>NW_021703768.1:156194206-156350041 GCF_005190385.1 Monodon monoceros
GGCTCCCCATGACCCGGTGCCCCTCCACCTCCCCAGGTTTCCACGGGGAACCTTCTGGTCATCCTGAGCCGCCACTACCAGGACGTGTCATGTCTGCAGTTCACGGGGGACAGCAGCCACTTCGTCTCGGGGGGCAAGGACTGCCTGGTGCTGGCTTGGAGCCTCTGCAGGTAGAGCCCCGGCCCTGGCGGCTCCCCATTCCGGCTGTAGCCTCTGGCCGGGCGAGGCCTTAACCACAAGGGCGGGGAACCTGCTGTGCAGAGAGGCCAGGCCCCGGGGTGGGAAGGGGCTCCAGGTCAGGTAGGCTGCTGCCAGGAGGACGGGGCCCTGGGCAGCTACCCAGGACTTTTATTCGGGTGAGGGGGCCTGGTTGCTTCCCGGAGACAGGGTATAAAGGCGTCGAGATGTGGGCCGCCCTCCCCGCTGAGGTCCGGCTCCTCCCCACCCCCCAAGCGTGCTGCAGGCAGACCCCTCCCGGACCCCCGCCCCCCGACACGTGTGGTCTCGCCACACCCTCCCCATCACAGACCTGCACTGCGGCTTTGGTGGGCCCCTGGCCCGGGTGGCCACCGCCTCGCTGGACCAAACAGTGAAGGTAGGGCCCTGCCCTGACCCCCGCAGTGGATCTGTGAGCTGAGCCCGGCGGCTGGCGGGTTCCTGGCCCATGGGAACCAGAGCATCATCTCCTCCCGCTGGCTGGTGGCTCCAGACAGCTCTTAATCCCCCGCTGCCTGCGGCCTCAAGGACGTCCGGGGGCGGGGGGGCGGGGGGCGGGCAGTCCAGGCCTGTGTCGGCTTGGAAAGTCCCACTTGGCCACTGCACCTGGCAGCTCCTGGCCAAGGCTCAGGGGATTTGAGGGAGTCCTCAGGTCTTCGTCCCTGGTTGGGGCAGTCCAGGGCTGACCTGGTGGTGGCCTGGGGGCTGATAGTAACTGAAGCCGGTGGTGGCGAGGGGTCCCAGCGTGAGAAGCAGGTCCCTCAACCCCCGAGCCCCCCGTGGTGACAGCTCCCGTCTGAGGTTCCTGTGGCATCCAGAGTCTCCCGGCTGGGCCGCTGCGCTCCACTCCGCTCTCAGACCCATGCCCCCGTCCCCGCCCCCAGCTGTGGGAGGTCTCCTCTGGCGAGCTGCTGCTGTCTGTGCTCTTCGACGTGAGCATCATGGCCGTGACCATGGACCTGGCTGAGCATCACATGTTCTGCGGTGGTAGTGATGGCTCCATCTTCCAGGTCGACCTCTGTACCTGGGTGAGTGGGCATGGGGGGCGGGGGTGTGCGCGGCTTGGGGCTGAGACGCAGCTGTGCCCTGTGCTCACCAGCCTTCCCGCTTCCGCAGCCCGGGCAGAGAGAGAAGAGCTTCCAGCCGGAGCAGGACCACGGGAAGGTGTTCAGAGGGCACAGGTACGGGGACGGGGTCGACCAGGAGGTGGTGGTGGGGGTCACTGTGCCACACACCCCCCCCCCCCCGCTCCGGGCGCCAGGTGACCTGTCTGTCCCCAGGAACCAGGTGACCTGCCTGTCAGTGTCCACGGATGGCAGCGTGCTACTCTCGGGCTCCCACGACGAGACGGTGCGCCTCTGGGATGTGCAGAGCCAGCAGTGCCTCAGGACGGTGGCTCTCAAAGGTGGGCGCATGCAGCCCTCCTGGAGGCCCTGGGCCTGGGGGGCCTTGTCCACACCGTGGGCGGCCCGGGGCTGGAGCAAGGCCCCAGGGTTTGCCTTGTGGAGGGTGGGGACGGGAATGCACGGGAGTGTCAGGGCCAGGTGGGTGGCTGGAGGGGTGGAGGGCGGGTCCCGATGCTGCCTGCCCGCCCGCCCCAGGCCCTGTGACCAACGCCTGCATCGTGCTGGCGCCAGTCAGCATGCTGAGCTCTGACTGCAGGCCCAGCCTGCCCTTGCCGCACTTCAATAAGCACCTGCTGGGCGCAGAGCATGGGGACGAGCCACGCCACGGGGGCCTCACGCTGCGCCTGGGCCTCCACCAGCAGGTACGTCTCACCCCCAGCAGGGACCCCCACCCTTGGGCCTCAGCCTCTGCCGTGTGGCTCTGGGTGCCCTTGGGTTGGGTTCTGGTGGGGACCTTCCACATGCTCCTTTGCTGAAGAGGTTTCTCTGCCCTTGTCGTTGAGGCCAGTCTGATGGCTGGTCCCTGGCCTCAGGAAGCCCTGGAACCTTCCAGAGAGGGAGCGGGCCACGCTTCCCTTTGAGAACAACAACAGGGTGTTGTTCCAGGGGCCGATCAGGACCCAGAGGTTGTGTACGGGCAGCCACCTTCTCCAGCTGGGCGGCGGGAGCGGTCACAGCCCCAGTGCCCATGGGACCCCCTTCATGACGGCCTGCCTGCCCCTCCAGGCCCCTGGGGCCCCTCCCTGCCTGTCCTCAGTGCGGCCAGCCTTGCCCACTGAGGCCAGGCTCTGTCTGCTCTCTCTGTGCCTCGGAGTCACATGAGCCTGCGGGGCTGTCCACACTCCTCCCGGTGGCCTGATGGATGGCTGTGCCAGGCTCCGGGCTGCTGGCCCGGGGCAACGTGCCCAGACAGGGTCCAGCGAGAGACGGATGGCCTCTGGGTGGCAGCAGGGTCCATCATCTTACTGGGTGGCTGAGCCCTTCCAGGGCTGGAGGCACTAGCCAACCGTTTGCGCGTCCCTCGAGGCTTGATGGGAGTGGCCAGCTAACGCGGCCCCTTCTGTTCCAGGGGTCAGAGCCCAGCTACCTGGAGCGGGTGGAACAGCTGCACGGGGTGATGTGCAGCACGTTGGAGAAGGTGGGAGGGGAGAGGCCCCAAAATGGGGGAGGGGAGGGGAGGGGCCCAAGATGGGGGCGGGGGCCCAAGATGGGGGCTTGTCCGGAGGGAAGGGTGGCAGGGGGCCTGGGCCTGGGTTGGAAGGGATGTGCCCCCGCCCCACCCTCTGTCATGGACCGTGGGGACGGTGGCCCTCAGTGCCAGCCTCGCCCCGCTGCCTGCCAGTGGGATGTCTGAGGCCCCCTCCCGCTCTGAGCATTCCACCGCCCCTCCCCCAGAGCGTGCTGGGTGGCCAGGACCAGCTGCGGATCCGCGTGGCAGAGCTGGAGGACGAGGTGCGGAACCTGCGCAAGATCAACCGCGACCTCTTTGACTTCTCCACGCGCATCATCACTCGACCGGCCAAGTGAGGCCCAGTGAGCACGCGCACAGCCCGGACCCGCACCCGGACCTGCCCCCTGGGCTCTCCCCAGGGCCCTCCCGGCTGGCTGGCAGAGCCCGAGGCCCGAGCCCATCCTCTGCCAGTGTCCTATCATTTGGATTTGCCACCCCCACCAGGGGTCGTGGTCCAGTGTTGACCCGCTGTCCTTCCATGACCTCCCATGTCATGTTGGTGCTGTGCCACGTCTAAGAAAAGAGCTGAAATCCTGCCTCTCGGCCTCCTTGTGCCCACGCCGGGCTCAGGACCCCGGTGGCGGGACCTGCCTCAGGGACCTCGCCGTAGCCATCACAGCGTTCGAGTTTCAGATCTAGCGCCGAGAAGCCTCCGTTCTCACCTCTTAACTCACCTCTGCCCCAGTGCCTTTCCATGACCCAGAGGCCATGCCACCAGTGGGACGGGGCAGGGGCATCCTGGGAGCTGCAGGACGAGGTCCCCAGGGGCAGGAGTGACTCAGGGACAGCAGTGCAGTCACACTGGTCCTGTCACCCCAACCTGGGTCAGGGCAGCTGGCTCTGGGGTGGCAGCCAGTTCTGGGCCAGGGTCATCTTGACCAGAACCTTCTTGGTGTCAGGGGCCGGAGGGAGGCCAGGCCCCATCCCCACTGCCCAGGGGAGACAGGGACACCGCCAGCTGGCACCCGGAGCCCAGCTGAGAGGTGGGCCCTGAGGCTGCTCATGGAACCTTCCAGAAAGCTGCCCCCAAATGACAGTCTGCTTAATGGTCCAGAAAATCCACATGACTTAGCAGGTGCTGTAATGACCTCG
The DNA here is from genome assembly GCF_005190385.1 of Monodon monoceros. Lineage (NCBI taxonomy): Eukaryota > Metazoa > Chordata > Mammalia > Artiodactyla > Monodontidae > Monodon > Monodon monoceros. Next base: position 156,198,152 of record NW_021703768.1, read on the forward strand.
GCTAGGGGCCAGCGCCTGGTTCATGTCTTTAGCTAGTGGGCATCCCTGCTGGGGCTCTGCACCCACCCTCATGGCCCGCCTTGCCCAGGGAGCTGCCAGGTGAGGAGTCCTGCTGGCTGATAGGGTCCACGTTGTAGGTGCAGCCCCTGGGCCGCTGGTGGATCCCAAGAAGTGAGGCGGGGGTGGGGGGGGCGGGTTGCGAGGCAGCTTGTCAGAGCAGAGCTGGGGATTGGAGCTGCGCCCTCCTCCCCAGAGTACCCAGGGCTGTTTTCCTGTCTGCAGTGTGCGCCCAGTCCGTCCTCACCCCCTTGGTTTCCAGAGGGTCCGGAAGATTAGAAGAGGGCCTCAGAATTTGGCTGAGAATCCCCTGGGGCCAAGGGCCACCTCACCTGCCCGGGCCCCTCGTGCCCTGGCCCTGGTGGGGGTCCCTGGCAGCCCTGGTGCTGAGCCTGGGGCATGCTTCCCTCTGCCTGGTACGCTGCTCCACGCCCCCAGGTGTCTGCACTCGCCCCGTGATTCAGTGGCTTGGAAGGAGATGCCAGTTTTTGAGGCCCCGGTGTTGCTCTTTTGTCTGGTGGAGTCCCAGGCAGGAGCTGGCAGGTGGCCAGGAGATGGGCTGGGGATCACCCAATGTCTGGCAGCCACCTCCTGGGCTCTGGGTTTTTCTTTGGGGAGCAGGGGTATTGCTCTCATTGCCTTGGACCTTCAGCTGCCGCCTTGGGTCCTGGGGTTCCTCCTGGCTCATTTGCCACACCTATGGCTGGGGGTGAGGGTAGGCACCCCTAGGTGGGGTCCCCACCCCTGGGGCTGTCATTTTAATGACTCAGCCCTGAAGGGGGGGGTTTCCTGGCTGGGCCTGGGAAGATCCTCCAGTTGACACGCAACTGTCTTTGCCCACGCTGTCCCTGCCACCTGTCCTTGCGGGCCTGCAAGGTCTCCTGTCCCCCTTACGCGGGCTGTTCCGAAGGAGTTCACTGGAGGTCAGCTGGCAGGAGCTGGTTGCAGAGAAGGTTGCTGGTGGGCCGTGAAGGCTGGAGCCCGTTTGCCTCTTTCCCTGAAATCTCTACATGGCCCCGGGCAAGCCACACCTGGCCCCGAGGCTCCATGTCATCTGTAAAAGGGAACGCACACCGCCTCGGCCTGCGGGGAGCCTTCAGGAGCTGGTGTGCGGCTGAGCAGGTGTGTCACAGGCACCAGGCACACGGCCAGTAATGCTGCTGTTATGGTCCTGTCTGTAAGAATCTGTAGAAGCACAATTTGACCCTGAATCCTGGTCCATCACTGCCAGAGGGACAGGTGCAGGCGGCACCCAGCATTCACAGAGGACTCCCGCATGTGCGCTGAGCTTATGTGAACCGCAGTGACATACCGCCTCTCACCCACCAGGACAGCTGTTATTTAAGAAACAAAACGTGTCAGGAGACGGTGGAGAAATCTGAGCCCTTGTGCACTGCTGGTGGGAAGGTGAAATGGTACAGCCGCTGTGGCCAATAGTCTGGAGGGTCATCAAAAAATTAAATGTGGAATCACCATATGCTCCAGCAGTCCCCCTCCTGAGTGCATCCTCCAAAGAAATTAAAGCAAGAGACTCGAGATGTTTGCACGCTCGTGTCCACAGCAATGTGATTCACAACAGCCAAAAGGTGGAGACAATCCAAGTCGCCATTGACAGGTGATAAACAGTGTGGTCCATTCACACAAGGGAATATTATTCAGCCTTAAAAAGGAAGGAGATTCTGACACCTGCTACAACAGGGATGAACGTTGAGGGCATGATGCTCAGTGAGAGAAGCCAGACACAGGACAAATACTGTCTGATTCCACTCACGGGGGTCCCTGGGGGGGGTCACATCCACAGAGACAGGAAGTAGATGGTGGGGGCCAGGGGCTGTGGGGGGTGGGGAGTCAGGGTTTCATGGGGACAGAGCTTCAGTTTGGGAAGATGAGAAAGTTCTAGAGGTGATGGTGGGATGGTTGCACAACGTGAATGTGCTTAATGCCACCAAGCTGTGCACTTAAAAATGATTAAAATGGTGAACTTTATGTATATTTTACCACAATTAAGGAAAAAAACCTTGCCTGTGTCCACTTGTTTGATGTACAGGGTAGCTGGGAGGTCAGAACTATTACCATTGAGCTTGTAAAGATGGGAGCTGAGGGATTTCCCTGGTGGTCCAGTGGTTGGGACTCCATTGCAGGGGGTGCCAGTTTGATTCCTGGTCGGGGAGCTAAGATCCCACGTGCCTTGGGACCAAAAAAACAAAACATAAAATAGAAGCAATATTGTAACAAATTCAATACAGACTTTTAAAATGGTCCACATCAAAAAAAAAGCTGGGAGCTGAGGCGCAGAGGCCAGGGCTCCCAGTGCAGGTCATGCAAGTAGTGGGCCTTGGGGGAAGGTGAGGTGTAACAGCAGGACCCGAGATGGGGCGACTTCAGGGCGTTCCCCCGTGAATCCGACGGGGGCCCAAGGCACCGTCGGGTGCTTGCGTACCTCCCAGAACTAGCATCCAGTAATGTTTGTCGACTGACTGACTGACTGCTGAGGGCCACATTAGGGTGAGGAGATATCCCCTCTCCAGGATGGGTCCGTTTCTGGGGACTCATGCTGGCATAGGGACCTTGCCCCAGGGTGGGGTGAGGCCCAGGTGGTCCCAGGTGGTCTTAACCTGGCGCCTCACCCAGAACAGTGGTGGGGGTGGGGGCTCCCTGGTATGACCCTCCCTGTCCTGGGATGCCTGGCCAGGTGGCTGGATGAGGTAGCCTTGTCACCTGGAAGCCAGCCACCCAGCTCTCATCAGTCATCTCAAAATTCCATTCATGCTGCTGGCCGGTACTTGCATTTTTCTTCATCTAATGGAGTTTGTCCCCTGCGTCTCTTAACACTGGCTCCAAAAGGAGATGGTTTCTTGTGCGTGAAAGATATCAACTGAGTGCAGACGCGTTCCTTAGAGCTGGAATGTTCCATGCACAGTTGTTGCCCTGTGCCTTGCGGGGTCTGGGGAGAAGACTGGCTTTCTCCACTCCCCCACCTGGGATGGGAGAATTCCATGCAGGGTGCTCCTGGGCCCTTATTTGACCGGTGGTTATTGAGCACCTCCCACAGGCCAGGGCCACAAGGTCTCCATGGCATTTGTCGTGGGGAGGCCCAGTTAATGTAGGAAGAGGCTGGGGGATTGGTTGGCTGCGGGGAGCTAAGGAAGGTTCCAGAGCAGCGCAGAGTGATGTAACCACGCATCCTTGTCTGAGCAGTTGCTCAAAGCAACAATTATAGAGTGCCTGCTGTGTGCAAGCACTGGAGACAGCAGTTTAACGAGCCAGACCCGGCCCTGTCTCCCAGAGCTGGCCACTGAATAAAGCAAATAAAGGGACAAAAAGACGATGGCGTGTGATAGAGTTCATGTAGGCAGGGATGACGAGGGTGTTCTGCATCTTTCTGGGTGACAAGCTAGGAAAGTTTTTCCAGCAGGGGCATTTGGCACTGGGTCTTGAAGGGTGAAGAGGAATTCTCTGGCTCAAGTTGCTTGCCCACAGCTGGAGGGCAGGAGACCTTCCCCACAGGTCCCCATCAGACAAGCCTGCTTCAGTTTCCCTGGGGCGCCAACGATGGTAGGGCTCGTGGACGGGTTGGTCTGGGTAGACGCTGCTCCCTGGAGGAGGAGGGTGCAGCTGGGTGACTATGGACGCACACTGACCCCTTGTGGGCCTTAGTTTCCCTGACTGAGAATTGGGAACCGTTGCCGGGATGAGGGAGGGATTCAGGGGTGAGTGTGGGTACCGGTCTTGATGCAAAATCCCTCCCTGCTGCTAACGTCGGCTTCCTCATCTGTAGAGTGGGCACAGAGCCAGGAGGAGCAGTGGTTCGATTCCACACCCCACCCCAACCCCCGCCTGCTGTGGCCACCTGAGCCTCAATTTCCTGCCCTGCGTGGTGGGACCCACGCCTCCTTAGTGGGCTGCCTGGCACTGGGGGACCGGGAGGGGGGAGGGCGGGCGCAGGTGGGCGGGCTCGGGCAGGGAGGGAGGTGCCGGCCCGGCGGGGGCGGGGAGGGAGCGGCGAGGGCGGCCGAGATCCCGCCTCCCGTGGTGCGACCCGCGGCTCCGCCCCGCGGCGCTCGCCGGCAACTTTGAGATGGAGTTTGTGCGGGCCTGGCTCGGCCTGGCGCTAGCGCTGGGGCCGAGGCTCGCCGGGGGCCACCCGCACCCGTGCGGCGTCCTGGCGCGCTTGGGGGTCTCGGTGCGCCTGGGCGCCCTCCTGCCCCGCGCGCCCGCCGCCCGCGCCCGCGTCGCCCTGGCCCGGGCCGCCCTGGCGCCGCGGCTGCCTCACAACCTGAGCCTGGAGCTGGCGGCCGCCACGCCCCCCTCCCGCGACCCCGCCTCGCTGGCCCGCGGCCTATGCCAGGCGCTGGCGGCACCGGGCGTGGCGGCCGTGCTAGCCTTCCCCGAGGCGCGGCCCGAGCTGCCGCAGTTGCACTTCCTGGCGGCGGCCACCGAGACCCCCGTGCTCAGCGTGCTGCGGCGGGAGGCCCGCGCTCCGCTCGGCTCCCCGGTACGCGCGGACGCCGGGGTCAGGACGTGCGGGGACCCGGGGTCGGGACGGGAGAGACCCTGGGACGCTCTTGGAGCGCGGGGCCCGGGGGTCCGGATAGCTGAGTCCTTGGGACGCGCGGGCCTCAGAGTCTGGACCCTAAATGCAAGAGTCCGGATGCGGGGAGACTCGGAGTCCGGATGACAGAGGCCCAGGGACGGCCCTCGGGTTAGCGGAACCTGGACCCCTGAACCCCGGATGTCCCCGGAGATCAGGGACCCGGAATGGGAGGCGGGAGCCCAGGGGCGCAGGGACCTAGAGCCACGGAACCCCGCGGCTCGGGAACCCCGCGGGATACCTCTGGACCCCAGATGGCGGATCCCACAGGACGCTTCCCTGGGCTTTGGCGGTGGAGTCCCACTAGGAGCGCGGCCCCCTTCCCCGGTCAGGTCACAGGGTGCCTCCGGATTCCCACCAAGCAGGGCCGCGGGGCTGGGATGGGGAAGCGGGTCTCCCTCTCTCCAGGGGCTGCAGTTTCAGGGGCTGCGGCTGGGGACTTTCCTCCTGCCAGGATCGTACCAGAGGCCCTCGAGGCCGAGGCTACCCACACCCCACAGCCTCCTTGATGGCCTTCTCAGGTCCCCAGGGCCACCCTGTCTCTCCTAAACCCTCCATCCTCCTCCACCCTGTCCTCGTTCTTGGAGTTTATTCTCTTTTCTTAATTACACCCCCAGGCTGGAATTTGGGTCCGAATAAGTAGAGAATGGGACAAGGAGGAGAAAAGGGTGACTGGCAGAGCCCTGGGGACCCTGTTGTGCCCCAGGGAAAGAACCCCCTCCCAGGGCCAGCAGGGAGGGGCCCAACGCTGGGACATGGGGTCTGGAAGGGGGCCTGCCTCTCTCCAAACCCACCTTGAAGCCCCCTCAGGCCTTCCTTCTCCTGAGGGCGGGAAGACCCTGACCCTAGAGGAGGCCTGGGTCTCATTAACCCCCTCTGTCCTTGATCCCCTCCCGGTGGGAGAGATGCAGGACCCAAATCCGTGCCTGTGTCGCCCTCTGCAGGCGGATCCAAGAACTGCACCCTCTGCAGCTGGACCTGTCAGGCTTTGGCTTGGGGGTACTACTGGCTTGCCCCGCCGCCCCGCGGGAGAGCAGCAGCCCCCAGCCTTTCCCCTTGCACTCAGCACCCTGTCCCCACCCGGACAACACCCTGCCTACGTTAGGTGTCTGGCAAAGCTCTCTCGTCCTTCCCATGCTCAAAGCAAATTCAGGAGAACTTTCTGGGTCCCTGAGCACGGAGGGGGGAGCCGTCAGTCCCTAGCTTGCCTCGTAAGTCTGAATAGAGGTGGGGTAGTGGAGCTGGGTTTTGAAGGATGTGTAGGAGTTGGCTGTCACAGATGGGAAAAGGTATTCCAGCTGGGGAATGCAAAAAGCCTCAGGCCAGGGCCGGGTTTTGTGCTGATGGCGATGCGGAGCCACAGAAGGGGTTAGAGCAGGTGTGGGGCTGGGAAGAAGCAAGCACGAGGTCCAGTTATCAAGGTGTCATGCGTTTATTGAACATGTACAGATGGAGTGGGAAGAGTGTGGTGGGACACTGAGTTTGCCAGCCCTAACTGTGACCACCCCTCTGCCAGAACCCCTTCCACCTGCAGCTGGACTGGGCCAGCCCCCTGGAGACTCTGCTGGACGTGCTGGTGTCAGTGCTGCAGGCGCACAGCCGGGAGGACGTTGGCCTGGTGCTCTGCCGCGTGCGGGACCCTGGCGGCCTTGTGGCCCTGTGGACAAGCTGGGCGGGCCGGGCTCCGAAGCTCGTGCTGGACCTGAGCAGGCTGGACCCGAGCGATGCAGGGCTGCGGACCCGCCTGGCCCCACTGGGGGAGGCCGCGGGGGGAATGGCCCCAGTCCCCGTGGCCGTACTCCTGGGTTGCAACGAGGCCGGCGCCCGGCGGGTGCTGCAGGCCGCACCCCCCGGGCCCCGCTGGCTGCTGGGCACGCCGCTGCCCGCCAAGGCACTCCCCACCGAAGGCATGCCGCCTGGGCTGCTGGCGTTGGGCGAGGTCGCTCGGCCCCCGCTGGAAGCCGCCATCCACGACGCGGTGGAACTAGTGGCCCGCGCGCTGGACAGTGCGGCCCGCGTGCAGCCGGAGCGTGCCCTCCTCCCCGCCACGATCAACTGCAATGACCTGCCGCTGCCCGGGCCCGAGTCCTCCGGCCGCCTCTTGGCACGGTGAGCGGGGACCCTGCTGCAGGAAACCGTGTGTGTGGCTTTGTGAGAAGCGGGAAGGGAGGCCCCACCTGAGCCTCTCAACTGGGCTTTGGGCTGGGCCGTCGCCCCAGCCCCCAGGGCGTGGGTACCCCGGCTGGGAAGGGGATCTGGAGTAGGGGATACAGCAGCATCCCCCGTGGCCCGGTGTGTCTGAGGCGTAGCGATAGGTCTCACCTCGGCGGAGGGATTCCTCCGCCACTCTGATGCCGCCCACCCCCACCAGGTTCCTGGCCAACACGTCCTTCCGGAGCCACACGGCGCCGGTGTGGGTGATCGGCTCCTCGCAGGTGCACATCTCCCGGCGCTTCCGCGTGTGGAGCCTCCGCCGGGACCCGCGGGGCGCCCCGGCCTGGGCCACGGTGGGCCGGTGGCAGGACGGGCGGCTGGAGTCAGAGGCAGGGGGCGTGGCCGGTTGGCCCCCACCCCCGCCGGAAGCCCGGGCGCCGCCCAAGCTGCGCGTGGTGACGCTGGTGGAGCCCCCGTTCGTGTTCGCCCGCGAGCCGGACGAGGACGGTCGGTGCCCGGCGGGGCAGCTGTGCCTAGACCCCGGCAGCAACGACTCGGCAGCCCTGGACGCGCACTTCGCCGCGCTGGCCGACGGCTCGGCGCCCCACGCACTGCGCAGGTGCTGCTACGGCTACTGCATCGACCTGCTGGAGCGCCTGGCGGAGGACGCGCCCTTCGACTTCGAGCTGTACATCGTGGGCGACGGCAAGTACGGTGCGCTGTGCGACGGCCGCTGGACCGGCCTGGTGGGCGACCTGCTGGCCGGCCGGGCGCACATGGCTGTCACCAGCTTCCGCATCAACTCAGCCCGCTCGCAGGTGGTGGACTTCACCAGCCCCTTCTTCTCCACCAGTCTGGGCATCATGGTGCGCGCGCGGGACACGGCGTCGCCCATCGGCGCCTTCACGTGGCCGCTGCACTGGTCCATGTGGCTGGGCGTCTTCACCGCGCTGCACCTGACTGCGCTCTTCCTCACCCTCTACGAGTGGCGCAGCCCCTTCGGCCTCACGCCCCGCGGCCGCAACCAGGGCACCGCGTTCTCCTACTCCTCTGCCCTCAACCTCTGCTACGCCATCCTCTTTGGACGCACAGTGTCCAGTAAGACGCCCAAGTGCCCCACGGGCCGCCTCCTCATGAACCTATGGGCCATCTTCTGCCTGCTCGTGCTGTCCAGCTACACGGCCAACCTGGCCGCCGTCATAGTCGGGGACAAGACGTTCGAGGAGCTCTCGGGGATCCACGACCCTAAGGTGCGTGGCCATGGGGTTTCAGGGGTCAGAGCCTGGAGGTCACCCCCGCCCCCAGTCCCCACCCAGTAGAGGGCGGCCATCTGCTCCCACAAACTCATGTTGAACCCAGCTGGGACAAAACAGGCGAGGCTGCTGGTGAGAATCAAGACAGAGAAACAAAGTAGATGGTGTGTGAATTGGTGATAAAGTTCCAGGGAGGAAAATTAGACAGGGTGGGGACACAGGGAGCACTGGGGAGGGATGATTTCTCAAATGGGGGTCAGGAATTCCTCTGGGAGAGGTGATAGGTGAGGGACTTTTATGTAGATATCAGGGAGGAATATGGTAAGCAGAGGAGGCAGTCTGTGCAAAGGCCCTGGGACAGGATTGTGCTTGGCAGGTTGGAGGAACAGCAAGGAGGCCTGTGTGTCTGGAGCGGAGTGAGTGAAGGGGAGAGGGGGGAGAGAGGGGAGGCGAGAGCAGGGAGGGGGATAGGGCAGGTCATGCAGGGCCTGCACATGTGGGAGGACCTGGGCCTCCACAGAAGCTCCATTTAGACAGAACTTTCACCAGGAGTCCTGGAGGGCTGTGGGCAGAGCAGGGCATGCCCCAGCCTACATATTTTTCTCTTTTAATGAAAAAATTTTAATATTCTGGAGTAGGGAGCAAGGCCCACGATGAATGAACCCATTGCTCGGCTCCAAAGTCAACTCCTGACCAGTTTCGTCCATGCACCAGCCATAGCCGCTGGGTTACCATGAGGGAAATCCCAGGCCTCCTACCATTTCGTCATGAGTATTCTGGGAACTTAAACATCAGGCAGCCATTTTTCTCAGTTGTCTTTTTTTTTAAATTTTTTCACGGTTTGTTTGAATCTGGATCCAAAAGGTACAGACCCCCGAGGAAGGTAGAAACCTCCTTGTTACCAGCCCAAACTTGGGTCCACTCACCTGCAGTCAGTAAAGCCAATCTACTGACACAGGGTCCTGGTGAAGGAAAGCGCAGTGTTTATTGCAGATAAAGCAAGGAGTCCGCGCAGCTAGTGCTTAAGACCTGAACCCCTGCATGGCTTTCCGGGAAAGGTTTATTTTTGTTTGTTTGTTTTTTAAATTTTTATTTAAGTATTGGGGAAAGGTTTTTAAAGAGAGGGTGAGGGAGGGGGGTTGGGGTGTGTGTGATTAGCTCCTGAATGTTCTGATGGGCTGGTGGTGAAGTAACTGGGAGTCAACATCATCAACCTTCTGGCTCCAATCAGTCTGGGGTCTACGTGCTTGTGGGCAGCACGCAGTTAACTTCTTCCAGCTGGTGGGGGTTTCAGTGTCTGCAAAAGAGCTCAAAGGATCTGGCTCAATTTTTTTTTTTTTTTTTCCCATGCCGCATGGCATGCAGGATCTCAGTTCCCCAACCAGGGATTGAACCCATGCCCCCTGCAGTGGAAGCACTGAGCCTTACCCACTAGACCGCCAGGGAAGTTCACTGGCTCAGAATAGTATCTACAGCCCTTGAAAAGGAATGAAAATTCCTTGACTTTAATGGCTAAACTATTATTATTATTTTGTCTTGTTTGACTGTTTTCCTTTGTTTCTGCATTTTCTCACTTCTCTGATTAAATTTATTCTTTGGAACTCGGGGAAGGCCTAGGAGACTAAAGTTTTTCTACAGACAAGAGGCAGGCAGAGGACCAGGTGGGGGTCTGTCCCGGGAAGGCCCCATGGGGCCATCTGGACACTCCATCTTTTTGTTCACTAGCGATTTGTTTGTTGAAGTTTTCTTTTCTCCTGCAGCATCTCCCAGTGTTTGGATCTAGCTGCTCTCGTCCCCTGCTTCTCCCCCACCCCAGTGTCCTCTGTTAAACCAGTAATGAGACCTAGATGCTTGCTGTCCCGTGGGCCAGCCACTCTCCACATGTGGCTACTTTTTTAAAATAATTTTTTTTTTTTTTTTTGGCTGTATTGCGTCTTTGTTTCTGCGTGCAGGCTTCTCATTGCGGTGGCTTCTCTTGTTGCGGAACATAGGCTCTAGGCGCGCGGGCTCAGTAGTTGTGGTGCACGGGCTTAGTTGCTCCCCAGCATGTGGGATAGAACCCGTGTCCCCTGCATTGGCAGGTGGATTCTTAACCAATGCACCACCAGGGAAGTCCCGTGGCTACTATTTAAATTGATTTAATTGAAAGCACTCAACAGCCACTTGAGAACAGCACAGGTGTAAAGCATTTCCTTCCCCAGAAAGTTCTAGATGGCCCTGCTTGCCTCAGGTCTGGCTTCTCGGAAGTGCTGTAGCCCCGACAAGGAGGCCCTGGTTAGGTGGCCTCCTCATGCTTTGCTTTAGGGAGGTTGCACAAACAGTGGGCGGGCCGGAGAGCCCGGGGCTGAGGGGGCAGCGCTGGTGCAGGAGGAATGGGGGATGGGGGGCTGCGGAGGGGCGAGCACCGGGCAGGTCCAGGGTGTCCGGAGGGCAGCGCCCACAGGATCTGCAGGTGGACGGGACGTGGAGATGAGAGACGCAGAGGCGGGCAGAGGCGGGAGAGCGACTGCGGTGGGAAGTTGTGGGGTGGCTCGAGAGTGGGTCTTGGACGCGGTGAGCTTGGGGTTCCCGGGGGACCCTAAGGAGAGACGCAGCGGGTGCGGCGGAGGCGGAAGTGTGGAGTTAAGGGCCTGGAGATAGACGTGCGGGTTTTAGAACATTTTCAACTGGGCGGTCCTGCCCCCAGGGGACACTGGGCCATGTCCTGGCACATCTGTGGTTGTCAGACTAGGGCAGGGGGCTCCTGGCATCTAGGAGTTGGGGCCAGGGATGCTGTTCCACACCCCACGGAGCCCAGGACGGCCCCCCAGAGATGACGTGGCCCACGTGAGCTGGTTGAGAGCCCTGGGCCCGGGTGCTCCGGGCTGGCGGACGGAACGGGGGTGGGGGAGAGCCGGGCTGGGATCAAGGGCCCCCCACAGGCGCTGACCGGGCGCTGGCCCGCAGCTGCACCACGCGTCCCAGGGCTTCCGCTTCGGAACCATGTGGGAAAGCAGCGCGGAGGCCTACATCAAGAAGAGTTTCCTGGAGCTGTACGCACGCGTGCGGCGCCACAGTGCGCCCACCACGCCCCACGGCGTCGCCATGCTGACGTGAGGGGGGCGCGCGGGGCGGGGCGGGGGACGGGGCCAGGCGGGCGGGGATGCTCACCCCGTCCACGTCCCCCTCCCGGGCAGAAGCGACCCCCCCAAGCTCAATGCCTTCATCATGGACAGGTCGCTCCTGGACTACGAGGTGTCCATCGACGCGGACTGCAGACTGCTGACCCTGGGCAAGACTTTCGCCATCGAGGGTGAGTGGCCCCCGGGACCAGTGACCTGCGGGCTCCAGGCGGGCACAGCTCCTGTGGGTCTGCGTCCAGCCCGGTCCCAACCCAACGCCCGGCCTCCCCCAGGCTATGGCATCGGACTCCCCCGGAATTCGCCGCTCACCTCCAACCTGTCCGAGTTCATCAGCCCCTACAAGTCCTCCGGCTTCATCGACCTCCTGCACGACAAGTGGTACAAGATGGTGCCTTGTGGCAAGCGGGTCTTCGCTGTTACAGAGGAGGTAGGGCAGGCCCGGGGCGCAGGGAGGGGTAGGCGTGGGGGCTCCCCAAGGGTCTGCCATGACCAGGAGGGCTTTTGTGCCTGCGTCCTGCCCGCAGACCCTCCAGATGGGCATCTACCACTTCTCGGGACTCTTCGTGCTGCTCTGCCTGGGCCTGGGCAGTGCTCTGCTCAGCTCGCTGGCGGAGCACGTCTTCTACCGCCTGGCGCTGCCGCGCATCCGAAGGGGCAACAAGCTGCAGTACTGGCTGCACACGAGCCAGGTGAGGAGCGGGGGGGCTGCGGGGTGGAGGGAGTGGGGAGGGCGTGCAGGACGGCCTGCTGCTGACCCGACCCCGACGTGACTTCTGTCTTGGCTCCTAGAGAATCCATCGCGCCCTCAATACGGAGCCGCCCGACGGGCAGGAGGAGCCGGAGCCGAGGTAAGGGACCCTGGGGGCCGCTCTCCACCCCAGCAACTCCCATCCCCGCCCTCCAGCCCCAACAGGCTGGATGGACCCCGGGGTCACCAGTCCCAAAGGGCAGAGTGGGACTGTGGTTAGGACGCGGCTGCCCAGCCCCATCCGTCCCCAGGGGTCTCAAGGAGCCTCAGCAGGACACTCTGGCCGCCCCCGCCAGCCCGGGGGGCTGGACACGGGTGCGCTGGGCCTCGGTGAGGGAGCGTCGCACGCACTTCCTGCTGGAGCCGGCCGTGGCCGCCGCCGCTGCCACCACTCCCGTTAAGGATGCCCCAGACGCGGATGCGGCTGGGCCGCCCAGGGGCCCCGTCTGGCTCTGCTCCAACGGCCGCCTGCCCGCCGAGCTGTTCTCGGGCGCTCCACGCCCCGGGGAGCTAGAACAGCTGGAGCAGCGCATCGCAGGCGCACGCAAGAGGCTCCGCCAGGCGCTGGTGCGGTGCGGGCAGCTCCTCGCCCAGCTGGGGGACGGCGCCCGCCACAGGCCGCGCAGCCGGCTCCAGGCCTCCGAGGAAGCACCCATGGCCGCCCAGTGACGCGGGACCAGGCCCTCCTCCACCTGCAGCAGGGGCTCCGAGGGGCCTCGCCTGGCCTCCCCACACACACAAACGCTGGCTGGACGCTGTCAACAGTTTATTCTATATACAAACACCATTTTGTACACTGCAATTAAATAGAGTGGAATGAGCCCTCTGCTCCATTCCTCACGGTGTAACTGGGTTGGGCCACCAGCTGTCTCTTCACCCTGAGCAGGGCAGGACCCTGGCGCCCCCCGTGGCCGCGTCCGGGGCCCCAGCCTGGGCGTGTGGGGTGGCGGTGGAAAGGCACTGCACACGAGGGAGCACCAGCTGAGCCGGCCCCACTCGTTTCACCTTGCTCAGAGGCTTGCCCGTTTTGCCCCGGGACAGCTCACTCTGGACCTTTCACCAACCCCTTGCAGAACCTTCCATGGAGCCCCCATCCCTTCTCCCACCCTGGCTCATCAGCCGGCAGAGTGGGCCCACCATAGACAGGGACAGGCTGCAGGCAGGCCCCATGCCCTGGGGGAGAGAAGCCTGCCTCCAAGCAAACCTGATGGACTCCAATACCGCCTAAGGCAGGCTGAGCAGTCCCAGAGCCATTGGGGACAGCCTCCCTGACCCCGGAGGGCTCCAGCCAGGTCACACCCAGCTGGCCTGGATGGCCAGGGACAGAGGCGGTGAGCTGCCCAGGGCTCAGGAGCCAACCTCTGAGGGCGCATCCACTGGAGCCATGGACGCAAGGCTGGGCCCACTCACCCCAGCGGTCTGCAGGGCTGTGTCAGACCCTGGGGAGTCACTTGTGGGGGCACTGTCCTGGGGGACCCGAGGGAGCGCCCCACTGGGGCTCAGGGGGCTGGCCGGCCGCCGGTCCAAGAGAGAGGCGCTCAGGCCAGATAAGAAGGAGGCGTCTGTGATGATGGCAGCCGTCTCTGCCATCCAGCCCAGGTCACCACTGGCTGCTGCAGCCACCGAGGCCGCCGCGGCCACCAGGGAGCTGGGTGCCTCAGCCACAGGCCCAGGGCCTCCGCCACCACCCTGCAAGCCAGGGCCCAGGGCAGGGGGCTGGCTGGTAGAGTCGGGCGTGGCAGCCGGGGTGCCTCCGTTGTTGTTCAGGTCGTCTGGCAGGGCCGTGGGGCTGCCAGGGCCCAGAGGGGGGGTCTGCAGCAGCATCTCCTGGACGCGGATCTGCTGCAGAATGGCGGGCAGCTCGTAGTGGTGGAAGAAGTAGATCATGGAATGCTGGGGGGCAGGCACTGGGTCAGGCGCCAAGCCAGAACGCAGCCTCCGCAGAACCCCCAACAGGCTGGATGGACCCCGGGGTCACCAGTCCCAAGGGCAGCCCACCTCACCTGGATGAAGAGCCAGGAAGTGACGAGGGCCAGGCTGCTGTACTGCCCGTTGAAGCGGTAATGGTAGGCGTAGAAGGCGAAGTGGTACAGGTAGAAGAACCTGCGAGGGGGACAGTGAGGCGCTGCCCACCCGGCTGCCCCCACCCTGGACCACACGGACCCCGGTGCCCACCGAAGCCAGTGCCGCTTGCTGGTGTTGGTGTGGCAGCAGATAGCGTCATACTGGTCGGCCAGCCACACAATGAGAATGATGTAGAAGGCCGTGGTGGTGTCGTTGAAGAACTCAGACATGATGGCCTCCATTCCTGTGGGGAGATGGGAGAATGCTGGTTGGGGGGGACGGGCAGGTGACGGCCAGGGCAGGGGGCAGGGCGTGGGGCACAGGGTCCTCACCCACGAGGGCCAGGATGACGGTCAGCAGGGGTGCTGCGGGGAACGCGATGGCCATGTTCATCTCCAGCATCTGCAGCAGGTCCACTGCGGGCAGAGGGTGGCGGGCGGGCAGACCGGGTGAGGCGCCCGGTGGGGGGGGGGGGGGGGGGGGAGGTGGCCAGCGGGGAAACTCACCAATGAAGACGAAGATCTGGTGGTGGGAGTAGCGCAGCAGCATGGACACGCTCAAGGTCTGCAAGCAGTGCAGCGTGAGGCCTGGGGCCGCCGCCTCGCCGTCCCCCCTCCGGCCCCCCGCCCCGCCCGCGGCACTCACGAAGATGACCATGATGACGAAGGCGGCCAGGTAGGATGTGCGGGCCATCCACATGCTCACGAAGCGGTAGTGCTCCCCGGACACCACGTTCCGCAGGAAGCCTGCGCGGGAGGCAGTGAGCCTGCGCCCCAGACCACCCCGGCCCCGCCCCGGCCCCGCTCACCCGGCTGGGCCCCGCACCCTTGTTCTCCTCGTTTTCCGCCAGGCCTTTCACACTGGACATGAGGATGTCGTCGTAGCCCAGGAACTCAGCCAGCAGCAGGCGGCTGAAGCGGTCCCCAAAGCACTGGTCCCGCGTGGGGTCTGTGGGCAGGACCGTGACAGGGGTGTGCACCTGGCCAGGCCCCCACCAGCCCCAGTCCTGGTGGAGGCCCGGGGAAGGCCAGATCTCCATTTGTGGGAGTGGAGGAGCCCCCGCCCACCCCCGACCCAAGCAGTGATGTGCGTGACAGCCCCAGAGGAACAGTCAAGGGATGAAGCCTGGGAAGCTTCCCTCAGCTGGAGAGCACGGGCGGGCCCCCCAGGCCCCGGAAGCGAATGCTTCTGGGTCACCCCTCCCCCAGAACCTCACTCTGCAGGTGACACTCACCCAGGGTGACCACCATGACTGGGATGCTAAGCCGCTGCCGCGTGGCCTGCGACAACCGCAAGAAGCCGTACTCCAGCGAGTACTCCACGATGTACTCGTCCTGCGGCCACGCTGTGGGTGGGACAGGCCTGGTCAGCCCGCGGAGCCTCTCTCCCCTGGGAGGGGCGGGGTGACCGCAGCCCACCGGGGGCACTGGCCTTTAGCTCCAGTGAGCAGTGAGTACCTTTTGTGGGCGTCTCAGGGAAGGGGAACTCCTGGCTGTCGTTTAGGGCCTCGGGGCCACCTGGTGGCTTGAACACCTTGGGCTCGATGTCCAGCTCAAACTGCAGAGAGGGAGGCAGGAGTCAGCAGGCCCATGGTGCCAAAGGGCCGGGCCTGGAGGCCTCTCCCTCATCGACTGACTGGAAGCAGATGCGCCCCTGTCCCATCAAAACCCTGACCCCCAGCACTGAGCTCCCTGAGAGCCTGTCTCCGGGTGAGGGTGTGGGAGGGATGCGGCCCCCTGCTGAGGTCTGCACCAATACCCTACCCACACCGATCCCTGGCCCACAAGTTCCTGGCCTCTGGCTGCCCAAGCACAGCCCTCCCTGCGGGCTGTGGGCCCGTGTCCACTGGCATGCCTCTGCTGACGGGGCGCTGCATCACCAGGATGCCCAGAGCCTTCTTCCCGGCTGTATCTGCCCTTGGCACCCCCAGAACCGGGCCAATCCCTTTCACCTGACAGCTGGGAAGCAGCCCGGGGTCCCAGTCGGCCGCGAGGCCACGGGAGCGGGAGCAGCAGCAGACAGGGAGGCCTGTGGCCCTGAAGATCAGGAACGCTTCCAGCCAGCTCACCTTGACGGAGCTGTTCCCAAACACCTCCACGGTCAGCTCCTCCTCGTCGTCCTCACCCCCCAGCTCCAGGCCTCCCGGCCCCACAGCCAGCCCAGGGAAGCTGCCGCCACCACTGCAGAACTGCAGGAGGACGGGCGCGCGGCTTGAGTTGTGCTGCACCTCCACGCGCAGGACGCCCTCTCTCGGCCACTCGTCCCGCACGTGCTCCAGGCAGTTGATGGGCGAGCGGGAGAAGACAATGTGGATGTAGGCCAGGACGAAGAGCACGAACAGGGCCTGGGGGCGGGGGGCGGTCAGCACGGGCCCAAGCAGAGCACGTGGTGCCATCACCCAGCTGCCCCAGGAGAAAACTCCCGACCTCACTGGCTAAAAATGGCCTCCCTCGCCGGCCGGGCGCCCTCTGCACCTCTCCCGGGCCAGCCTGAGCCACTGAACACAGCCGACCCGCTTGGCCATGCCAACGGCCCCATGGCAGGGCTCGCTCTGTCCCCTGAGGTACGGTTTCCCCAGAGTAAGACAGGACAGCCCTAACTGTTCACTGGGGGGATCCTGACACAGGGCCACATCTTGGGACATCTGTGGTGATCGTGACTGGGGGGCTCCCGGCATCGAGCAGGCAGGGCCGGGGAGGCTGCTCCACACCCCACAGTGCCCAGGATGGCCCCCTACAGAGAACGTCCCAGCCCCGATGTCCACAGTGCTGAGGAGAAGCCCTGCTTGACGTCACCCCAACCCCCTGCTCCAGGAGCCCCCGTCTGACCGCTGTTTCTCATGGGGTCCCGGTTGGCCAAGTGTCACCCTTCGGCCTGGACGCCGTGTCAAGGGCATCGCTCCCGGGGTGAGTTCCCTGTGTGGTACAAATGATCGTGGGGGACCAGAGTACGAAGCCGCTCCTTGTCCTGTCAACAATGATGCTCAGGGGTGTGGTGAACTGCCCGTGGCCACGTGGTCACCGGCAGGGCCGCCAGCACCTCGTCCTCTCCATGCCCTGCCATGAGCACCATAGGGTGGTGCCAGCGCTGGCTGTGGAACTCCCGGCTTCCTCTCTCGAGCCTGCCCTGCAGACTGGGCACGGGCTGGGTCAGCAGAGCACCCGCTCCTGTCCTGACAGGGCGGTAATCAGAGCACTGCTGATTTAAGCAGAGACAGACTACACATCCCAAGCCCCTGGGGTTCAGGTCACGGCAGACAGATGCTGAGCTGAGAACAGAGCTGGGACCCTGCCTGGGGAGGAGGGGCTGGGGAGGCAGTGGGGAAGGCCAGCTGAGGCCCCCACGTCTGCAGAGCCTCCCACAGGCCAGCCTGCTCCAGGGCCCTGAGACGTGGCCACAGGCCAAGCGTCACTCGGGACCCCCAGCACCTCTCCCCAACGTTGTGTCTGGGGACCTGGGAGCTGGCGACGGGAGTCCTGACAGTGTGGGACCCACAGCACAGCAGGGCAAGGTCAGAGAGCTGACCCACAGCGCCAGTCGTGCTCTCTGGGCCCAGATGTCCAGCAGAGCCGTGTCTGGGACACTGTCTGCTCTGGGCCGTAAGGACGACGCTGTACAACGTGACGAGATACCACAAAAAGTGCTGACACGCAGGATGGCCCGATGCCAGGGGCTGCCCGAGCACTTCCCCCGGAGACACACGTGCCTGCCATCACCCCCAGTCTGCAGATGAGAAAACCAAGGCACAGAGGCCACGTGGCCAGGAGGGGTGGAGCCAGGAGTTCAACCTGGAACACACACCAGGCAGGGCCAGCTGGGCCCCGAGAGCAGGGGCACTTGAACGGATGGGGGGCTGGTGGCACCATGACCTCGCTGAGTGGCCCCCATGACCCCACTGTCACCCTGGCGCCCCCTCCAGCACCCCTCACTGGTGTCTGCCCCATCACTGTCCTTATCCGGGTCCCGAAACCCCAGGTGGGGTCCATCACCCTTGACTGAGTGTGTGGGTCCCCAGAGGTGGGCCAAGACTCTCTCACCCCCTTGACAAGGCTTGCCCCAGATCTGGACTTGTTTCCCCACCATGGAACGAGCTGGCTGCCCAGGCTTCCCTCCCCCTACAACCTATCATTAGACACACAGGGCAGCCCTACCCACGCCGGGAAAGCAGGATGCACTCAGCAGCCCCGCCCACCTCACTCTCAGGATTTCAGGAGTCTTGTCCAGGGCCCTTCCTGCCCTCTGCCTGCCAGCTGGCCTGGCCACCTCACAGGCCCTGGGTGCTCCAGCCCCCCAACCTCTGGCATCCTGTGACCCCCATGCTCCAACTCACCAGCCACACGGCTGCGCCGTCCCGCCAGCTCCAGGGCCTCTGCATGCGCCGCTTCTGCTACCCACCTCCTTCCTCGCAGCCTGAGGCTGCCTGATGTGACACAGACCCTGCCCTGCCGGCTGCCGTCTCTCCCCCTTCCTCCTGGTCACCCCACTCATCGCTGGGCCCAGAGACTGGCACGAGGCGGCAAAGAGGATGGCAAGGGCGGCTCCCGCCAGCAGTGAGCAGAGAGGAACAGGTGCCACAGGAAAAGGCTGGGGAGCGGGGCTGGGAGGGGAACTTGATCTCTGTAGCAAGAGCCCAGAAGCTGGGCGGCTGAGAGGCAAAGGAGCAGAGCTTTCTGGAGCTTGAGGCGGCCTCAGAAATCAGCCAGCCGAGCCCTCCCTTTGCACACGAGGGAAACCAAAGGCGCCAGGGGGTCAGGCAGGCTCTCGGGGAATGAAGGGCCTCCTGGTCGCAGCCCCAAGGAGAGAGGAGGTGCAGGGGGCTGAGGGTAGCCCGCTCACCCGGCCCCACGCACCAGGGACGCGGCCTGGATGTGCAGCCCATCTGCTTGGCCAGCCCAACCCCTGGCCTGCTCCTCGGGCAGGAATTGGCGAGACAAAGCCAAGGCCTCAGGCCGGGCTCTCAGGGAAAGCTCAGCTCCACGGGGGGCCCCACCTCACACAGGGCACCCCCTCGAGTGACACGGGCTCCTTCTGAGCGTGTCGGGAGGAACAGTGCTTTGTTCCCCAAGCCAATCACGGCCTCACATGGCCTTCTGCCTACGCCCCAAGCCGCCCATGGGTTCCAGGATTGGGGTAAAGGAAGGCCGACTCAGGAATCCTCCGGAGTCCCACCCCCACGCCCCCGCAGGGGACGCCTGCCGCTCCGGGACCGGGGGTTTCAGGCTGGGACCCGCACCAGGTCTGCGGGACGGCTCGCACCCCTGCCACCCAACGCCAAAGAGCTGCCGGCTCCCGACCAAGCTGGCCCAGCCGGCACCCCACGCGCCTTGCCCGCCAGCTCCAGCCCCCTTCCTGCAGACGAGGAATCCGAGCTTCCTCGGACATCAGCACCCCTGGCCCCGGCCCCCGCCCCGGGGGCCACTCCTGGACGGGACACGAAACAAAACAGCCATTTCTCCACTTCCTCAGACCCTCCAGGCAGCCGGGCTCGGCACCCAGCGAGCTCCCTCTCTGAGTGAGACCCCTCCTTGGAGGGATCTGTGCCGGCCCTCCCGGCACCGCTGAACAGCCGAGAGCTCTGCCACCCGAGCGAGGACAAGGGGCGGATCCACGGGAGGCCCCTCACAGAGCCACCTGCAGCACCATTGGCTGGACTTTGCCACTAAGCCCCACGGCGTGACCTCAGCTAGGTCACCTTCCCCCCAGAGATTCAGAGCGGGGAGAATCCGAGTGGAGGCAAGCAGAAGGGCCCGAGGAGAAGAGCCCCAAGAAAAAGGGGGAGAGGGAAGAGGTGCAGGTGGGCGGTCCGGGGGTGTATTCTGGGAGGGGGCAGTGGCGGTGAGGCCCGGAATCCCTCGAGTCTGGGGCTCGGGGCCAGGCCAGGCTCGGAGAGTGGGGAGGCGGTCATCCCGGACTGAGGATCCCAGGCGGCAGGGCCGGGGGTCACGGGGCTGGGCTCCGGCCGCCGTAGGTGGGGGACGCTGGGAAGGGCGAGGCGAGGGGTGGGGTGCGGCCTGGAGGGGACTGGGAGTGAGTTTCTGGAGTCGGGATCAGGGGCCACTAACCGGGGGAGACTCTGGCCTTCCCAGGTGGGAGTTTCTGGGTAGGGGGGCGGGGGCGGCAGGCCTAAGGAAAGGGTCCCAACGGGTCGGGCCGGGCCTACGCCACCGGGTGGGAGGGGCGCGCTGCTCCGGGCGGGGTCAGAAGTCGCAGACCTGGGGGAAAGGGTCCGGCCGTCAGGGTCAAGGTTCGGGGCCCCGGTCACCTTGAGCAACACGAAGAACTCGAAGAGACGACGGAAGGCGGGCGGGAAGAGGCGCGAGTAGGTGACAGCCATCTTGAAGAAAAGCGCATGGAAGAGCCGGTCGCGCACGTTGATGAGAGGATTGGGGTTGAGGTTGGGGGTGCGAGGCCCACGCGGGGGGGCTGGGCCGCCGCCGCCGCCGTTGGGCCCGGGCCCCGGGGCCCCGGGCGCCGCGAGCTCCGACATGCCCACCGTCGCGCCTTAACGGCCCGCAGGTCCCCGAGGACGCCTCCCCGCCGCCATCGGCCGTCCTCGCCACCGCCTCGCTCCTCACGGCCGCCCGGGCGCCGCCGCCATCTTCCGCCTCCGCGCCCCAGCTGACGCCAGCGAGTAGCCGCGCCGGCAAGAACAGCCTCCCTGCGCCCGCGGGGAACGCTGGGATGCGGTCGGGCGGCCCGTGGCGGCCCCGCCCTGTGACCTGGCTCCCGGGTAGGGAGCGGCGAGGGGCGGGGCTGCGTCTGGTCCGGGTGTTTTGCCTATCGCCCCCACAAGCCTCCGCGGCTGCAAGGCGGGCGGTAAAATTAGTCAATCTCTGAGGAATTTAGCGGTGTTAAAGTAAACTGACAGGAAATAGGACTGCTGGAGATGTTTTTTACTTGGCGCTCTGGAAAACTATGCCGAAGATAAGATTGCATTAGACTGTTCTAGCTGAAAAGTGATTTAATTTCCGGCCTTTAAATGATCTCGCGAGGGAAGTAGGGGTAAGAAAAAGTTTACGTTGTGTGGAAACTTCGTTCCCCGCGCAGGCGAGCAGACACTGAGTGTTATTAAAGACTATAGCTGTGTTCCTGTTCTCCACCAAGAGATAAAAAACGATAGAACTTCCTTCTTGGGCCGGCTGGGGCATTTACATGAGCGCCTGGCTGGACGCAAAACAGGTTAAACCAGGTGGTTTTCTTTGTTCTTCCACCTCCCAGCTGCGATTCCCCGACATTTTCGGCAGGTGGAAAATAACTTTTCCACGGAGCGGGGGTAGGATTGTTCAGGCGGTAACGCGAGCGAAGGGGGGTGGCAGATGAAGC
The DNA here is from genome assembly GCF_005190385.1 of Monodon monoceros. Taxonomy (NCBI): domain Eukaryota; kingdom Metazoa; phylum Chordata; class Mammalia; order Artiodactyla; family Monodontidae; genus Monodon; species Monodon monoceros. The sequence continues at coordinate 156,219,464 of NW_021703768.1, forward strand.
TTCGCTCGCTGGCCCGCTGCTCACCTCTTTATGTGCGGCCCGGTTCCTAACAGGCCGCAGACTGCTACCTGTCCGCGGCCCAGGGGTTGGGGACCCCTGCCCTAGCGACTTTAGCTCTTCCTTCTGAGAACCGGGCCGCTCAGGTGGGTCACCCCCCCATCTCTCTCCTGCTCCTTGGCCGCCAGGCCCCTGTCCCGGCCCTTCGGGGATGACGGAGTGGACAGGCCTCCTCCAGCTAAAGTGGGGTCACGAAAGGTCCGTACCTGGCCCTGCCTTCCTCTTGGCTGCCACCGGGTGCCCGCCCGCGGTGTCCCAGGCCTGGGGTCCCTCGTCTGGACCACATACACGCTCACTCATCTTTGAAACGTCTCGGCGCCTCCCAGCAGCCGTGGTAGTAATAGGACCTAACATTCATTGAGTACCTACGGTATGCCAGGTGCTTCCACCTCCCGCTCCAAAGCAAGGCGGGGTGGGCTGCGGCAGGAAGTGTGGAAGGGCAGGTGGAGCCGGAGGCGAGGGGCCTGGGAGAGGATGCCTGACCCTGGGGAAGGACACGTTCGTGTCCCAGGGCCTGCACTGGGTGTTAGGGACACAGCGGCGGCCAATGCAGTACCGGTTCCTGCCCTAGCAGAGCTCAGGGACCAATAGGAGACAGGCAGACCGCCAAGTGGATATCTGGTCTGGTTCCCGATGGTGACAATCCCACTGATGGGCACAGTCAGGGCCTCTGAGAAAGACCAGAGCATTGGGGTGGGGGGTGTTGGTTCCTGGGGGGGGTTCCTATTCTGAATTGCACTGGGTGGTCAGGGAGGGAGGAGACTTTTCAGCTATGACCTGGAGCCTGAGAGAACCTTCCAGACCTATCTGCCGGCTTTCATAATCCTGGGAGCCCCACTCCCTGGAGGTGGACGTGTCTACCACAACCAGGAGGCTAAAATCATTCTCTTCCTGTTTCACAGGGAGTGCTCTGCACAGGGCCTGGCATATGGTAGGCATTCAATCGATGCAAATTCTTTTTTTTTTAATGAATTTATTCATTTTATTTATTTATTTTTGGCTACGTTGGGTCTTTGTTGCTGTGCGCAGGCTTTCTCTAGTTGTGGAGAGCGGGGGCTACTCTCCCTTGTGTGGGCTTCTCATTGCCGTGGCTTCTCTTGTTGCGGAGCATAGGCTCTAGGCGTGCAGGCTTCAGTAGTTGTGGCACGCAGGTTCACTAGTTGTGGCACACGGGCTTAGTTGCTCCGCAGCATGTGGGATCTTCCCAGACCAGAGCTCAAACCCATGTCTCCTACATTGGCGGGCAGATTCTTAACCACTGCGCCACCAGGGAAACCCGTAAACTTTACTTTTATTGGTGTAATTTGTGTGGAAATGGGCCCGTGTGGCAAGCAGCTGCTGTGTTGGGCAGCACCGTCTAGTGCTCACTCCCACATAGGGAAACATGCGGCCCTGGAGAGCAAGTGAAAGTCATGGTCACAGAAAAGGAGTATAGCGGGAGGTGGGGGCGGAGAGCGTTCCAAATCTAAGCCAAAGACACAAGGAAGGACCAGACCCCAGGCCCGCCCTTCTGGGCACAGTCGGGAATTTAGAAGATGGGCTGGATTTCGGAGGATGCTGTGGTCATCATGTGGTACCTGTCTGGGATGTGTGGGTGGCATTGGGACCTGGAGCCTGGGCTGGGGCTCACTGAGAAGGTGCTGGAAGGTGGACAGTGAACAGGCCAGGTGGAAAGAGTGTCAGGCGGAGGGCGCAGCCAGGACAAAGGCCCTGAGGCAGGCCTGGTGCTGATCATTAGCGGCAGAGCGAGGAGAAGCCCCCGTGTCTGGAGCAGAGTGAGCAAGGGAGAGCGTGGGGCCTGGAGGACACCTTTGTTGAGGGGGCAGTGGGCAGCCATGGAGGATTGGGAGCAAGGGAGGTTCCTGACCTAACAGGCTTGAAATTTTATTGTTACTTTTTAAAAAAATTTTGGCTGCGCCGGCTCTTAGTTGTGGCATGCAGGATCTTTAGTTGAGGCACGCGAACTCTTAGTTGCGGCATGCATGCGGGCTCCAGTTCCCCGACCAGGGATGGAACCCAGGCCCGCTGCATTGCACTAAATCTTACCTACTGGACCACCAGGGAAGTCCCTGTTGTTACTGTTATTTTGTTTTCGCTGCATCGTTGGGGCCATAGGACCCTCCGGGGTCTCACTCAGAGCCCTGACACTGCAGGGAAGGGGCCCAAGCCCCTCACCACACCTGCAGCCCCTGTGCCCAGCCACCCAGACCGCCAGGCCCTACCCCCATAGCCCAGCACCGGAGGCTGAGGCTCTGGGGTTTCCTGCAACTCCAGGTCCTCCAGCCCCTGGCCCACGTCCCTCTGGCATCGCGGAGGAGATCCTGCCCCAGAATACCTGCATCCGCCCCCAGTGAGCCTGCATCATTCCACACCTCCCCTACCCCCACCGCAGTCTCCCCGGATCAGTCCAGGACAAAGAGGTGAGTGCGGGGGCGGGGGGGGGGCGGAGAGGGTGGCTGGTCAAGGGCGGAGGACAGCTGCAGAGGCCCCAGACCTCCCTGCCACGTTCTGAGGCTAAGCCAAAATTCCTAAGATTTTGACATGTGTTGAGTCAACATGCCCTTACCTCAGCTGACTGGGGATTGGAAACCAGGCCCAGGTGGGGGCCGCTGAGGTCATAGGATTATACAGAACCACATAATTCTGTAAGTTTTAGGTCCTGGGGGAGTTTCTCAAATTATAATATTACAAGCTTTTGGAACCCCAGGGTTTCAAAATCTGGGATGTCTGATCTGAATTTCTTGAGTTCCAGGAGGCTGAGAATCTAGACCATGGGTCAATAAGCTTTTTTCTTTCTTTTTTTCTTTTTTAAGCTTTTTTCTGTAAAAGGCCAAAAAGTTAATATTTTCAGCTTTGCAGCCCAGGGACTACTCAGCCACAAGCAGTCTGTACACAAACAGCTGGGCGCCAATAAAACTCTGTCCAAACATGGAAATTTGGATATTATATGATTTCCATGTGTCATGGAATAGTATTCTTCTTTTGATTCTTTAAAAACCTCTTAAAAATGTAAACACCATTCTTAGCTCGTGGGCTATACCGGAAAAAAAAAAAATAGCATCTGAATTTGACCCACAGTCCAGAACAGCGTTGGGCAGTAGAAAAATAAGACAAACCATACACAGAATTTTAAATGTTCGCTCATGTTAAAGAACTAAAAGAGAATAGTTTTGGTCATATATTTCACTTCACTTGATATCTGGGAAATATGATCATTGCAACAGGTAATCGATATGAAAAATGATGTATGAGGTATTTCACACCTGTTTCTGTCCCGTGTCTGAAATCTGGCCTGTTTCCCGACACTGACGTTTCCTCGGAGACACTCATATGTAGCCCGACTGCGTAAAACTGACGCTGAAAAGGAAAACGCGTGCACACCCAAGTGGTTTCATGTATACTCAGACATTTTCCAAAAACTGGATCCGGTGTTGGTTTGCACTTTTAAATTGGAATCAGTTAAAAATCAAGGAAAGTGAAGGTTTCCCTTCCTTGGCCTTGCCAGCCACACCTCCAGGACTCAGGAGCCACGCAGCCGGCGGACAGGGCCCAGGAGGGCATTCTCGGTGCCATCTCGGTCCCATTGGTCACCACTGGTCTAAATGCCAGGATTTGCGTCACCCAGCATTTATGTGGTACCTACAATGTCCCAGGCATTTTTCTGGGCACCTGGTGAATGTCAATGCCTGGGAGGTAAGCCCATTTCTCAGGCGAGAGACTGAGGCCTGGTGGCATTGGGGGCTTGTCCAGTTCACCAGAGGGAAGGCAGGCAGGTGGTTCTAAAGTTTGGAATCATCCAGGCTCAGTCTTCTGTGGTTTTGCTCCTGTCCAGCCATGCAGAGGCCCCACAGCCGCCCGGCGCCCCAGACATGGCCGGCCCCTGCACTGGAGTATGCCTGCCTCGGTGAGTATCAGCAGGTGTCACGTGCAACTTCCCTGTCCAGAGGCCCCCAGCTCTGGATGGTGTCCCTAGAGAGTCACTGGTGGCCCCCCTGGACAAGCACCGGGGTCGGGGCATGACAGGAGGACCATGGGCGTGTTGCTGGCAGCCACTGACCACCCCAGGCTGGAGTAGGTACTCAGGGGACTGGCTCGAGCCTCCTTCCCCACAGTACCCTGGGTCCTGCCCACCCCCGTGCCCCAGCAGGACCTGCAAGGGGTCCACTCAAACCGCCCTCTGCCCCCACAACTCCCCACCTAGACACTGATGAACCACCCGTTCCCACACTCCACCGCACTGTCTCATTGTTGACCACTGGTTCCCATTTCACACATGAAGAAACACACCCAGCAGGGAAGGGACTCACCCAAGACCACCTGGCTAGGACTTGAACCCTGAAGAAAGCCTTCAGATAGATGGAATGGGAGACATACAGTCAGGGAAAGTCAGTAGATATCTGGGGAGTGGGGTGCCAGGGAGGAGTGCTCCCAGGGAAGGACAGGGTGAGTCATCTCTAAGCCCTCACAGAGCCCAACCAGCCACTTGTCAAATGTGTCAAACTCCTACTTATGCTTCAAAACCCCACATCCCACATCCCCTCTTACATGCCTCTTTCCTTCACCCCTCCAGTGGAGCACCCACTCCCTCCCCTATTTCCTCCACCGCAGGTCCCTCCTTCTGTCCTGTACCTGCTTGCATGGAGCAGGGGTGCCTATGCCTGGGTTTGTCTTCCCAGGGATGGACAGGGCCAGAGCCAAGGTCTCCAGGGAGCCAGTATCGCCTAACAAGGGGCTGGCCCAGCGGCCCCATCAGGGAGCTTTCAATGAATGAATGAATAGGTGTGTGAATGAATGAGTTACTGAAGAAATGAATTTATTTATTGTATTATTAATTTATTGATTTATCTGTACAAGCAGGCAGCTCCTGTTGAGTGCCAAGTGTGTGCCTGGCCTGGTTCCCTTGGCAGCCTCAGCCCTACCCCCAAGGCATCTCCTGACTTCAACTCTCTGTTGTTTCACCCCCTTCCCTATTCCCCACCATCCCTCAGCCCAGAATTGAAGGCCCCTTCACATCCCCTACTTCCCCAACCTATCAGATTGATCTCTACACGCTTTCAACCACTGACGGTCCCTCCAGGTCTTTGCATGTTCTGCCAGGAACACTAATCCCTTTTGGACTGGCGAACTCCGACTCATCCACCAAAGCCCCAGCACCAAGGGCCCCTCCTCTGAAGAGCCTGCCCTAGTTCCTTTGCTAACCACCCAGCTAGGAGAGTTCCCAGAAGGGGACCTAGAATGGGAGGCGCCTCTAAGTGGCAGAGAGGGGGTTCCTCATTAGTGTCCCAAGGGAATTAGGGTCCCACCCAACCATTCCCCCCTGCCATCATCGTGCAAAAGAGTAAACTGAGACCCAGAAAGGGTGAGAGAGCCGCCTTGGGGCTCCCAGCAGGGAGAGGGCAGGGGTGCCGGGTCTCGGCGGTGCGGGGCCCCGGTCCCTCCCTGCCTCAGTCTCCCGTGGGTTCAGAGAGGGCGGGGCCCTCCGGGCTTCTGGTGACAGGGTGCTGCGCCGGGGCGGGGGTCGGGCGGTTGAGGGGCTCAGGAAGCCCGCAGCCGCAGGAATCCGGCGCCGAGCGGCCTTATAAGGACATGTGCGCCGGGCGCCAATCAGCGGCGGGGGCGGGGCGCCGGGTCCGCGTCCCCCGCCGGCTCGCCTGCCAGCCCGGCCGTCCGTCCGTCCCGTCCCGTCCCTTCCCGTCCCTTCCCGCGGCGCCGCGCCCGCCAGCCATGAGCTCCACGCAGTTCAACAAGGGGCCCTCGTACGGGCTCTCGGCCGAGGTCAAGAACCGGGTGAGTGAGGGGCGCACCCCCGCCCCGCCAGCCCAGCCCGTCGCACCCTCCGCTGCTGCAGGGCGGGCGCCCCGCCGGATCCCCAGCGTCGGGGGCGGCCCTCCTTCCTAACCTCTGGGGGGTGCCCCCGAAGCTCCCCCAACTCGGCGGAAGCAGTGAGGTCTGTGCTCTGGCAGCCCCCAACATCTGGGAGCGGTTGGGTCTAACCCCTTCCCCAGCCCTGCGCCTCCAGCCCTCCCCCGCCTGAAGCCCCCCGTCCACCGCTCTCAACCCCCCAGCCCTGGGCCCCTCCAGAGCTTCAAGGCCTGAGAGGGCCCGAGGGAACCCCAGCGGCCCCCTTCTCATCCCCCTCCCCCACTTCTGCTTTTGGGGCCACTTAAGCTTAGGGGAGGGGAGAGGAGGGGAAGGGGGCGGGCCGAGTGTTTGTGAGAAGCCCGTTGCCCCCCCCAGGAATTCCCCGACCTCTTACACCTGGGAGGCGGGGCACCCAGGGGGAAGGTGGAGTTGAGGGGGCCCGCCTTCCACCCCGCACCCCCTGCTGTTCCTTTCCACATTCTCTTTGTCCCCGTCTGACAAACTTTAAAGGGATAGCTAAGGCGTCCGCAGGACCCGTGGGATCCCCTGAATGTGACCCTAAGATGTGGGTTTTGTAACTTGCAAATGCGGGCTGGGACCTGGGGACACACTTTTAAAGAAAGCACTTGTGGTTCTGGCTCAGAGAGAGGGGCAGGCACGTCTGCAAGGCCACACAGCAGGGTCAGCGCACCTAGGGAGAGAGGAGCGGAGGATGATCCCAGCCCTGAGGGAGGTCCTAAGCCTGACCCGCAAGGGTCATCCAGCCGGAAGGGGAGTGTGTCATCCCTGTCCACCCGACACGCACACACCGCCACCTGGGAGTGTGGTCCCACAGCGGCAGCCGCCCCGCCGGGAGCCTGCCTGGGCACGCCGGGGACACAGCCCTGCCAGCTCCCAGGCCCCTGCCCGGTCGGCACTCCAGGGCCTGCAGACACGAGGGAGAGTTTCCGCATCACCTCTGTGAGCCCCAAGGAGCCTCCTTCCAGCCCGTTTGGGAAGTCGAGGGACCGAGCATGGTCCCTGGGCAAGCTCCCCATGGTTCCCCCTTAAACACACAATTCCCCACTCCAGCAATAATGCCATGGTGAGGAGGGGGGTGTTTATGGGCCCCACCCAGCGCCAGGATGGTCTAAGACCCCTGGTTTGCACACGGGGTTCAGAGACATTGCTCAAACTGCCCAGAAGCACACAGCTGGCCAGAGGCAGAGTCAGTCAGGACTCGAACCCAGACCTGCCGCAGCCACTGCCCCATGGCCACCGGTCCTCCTGGCAGTCCAGGCATCTCCCTTGAGGCAGCAGGAAGTGGGTGAGAGTACAGCACCCCAGCGGGGTGGGGGCCGCTTCCTGCAATGGAGTCTGTGGAGCCAGATTGACAGCTGCCCTGTCGGGGATGAGGTCAGAAGGCTCCCTGTGACCAGCCCTCAGTTTGCAGGTCTGGAGAATGGGTGGGCCACCCCCGAATTGGAAACCAGGTTCCTGTGGCTTCTCAGCCACGCCCCATCCACTTTACCAGCTGCTTGAGAGGAGGAGAGAGACCCGGGGCCCTCTCTGCCCAGCCCCCCAGGCCTCAGTCCCCCACCCCTCCATGGCCCGGAGGCAGGCTGAGGTCCAGTGTATCCCTCTGAGATCCCCGGCCGGCTGGGGGGCCTAGACCACTGGGAACAGCTGGTCCCGATTTAGCAGGGAGGCAGCGGCTGCATTCCTGGCAGTTTGCGGTGGGGAGGAATGTGCTGAAGGCTGGCTGGGCAGCCACTGCGGGCGGGGCTGGGCCCTGCGAGCCGTCGGGGACGGGGCCCAGCTGGGCAGGCGGGCCAGGCGTCCAGACCAGCCTGCCTGCTTCAAGCTCGGCTCTCATAATGACACCCTCTGCTTCCTCCAGCCCTGCTGCTCCCCGGCCTGCGGGAACCAGAGGAGACCCGCGGGAACTAGAGACCCGCGGGAGCCAGAGACCGGGCAGATGGGGTTAGCAGGCCAACCTCCCGCCTTTGTGTCCCCTGTGCTCTGGGCGGCTCAGCCCTGGTCCTGCATCTGGGGCTTTATATGCAGGAAGCAGGAAGCGGCGCCCAAGTTTGGAAAGCCTTATGAAAACAATTCAAACATAAATGGGGAAACGGAGGCACAGGGTGAAAACTTTCCATGGTCATGGGGAGCTGGGGGCAGAGCTGGGAGGAGGACTTGGGGCTGCAAAGGCAGCTCTGGGTCCCTGTGCCCTCGAGGTGTGTAGAGGAGAGGAAAAGAGACGGGCAGGGATGGCGTGAGTAAAGGTGAGCAGGGGTCTGGGGTCGAAGCCCACCCAGCTGGGCAGCCAGGTCCTCAGCTTCTTACCATCCCTCCAGGGAGCCGCCCTGGGGCTGCCCGCACACCACACCATCCTGGGTCTCCCTGGGTGTTGTGAGATGCTGTCGTGGGGAGCAGGGAGCGTTGTGTATGTGGACAGCCGTGAGCGCTGATGCAGGACCATGAGCATCTTTATCCAGAGACGGCCTGAGCTGGATGGCACGGCTTGTAGTGAGGGTGGAACGTAAGCTAGGAGATAGATCATATGGCAGAAGGTGGAGAAAAGCTAGAAAGAAAATAAAGTAGGGCTGGGGGTGGAGGGGATGAGGAGGGCTGTCATAGCCAGGTAGTCAGGGAGGTTCTCTCCAAGCTACAGCTGGAGTGAAGGGAGGGACCCAGCTGTGCAAACATCTGAGTCCAAAGTGACAGCATGTGCAAAGGCCCTGAGGCAGTAACTGGCCCTGTGGCCAGTTCAAGGGGCAGAGAAAGGTTTGGTGGTTCCTTAGTAAATTAAGCTTAGGATTATCTTGTGACCCATCAATTCTACTCCCTGGTATATACCCAAAAGAATTGAAAACAAGTGTTCAAATAAAACTTGTAAATGGATGTCTATAGCAGCTTGATTCACAAGAGCCAAAAGGTGGAAACAGCCCAAATACCCATCAGCAGGTTAATGGTTAAACACGTGTCCCTCCACACACGGTAACATCACTCAGCCATGAAAATGGGTGAAGCCTGACACTTGCTACAGCGTGGATGGACCCTGAGACCATGATGCTCGGTGAGAGAAGCCAGACACAGAAGGACACACAGGGTGTGATTCCATTTATGTGAAACGTCCAGAACAGGCCAATCCACAGATACAGAGAGTGGGTTCATGACTGTCAGGGACTGAGGGCAGGGAGGAGTGGGAGGTGGCAGCTTATAGGGACGGGCTTCCTTTTGAGATGACGGAATATTCTGGAACCAGACAGAGGGGATGGTTGCACAACCTGGTGAATGTACTAAATGCCACTGATTTATGAGCTTTAAAATGAGCTTTAAAATGGTACCTCTTGTGTGTTTCTCAACACAATTTAAAAACAGCAGGGAAAGGCCAGTGTCTCTAGTGCTGGGAGACCAGGGAGGTGGCGGACGTGCGGGCAGATCCTTCTGGGGCCGTGTTGGCTGCCCTGTGGGGTTTGACACCAGTGAAAGTAGATTAGCCCCGACAATTGTCAGTGAGAGATTTGGGGTGGTTTATCTGCGCTGATGGGAAAGGGTCTGCTTGGGTGGCGTGGGGACCTCTAGGCCCCTCGGTCTTTTCTTCCCCTGGAGCCCTGGGCCCTGCCGCATTAGGAGCTTCACTGGGCTCCCGCTGGGTATGGGCTCACGCCAACACTGTGCCCTCTGCCCCTCCAGCTCCTATCCAAATATGACCCTCAGAAAGAGGCAGAGCTCCGAAGCTGGATCGAGGGACTCACTGGCCTCTCCATCGGCCCCGACTTCCAGAAGGGTCTGAAGGATGGGATCATCTTATGCACGTGAGTGCGTGTATCCGCATATGCTCATCACCCTGACTGTTCTGCACAATGAGGTCACGCTCCACGTGCTGTGTGACGCCTGCTTGCTTTTCCTGATGGGTCTCTGGTCTTTCTTGCTCTTCTTCCTTTTTCTTGTGTTACTGCTTTGTCTAGGATCTCTAATGGGGAGCATCCTCTCGGGAGAGCCTATAACATTTCTGGAAGACCTTCTTTGCTGCACCCTATTCAGCCGTGGTTCAAACATTCCATGGTTTGCACATTAAAAATGTTAACGGAAGTTCCCAGATTCACTCCCCAAACTCGGTGGTTCTGGACTATACTCCCAGTGCTGGTTATTGTCACTCTTTGGCATCTTTGCATCTCTGGTGGGTGAAAACTGGATTGCAAGAGGGGAAACTGGGGCCCAGAGAGAGGCAGTGAGGTTGGCCAGGAAGGCATGAATTGGTCTCTTGGGTCTCTGAAGTTCTGCTACACTAATGGAGGTTCCCTTTTCCCCACCATCCCATATGTCCCCCCACCAGACTCATGAATAAGCTGCAGCCAGGCTCAGTCCCTAAGATCAACCGCTCCATGCAGAACTGGCACCAGGTGAGGGACAGGGGGGTGGAATGAGGATGGGGCTGGGGGACCCCATCTGACGGGGGGGTAAGACCGAGGCCCCTCACTATCCTTTTCCTGCTTCCTCCCAGCTAGAAAACCTCTCCAACTTCATCAAGGCCATGGTCAGCTATGGCATGAACCCTGTGGACCTGTTCGAGGCCAACGACCTGTTTGAGAGTGGGAATCTAACACAGGTGCAGGTGTCTCTTCTTGCCCTGGCCGGGAAGGTGAGGCCCAGAGAGGGGCAGCAATCTGCTCAAAGTAACACAGCGAGCCAGGCGGGGATTTTCAGATGCTGTTCATTCATTCCTTCACAAAGATTTCTGAGCACCCACGAGGCGCCGGGCACTTTGGATACAAGGGTGACCAAGGCAGACACAGTCAACCCCTTTATGGGCAGACAACGAACAAATCTCCATTTTCTTTATTTACAAAAAATTTTATGTTAGAGCATTTTTAGGTTCACAACAAAACAGAGTGGAAGGTACAGAGACTTCCCGTCTACCCCCTGCCCCCACTCATGCACAGCCCCCCCTACTTTACATAGTCAGTGAACCTCCGTGGACATCTCCTTAACACCCAGAGTTCCCATTAGGGTTTGCTCTTCAAATCATTGTTTTACAAATTATAAATCGTGAGAAGTGCCTTGAAGGAGAAGAAATCGTTAGGCCGATGTCTAGGGTCTAAAACAGAGACCAAGACGGGCTGGAACAATGTTTCAGGAGGAGGAGGTTTTCATGTCAGGGAATTGTGTTCTGAACGGTGCTTTCAGAAGCCCCCTGTGATTGCCACGTGGGTAGTGAGGTGGGGAGACCAGGGAGGAGTGGGGGACAGGCGTCCAGGGGAGAGACGATGGCCGTGGCCTGGCCGAGTGGCTGGGGCTGGGTAGAAGGAGGTGATGGAAGGTGAGAGAGATAGGAGGTGATGACGCCCCCTAAAATTCTTGGCCTGTGCAGCTGTAAGGCTGGGGCTGCCATTGCCTAGGGAGGGAAGGCTGGGGGCCACAGGGCTGCTGAGCCCGAGGTGTTGGGCTGCTGGTATGGGGGGCAGGTTGCAGCCAGATACCTGGGCCTCCCCTGGGCTCACACACCCCGGGCCTGGCTGGGGGGACCCGGCTGCCCCTCCCTGATACTCCCACCCCCTCTTTCCCCCCAGGCCAAGACAAAGGGGATGCAGAGTGGCGTGGACATCGGCGTCAAATACTCGGAAAAGCAGGAGCGGAACTTTGATGATGCCACCATGAAGGCGGGCCAGTGTGTCATCGGGCTCCAGGTGGGTGCGCGGCTGCTCCAGTCCCAGGGTGCGTGGGTGGTGGGCTTGTGATGCGACCCAGGCCCTGTCCAGCCTGGTAGCCCCTCAAGTTCGGGGCAGGGTCTGGAGGCCTGGTGGGGGCAGCCTGACCTCTCCCACCTGCGTCCCTGCAGATGGGCACCAACAAATGTGCCAGCCAGTCAGGCATGACGGCCTATGGCACCAGAAGGCATCTGTATGACCCCAAGAACCATATCCTGCCCCCCATGGACCACTCGACCATCAGCCTCCAGATGGGCACAAACAAGTGTGCCAGCCAGGTGGGCCTCCCCAGTCCCCCCGGGCCCCCACCCACCTTACCAAACCCTGAGGGCTCATCCCTGTTGCTGAGAGCATCTCCCGCTGAAACCCACTCTGGGTTTCTCTCCTACCCCTCTGGCCGTGCCTGCTCTGACTCTGCCTCAGCCTGCTGTGTGTCCCAGGGGAAGTTACTAACCAGCTCTGTGCCTCAGTTTCCCTCAAAGTTTTGCCCAGAGGCCCATCCAACTCTGATATTTTTAGACCCTGCTGTTGTCACTTTTCCTGCTATGTTGGTGTATCAGTGTGATGCCTTTGGAGCATTCAGGTCCTGGCAGGCCTGAGCCCCAGCCTGGGGAGCTTCCTGGCTGGCAGGGAGAGAGAGCTGGACCCAAACACCAGATCAACTCAGCACAGAGTCAGAAAAGAGAGGGTTCTGAGCAGGGCTTGGAAGGATCTGTAGGAGTTTGCACTGTGAGTGCAAAGACAGGGAGGTGGGAAAAGGTGTGGGAATTTAGGGGAAGTTCTCTGGGGCCTCTGTTTCCCCTTTTCTTCCCTCCCTGACGCCTCTTCTCTCTCTCCAGGTGGGCATGACGGCTCCAGGGACCCGGCGGCACATCTACGACACCAAGCTGGGGACAGACAAATGTGACAACTCTTCCATGTCCCTGCAGATGGGTTACACGCAGGGCGCCAATCAGAGCGGCCAGGTATTTGGCCTGGGCCGGCAGATATACGACCCCAAGTACTGCCCGCAAGGCCCAGCGGCCGATGGGGCTCCAGCGGCTGCCGGAGATGTCCCAGACCCGGGGGAGGCCCCAGGGTACCCCCCCTACTACCAGGAGGAGGCAGGCTACTGAGGCGCCCATGCGGGCTGTCTCCCATCATTGCCCCATCTGGGTTTTCGGGTTTTTCTGTGTTTTTGTCTTGTTTTTCTTACATGTCTGAGTGCTGCCAGCTGAAGGTCTGGGGAGAAGGAGTGAAGGCCATATCCAGATGCATGTGGGGTGGGGGGTCCCCGCCAGGGCACCTCCAGGCATGTTTCCCAACAGGCTTTGGGCCAAGTTGCAGGGGAGAAAGACGAAACCCGGGCAGGGAGGGGGACCGACCCCAAGTGGTTTCCGGTTGCTTCTTCCCTTCTTCTCTTTTCTCTGCCGATCAGTTTGTGGTTTCTGTACCCACAGAAGTTTCAGGCCGTTTTAGTGAAATGAAAATACTTTTTTTTTTCAGGGGAACGGTAGGGGGATGGTGGAGGGGGCTACTGGGAGAAGGTCAGGCCACAGTCCCAAAATATTTTAGGCCTCGTGAGGTACTGGATTTCCCTAGGACCCTCAGACCACCGGCCCTGTCCCCTGCCAGGGGCCCAGTGGGGATACTGAGGCCCAGGCAGGATAGTGCATTTCTGAGTGGTTGAGGCAAAGCCAGAAGCCCCCATACTTGTCCCCATACCCCACCAAATACTGCACAGGGACCCCCATCCAGAGGCCCTCCCGGGGACCAGCCCCTGCCCAGGAGCCCTGGGACCAAGAAATAATGTGAAATACCGACTGTGGACCAAAGGAAATAAAACCTCTTTTTCGGAAATGAAGGTGCTGGAGTTGGTGCCCAAGACAGCCTGGGGGGCGGTGCCTGGCTTGGATACTTTCTGGGGTCCTGGGATCTGGGGTTGGGGGGGACCTGGGGGTGGGGCAAAGGGCAAACCTGTAAGTAGGTCCTCAGGACGGTGGCTTCATCCAGCCTCCAGGCCTTTGTGCATTTACTCGTCCCGGAGTTCCCTTCTGGCAAACTCCTATTCATCCTTAAAGCCCCAGTGACAACAACAACACTCTCCTTTCTTTTTTTTTTTATTTTTTATTTATTTATTATTATTTTTTGTGGTACGCGGGCCTCTCACTGTTGTGGTCTCTCCCGTTGCGGAGCACAGGCTCGGGATGCGTAGGCTCAGCGGCCGTGGCTCAGGGGCCCAGCCGCTCCGCGGCATGTGGGATCTTCCCGGACCGGGGCACGAACCCATGTTCCCTGCATCGGCAGGCGGACTCTCAAGCACTGTGCCACCAGGGAAGCCCCCAAACTCTCCTTTCATGGAGCCCTTCCCACCCTTCTCACCTTTCCCAGCACCTTCAGAGCTGTGGATCCACACACATGTTTCATTAAGACCTTGTGAAATATACCCAATTTTCTGGAGGGGGAAACATCTGGAGGTTTCTTCCAAATCAGTGTCACCATCGTGACCCAAGATTCTAATCTTAGGATGTTGAGGGCCCCCTCCCACTTCTGCCATCACCTGACCCACTGTAAGGACCGAGGAATGTTTGTGGAATGAATGAATGAACAAATGATGACTCTAGTCGAACCCCCATTTTCTGGATGGGCAAATGGAGTCCCAGAGTATTAGGGCGAGTTTGGCTAGGGCTGGAGGGAGAGCGGGGAGAAAGGGACCTCCTGAGACCAGGAGCTGCGGTATTGCAGGCGGCTATGCAACGTGGGCCTGGCCGGTGTGTTCGGAGGCCAACCCGCGTGGGGTGAGCCGGGCGCCCCTCCTCCTTGGGGTGCTGCAGCAAGAGGCGAGCGATCCCTTTAAGAAACCCGGCTCAGCGCGGCCCGGCTGTGACCCCGCCTCCCCCGTCGGCGCGCGCGGCTCCGGTTGGCCCGGCCTCTGAATGGCGGCTATGGAAGCCAATGGGAGCGGATGGGGTGGGGCGGGGCCAGGCCGGGGCGCGGGACGCCAGGTACAGGTCGCTGCCGCGGTGCCGCGCCCGCTGCGAGGTCTCCTTTTTTTTTTTTTTTTTTTTTTTTGCGGCACGCGGGCCTCTCACTGTTGTGGCCTCTCCCGTTGCGGAGCACAGGCTCCGGACACGCAGGCTCAGCGGCCATGGCTCACGGGCCCAGCCGCTCCGCAGCATGTGGGATCTTCCCGGACCGGGGCACGAACCCGAGTCTCCTGAATCGGCAGGAGGACTCTCAACCACTGCGCCACCAGGGAAGCCCCGAGGGCTCCTCTTAAAGGAGCCGCTCTCCCCAGCCGCTGTCGGGAGGAGGGAAGGAGGCAAGAGTTGGGGGCTGGAACGGTGGGAGTGTCCCGGAGAGAGAGGAAGGCCCTGAGACTCGAGGATGCGGGGGTGCGGATGGGTGGGAAGGAGGCAGATTCCGTGGGAAATCAGGGGTGAGGCCCGACTCCAGACTGCTACTCACCTTCACACCCTGCCGGGGAGTGTTGGGTGCGGCAGAATTGATCACTAATTCTCCACGGGGAGGTATGGGCATCAGACTCACCAACCTACACCTGCAGCCCCTCTCCCCATTAGTACGCCGCTAAGCTCTCTGCTCCGTTTTACCAATACAGAAACAGAGGCTGTTCCCCGCTGGTCCCACTTGTAAAGGAGAGTCCTGGAGTGAGAGTCAGGGGTCCTGGGTCCACTCCCTGCCCCTCTGGCGGCCTCAGTTTCCCCATCTGTACAATGATGAAGTAGGCCAGGCTGGACGGTTCCAAGCAAGGAACAGGATCAGGAATCGCTGGTTCCAGGCGCCGCCCCTGCTCTTTACTCATTTTCTGGATCTTGTGGGTCTTCTGAGCGGAAGAATACTACGTGAGGGGAGGGCAGAGCTGGGGCCCTGCCTCCAGCTGGGTAACTTGCCTGTCTCTCTGGGGGCCTGGGGTGGCCCCTCTTCCAGCCAGTCGTGTAAAATACTCGTTGCTATTATCATTGGAGAAGAGCGCGGGGTGGGGTGGGGTGGGGGAAGGGAATCCTTCCCCGGGTTAGGGATGAGGCTGGCGGACAGAACCTGGAGGCCCCACCAGTAGGGCTTAGGGTGGAGCCTGGTGAGGAGAGAGTTAAGCCTAGGCTCCACCACCTGCAGGATTAATTGATCGCCTTTGGGCCCCCAGCTGCAGCCCTGGGCCCCTCAACCAATGAGATGCGAGGATGGATTCGGGCAGGGCTCCCATTGGCTTACTCCGCCCCTCTGGGGAGACAGGAGCCCCTTTAATTAGCGCGGACTGTTTGCTCGGCTCTAAGCAGAGCTTCCAGGAACCCTGCTCGATAGAGAGATGATGAGGTTCAGAGAGGAACAGGGAGTTGCCCGCAGCCGCACAGTACGACTTCAGCCTGACCCCTGAGTCCTGTCTCCCGTCCATTCCCACCATGGCCTCCCGGACACAGCTGATGCTGCTTTGGAAGAATTTCCTGTACCGCAGGAGGCAGCCGGTAATGTCTGGTCGGGTGGGCCAGGGAGGGGCGGCCCGGGCGCCCCCCACGGTCCCCCACTCCCCCCCCCGCCTGTTCTGCCCCCGCAGTTGCAGCTCTTGGTGGAGCTGATGTGGCCGCACGCCATTCCCACCCCCAACCTGGGCAGCATGAATGTAAGCCTCCCAACGTCCAGCACTTTGGGGTTAGGGTTAGGGTTAGCAGTGGTCACCCCGTGCACAGGGGCCCCAGGGAGAGTCCGGAGCACAGGCCGGGCACTCGAATCATGGCTGAGAGGGAGCACTCTGTCGCCGGGGCTGTCCTCATGCTGGGGACTCAGACGAGAAGCCCACGTCCGGCGTCCCCGCAGGCCATTTCCCCAACAAGCCGCTGCCGTCAGCGGGTACCGTCCCTTGACTCTAGGGCCTCATCTGCAACATGAGCAACACCTGTTTCCCACGGCCCATGCCCACCGAGGAGCCTGGCGTCCTCAGCACCTTCAGGACTCCCTGTAAGCCGGTGGCAGCGGGGGCGGCCGGGTGTGTGTGGGTGGAGGGCCGCCCAGCCACCGCCTCCCGCCCTCTCTCTGTCCCCAGGGTCTCCCGGCTCCTGGCAGATGCCCACAGGATGCTGGCTAGCCTGAGGCAGTTGATGCCTTCGCTGAGGGCTGCACGCGGAGCAGGTGAGAAGGCAGGGCCCATGGCAGGCCGGGCGGGGCCGGGCTCTGAGCACCCACCTGCCTCCGCTTGCTGGGCTGTGAAACAGGCACGGGGTGGGGCGTGTCTCGGTTTAAGCTTTGCCTAACCCTGGGCTTCTGTGCTTTACTCCCTCAGCCTGGGCTCAGCTGAGTGACTAGCCCAAGGAGGGACCGTCCCTGGCCACTCAGCTGCTAAGGACACTGACGCAAGGGGTGAGGTGGGGCAGGGCAAGGCCAGCTGGAGCCCTGGACGCTGTTCTCGTGGAGTCCCGCCCTGCCCCTCGTGGGCCAGCCTCCAGGCCTGTGCCTGGGAGGGCCTGAGATACTCCAGCCCTGAGACCTTGAACAAGCCCATTTGCCTCTAGCAGCCTCAGTTTCCCTGTTTGTAAAATGGGGCCTATGATAGTATGGACCCCCTGGGAACTTAGCAAGGTACTGGACCCCTGGTGCGACAGCAGTGAACGTCGTTGTCACCTTGTCATCTTTCTCCCCAGGAATCCCTGGCGTTTGTGCTGGGCCAGGCCCAGGATTCCTTAGACAGCCTTGTGGAAGCAGCAGAAGACCTGGCCCAGGAGATAAGAGGCCCGCGCAGCCTCTACCCCAGCCAGGAAATTGGGTGGGCTGCCTGGAAGGGGAGGTGACAGGGCAGCCCCAGGCACCTATCTTTGGTAGGTTTTGGGGGGCACTTGGGCAGAAAGAGAGGGAGAGGGTGCTCCTGGTGGAGTCCCCTGCCCTGGTTAAGGCCTGGCGGTGGGACCACGTGGAAGGGAAGCCTGCCCGGGCCCTCTGGTGACCCGTCTCCAGCTCCTGGCGCCGCCTGGCCTGGTGGAGCTGTGGGCACTGCTGTGGAGACCCCAAGGGCCAGGTGGCCCCCTGGAGGCGGTGGCAGAAGCCCTGTGCAGTGCCGGGAGCCCAGCAAGCCGGTACGAGGCCAGTGACCTGAAGGAGCTGGTGTGGCAGGAGCGGCATGGGCCCTGCCACACCACAGCCTGAGTGGCTGAGCTGGCTTCCCAGCAGGGGAGGTGGGGCCAGGACGTGGGCGGGCACAGGGTCTCATGGTGCACCCCTCGGCGCTAGGCTCCACCCGCACTGAGCTGGTGGGGGCCCTGGACGCCCACCTCCTGTCGCACCGGCTCTGGAGGCGCCTGAAGCCGCTGGTCCTGGGGAAAGTAGTGTTCAGCTCACGGCCCAGGTGACGGTGGGAGGGGTCCCATGTCCCGGCCTCAGACCAGGGCGGGGAGGGCCAGGCCAGCGGGAGGGCCCTGACCAGGAGACGGGCGGCCCCTGGGCTGGGTCCGGGAAGCGGGGTCTAGAAGGGGTAAGAGTTTGCCAGGTTACAGACAGCGCTCAGAGGCACAGGATGGAGCAGAGGGGGGGAAGCAGGAGCGGTGGGCAGTGGTCCTCAGAGGGGGGAAGGGTCGTGAACAGGCAAGGCCGGCATAGACCTCGGCGCCCGCCTCCTGCAGGTGAACCGAACCTTCCAGGGGCTGCCGCTGTTGAAGGGCATCCAGGAGGTGTGGGAGCTGCTGGGCGCCCAGCTCTTGAACTTCGCGAACGACAGCGCCGGCTGCAGGTGGGGCCAGGATGCCGGGCAGCAGAGTCATGCCCTGCTGAGGATTTGAGCAAAGGGCAGGGCTTTCTGGGCAAGGGTGTGGAGCTGGGAAGTGGTATCCACGGTGAGCTCTGGCCGCAGGGATGGGAAGAGGGGTGACAGGCCCTGAATGCCCGAAACAGACTCCCACCTTCCCCGACACCCCCCAGAGGCTCCTGCAGGTCACAGGAAGAAGGCAGCCAGGAGCTGGAGGCCAGGACCGGGGGGAGGCTCTTCGTGCCTTTCTGAACCCCCGAAGTGGTGGCTGCAGCTGGCATGAGGCCCATGCTGATATGGGACACATGGTGGGCACACTGGGCCGTGTGATGGAAGTGAGGGGCCGCCCACCTGGGGAAATCTCTTTGAGGGGAGGGGCAGCCCTGCTGTGGGACTCCTAGGAGGAAACGCGGCTCCACCCTCAGGTCCAGAGGAGAACCCTGGGACCTCGGACCCACGCCCAAGCCCCTCCCAGTGCGTGACTCTGGACAAGCTGGAGGCTGCGCCCTCAGAGGCTGCCCTGGTGGAGCGGGCCCTGGAGCTGCCCTCCAAGCCCGAGGACTTCCCGGACTCTTCGCAGTCCCCAGGCCCTGGCCATGTGCGCATCAAGATCCGCATGGACATCGATGACGTCACAAGAGCCAATAAGATCAGGGACAGGTGGGGGGCCTTGTGGGGCGGGGCCGAGGGAATGGGGATGCCAGGGAGCATCCCACCTGCCATAGACCTTGGTAGGTGGAGCCCAACACTCCTTAGACCAATTGGGGCCTGCGGTGGGCGGAGCCTATGGTGTGAGGGGCGCGGCCAAGGGCTTGGCAGGCGCGGGCTCAACCCTCGGCTTCTGGGATAAGATTAGAGCGCTTGGGGCTCCCCTGATGGCGCAGTGGTTGAGAGTCCGCCTGCCGATGCAGGGGACACGGGTTCGTGCCCCGGTCCGGTAAGATTCCCACATGCCGCGGAGCTGCTGGGCCCGTGAGCCATGGCAGCTGAGCCTGCTCTGCAACGGGAGAGGCCCCAACAGTAAGAGGCCCACGTACAGCAAAAAAAAAAAAAAAAAAAAGAGCGCTTGGCAGGTGGGGCTTCGTGCGTATTTGAGGAGGCAGGTGAGGGCGGAACTGAAGTTGTGATGGGCAGGGCCCAGCCACCCCCATACTCGCCTCAGATTTTGGGACCCCGGTGCGGCTGCTGACGCGCTGATGGACCTGCGCTACGTGTGGGGCGGCTTCGTGTACCTGCAGGACCTGCTGGAGCGCGCAGCGTGCTCACTGGAGCCGCGCCCCGCGCCGGCCTCTACCTGCAGCAGATCCCCTACCCGTGCTACGTGGCCGACGCGTGAGTGCCCCCTCCTCACCCAGATGCCAGACCCGGGTCTCAGGGTGCGGCCAGGGTTCCGTTTGGAATATTCACGCAGGCAAGGCTGAGAACTACAGTTTAGAGGGACCACTCTCCGTGACTTGTAGCGGGAGGAGCAGGGATTCCTGAGGGTCGGGGGTCTCCGGGAGCTGGGAGAACGTGGCCTAACAGCCAGAACCCTGAGGCGCTATCAAGGGTCTGATGATAAGGGAGGACAAATGTCCTCGGCTGGCCTCACCTTGGGATCCCAGTGCGCGCACCCTCGTGCCAGATGGGGGCAGCGCGGGGTCTCCGGCCTCCACCCCAGCTGCCCACTGCCCCAGGTTCCTGCGCGTGCTGAGCCGGTCACTGCCACTCTTCCTGATGCTGGCCTGGATCTACTCGGTGGCGCTGACTGTGAAGGCTGTGGTGCGTGAGAAGGAGACGAGGCTGTGCTGCACGATGCGCGCCATGGGGCTCAGTGGCGCCGTGCTTTGGCTGGGCTGGTTCCTCAGCTGTCTCGGGCCCTTCCTTCTCAGCACCGCGTTGCTCATGCTGGTGCTCAAGGTGGGCGCACCCCGGCCTTCCCGGCTCCAGAATGGGTGCACGTGTACGCGGGAGGGTAACAGGCAGGGGGCGCCTCGCGGGGTTGCGCGTCCCTGGGCGAATCCGTGCGCTCCCTCCAGCTGTCTTTGCCTCCCTGTAGCTCGGGGACATCCTCCCCTACAGCCACGCGGTGGTGCCCTTCCCGTTCTTGGCGGCTTTCAAGGTGGCCACGGTGGTCCAGAGCTTCTTTCTGAGCGCCTGCTTCTCCCGAGCCAACCTGGCAGCCGCCTGCGGGGGCCTCGCCTACTTCGTGCTCTATCTGCTCTACGTGCTGTGCGTGGCCTGGGGGGACCAACTGCCCAGTGGGCGGCCGTGTGGCCGCGGTGAGAGCCGGGTCGGGTGGGGTGCAGGGGTGCAAGGCACCCTTAGCTGCCCTTGCTTTCCACCCACATACCTACCTGCCCCAACCCGCAGAGCCTTCTGTTGCCCGTGGCCTTCGGCTTCGGCTGCGAGAGCCTGGCACTGCTGGAGGAGCAGGGCGAGGGCGCGCAGTGGCACAACGTGGGCACTGGGCCTACAGCCGACGTCTTCAGCCTGGCCCAGGTCTCGGGTCTTCTGCTGCTCGACGCTGCGCTCTACGGCCTCGCCACTTGGTACCTGGAGGCTGTGTGCCCAGGTGGGCCGTAAGAGGTGCACAGGCGCCAGGGAGGCTGGGCTGAGGGGCGGGGCCCAGGATGGGGCGGGGCTTAGGGTTCTGGAAGCCGGAGGTGAGAGGGTGGGGATTCCTGGCACCTGAGCACATGCGCACAGGTGGCTGCGTTTGAGGGATGGTCTGGGGCGGGTGGGCGGGGCTTCCTGATTACTTCCTACCTGGATGCCCTAATCCCAGGGGTATGGCCAGCAGCCGGCACACACCAGGGGAATGGGCTCAAGCGGTAACTGAGTACCACTCCCCACAGGCGAGTACGGGATCCCCGAACCATGGAACTTTCCCTTTTGGAGGAGCTACTGGTTTGGGCCTCAGACCTCCAAGTGCCCAGCCCCCTGCCCCACAGGACCCCAAGGGTGAGGCCTGACAGACCTTAGCAGCCACTTCCCTGTCTGGATTCCCAGGCCCCCCCAAAACCCAGGTTCCCGCGGATCCCAATCCTCTGGACACCCCTAGTCCTCCAGGCCCCCTGAGGCTCCCCTAACTCCTACAGACCCCTGCCCCACAAGTCCCCGACTCCACAGACCAGCTTGAACAGCCCCCAGGACCCCAGGGGCTCCCATGGCTGAGTCTGCCCTCCTTCCCCAATACTGGTGGAAGAGGCGCCCCCTGGCCTGATTCCAGGAGTCTCCATACGGAGCCTGGAAAAGCACTTTCCTGGTAACCCACAGCCGGCCCTGCACGGGCTCAGCCTGGACTTCTACCAGGGCCTCATCACCGCCTTCTTGGGCCACAATGGGGCTGGCAAGACGACAACTCTGTGAGCAGCCGTCGCTCCCCTCCCCCCCAGTTCCTCTCTCCCCGCCCCCCAGGGCCTCAGCTTGCACAGCTGTTCAAGGGGAAGGACATCTGGGGTCAGAAGGTCCCTGTCTGTACAGTGAGGACAGGATACCCCCCTCCCCAGTTCACTTTGGGTCCCCCCCCCGCAAGTTCACTTTGGATACACAATAGGTAGGCGATAAGTATATTCTCTGAGCCTCACTTTCCCTCCCCTGTAAAATGGGAACATAATACTCCTTCGGTCTGGGCATACAGTAGGTGCCCTATATGTGCTGGTGCTTCTTCTCTGGGAACCTCAGTTTCCCCCTCTGAAGGAGCAGCTGCTCTGCGATCCCCGCACCCCCAGGTCCATCCTAACCGGCCTCTTCCCACCCACTGCTGGCTCCGCCTGTGTCCTGGGCCACGATGTCCGATCCAACATGGCAGCCATCCAGCCCCACCTGGGAGTCTGCCCACAGTACAGTGTGCTGTTTGACATGTGCGTCTCAGTGGGCCTGGGGCATGGCAATGGGGGGCTGGGTGCTCTCTGGGCCCCTGCCCACCATGGTAGCCACCCTGTCTTTTGCCCATGGCCACAGGCTGACCGTGGATGAGCACGTCTGGTTCTATGGGCGGTTAAAGGGTCTGAGTGCAGCTGCCGTGGGCCCCGAGCAGGACCGTCTGATGCAGGATGTGGGACTGGTCCCCAAGCGGCATGCACAGACTCGCCACCTCTCTGGGGAGGAGCCTTTGGGTCTGCAGAGATGAGGATGGGGAGGGGGCTAGGGCTTTATCCTGAGGATGGGGGGATGCCAGAGGAGACAGGAACCGAGGTCCAGGTGGGTAGGGAGAGGCGCAGGAAGAAGGGAGGTAGCCCTGCCCAAGCCTGTGGGTCCTGTTGAGATCCCAACCCCTGTCCCAACCCAGGTGGGATCCAGTGGAAGCTTTCAGTGGCCATTGCCTTTGTGGGTGGCTCCCAAGTCGTTATCTTGGATGAGCCCACAGCTGGTGTGGACCCTGCTTTCTGTCGAGGTATTCGGGAGCTGCTGCTCAAATACCATGATGGTAAGAATTGGGGGTAGCCTGAGGTTCCCCTGGATTCTGCTTGAGAGGCCAGAAGATGTTTCTGACAAAGAGGTGTTGGGGGATGGGGTTTTGAGGGATGAGTAGGAGTTCACTGCATGGGGCAGAGACCACAGCTTTGGCAGCCTGATGGCATGAGTGGGTTGGGTCCCATGCCCAGATTGCACATTGATCCTCTCCACCCACCACCTGGCTGAGGCAGAGCTGTTGGGAGACCGTGTGGCAGTGGTGGCGGGTGGCTGCTTGTGCTGCTGTGGCTCCCCGCTCTTCCTGTGGTGTCATTTGGTCTCCAGATACTACCTGACACTGGTGAAGGGTCCCCCAGCCCTGGCCACCAGCAAAAAGGTGAGGGCTGGGCTTCCCTGGTGGCGCAGTGGTGGAGAGTCCGCCTGCCGTTGCAGGGGACACGGGTTCGTGCCCCGGTCTGGGAAGATCCCACATGCCGCGGAGCGGCTGGGCCCGTGAGCCATGGCCGCTGAGCTTGCGCGTCCGGAGCCTGTGCTCTGCAACGGGAGAGGCCACAGCGGTGAGAGGCCTGCGTACCGCAAAAAAAAAAAAAAAGTGAGGGCTGGAGCTGACCTCCATCCACTGTCTCTCAAGGCTCTGGCCAGCCCTGCCCGCAGGGTGACACTGACTTGAAGGACAACATGGATCTTGGGCAGGAAAGGGAGCCAGGCAGCCAGGCCAGCACTGCCAGTGAGGGCCGGGGTGGGAGAGCCAGAGTGAGGGGCTGTTGGGTGGTAGTGGCTTGGTTCAGGGTAACAGGACTTCACAACCCCAGGCTGAGCCGACACATGGACCTACTCCTGGACTCCAACCCTGGGTGGACTCTGGCTCTGACCCCGGGTCAAGTCCTGCCCTTGGGTACCTAATCCTGACGTCCTCTGCCCTCAGGGACAGGTCCCTCATGGATCACCCAAGCCCCTTCTCCAGGGGGGCAGGGATAGGAGGGGCGGGGCAGGAGCCACGGCTGCCCACGCCTCCAGGGCCCCTGACATGCTCAGCTGCTGGCCCTAGTGCAGAGCCACGTGCCCGGGGCACGGCTGGTCAAAGAGCTGCCACACGAGCTGGTGCTGGCGCTGCCCTACCAGGGTGCCCCGGACAGTAGCTTCACTAAGCTCTTCTGCGAGCTGGACCAGCGGTTGGGGAAGCTGGGACTGGCCGGCTTCGGGATCTCCGACACCAGCCTGGAGGAGGTGTGGCTCCTGGGGGAGGTGTGGGGGTGCCGGGAGGAGGGCTGCCTGGAGGAGGTGGTGCTTGGAAGGATGAAGAGGAGTCTGCCTATTGACAGCTGGGTGTCCCAGGGTGGAGTCAGGGCACCCACAGAAGCCTGGAGACTCAGGGGCCCTCCGGGAGGCCTGGGGACCCCCAGTGTATGAGGGGTGGTGGCTCTCGAGTCTCCCTCCCTCCCCTGTGTCCCCAGGCTCTGAGCGCCCTGCTTCGTCTCCCCAGATCTTCCTGAAGGTGGTGGAGGACTGTGCTGTGGACACAGGCCCAGGGGGTGCGGCCGCAGGTCTCTGTCTTGATCCCTCAACCTGGTCCAGAGTTGGACCTGACTTTAGACCAAGTCCCCATCCCTGGCTGACGTGGCCCAAGGCATAGCCCTGACCTCCACCCCTGATTCCTGACCCCTCCACTGTGAACCTTGACGTTAGCCCAGACCCCAGGCTGAACGCTAACCCTGACCCTGAACCTGACCCCAACACTGGTAACTCCACAGATGGTAGGCCCAGGTAGCACCCATGCTCAGGCATTGCTCATCTGGATGCGACTGCAAGGCTGCAGATTCTGCCAGAGGAATCAGCCCTGGAGAATGGGGGGCTGGGTGAGTTGTCCCCACCCGGCCCTGTGGCCCCTCCTGGTCCTCGGGGCATGAGCACTGACCCTCCTATCCCTCACAGCGGGATCTGCCCCCGAGACACAGGCCTTGCAGAGCTCTGGGCCAGACGCCGCAGGCTGTGTACATGGCTAGGTGCTGGCCCACCAGCAGCTCCGGGCCTTGCTTCTCAAGCGCTTCCTGCTTGCCCGCTGCAGCCGCTGTGGCCTGTTCACACAGGTGAGGGGGGCCAGGCACGAGGGAGGGCGTGTGGGGGACCCTGAGTGCCTGTTCTCCACTCTGTGACCTAATTCAACAGCCTAACCCCAGGTGTATCCCCTACTCTGAACACTTTCTGAAAGCACTGGGGAGCCATGGATGGTTCCAGAGCGGGATCAGGGAAGGGTGCAGGCAAGCTTGGAGGGCAGGCTAGGAGGGCAGCTGATGGGCTGGTCCTT
Source organism: Monodon monoceros (assembly GCF_005190385.1). NCBI lineage: Eukaryota > Metazoa > Chordata > Mammalia > Artiodactyla > Monodontidae > Monodon > Monodon monoceros. Next base: position 156,244,503 of record NW_021703768.1, read on the forward strand.
CAGATTGGGCTGCCTGCCCTCTTCGTGGGCTTGGCACTGGTGTTCAGCCTCATCATGCCTCCTTTCAGATACTACCCAGCTCTGCAGCTCAGTCCCAGCATGTATGGCTCCCAAGTGTCCTTCTTCAGGTGGGTGCAGAGGAGAGGGGCCTGGTGGTGGGAGCACCAGGAGCCTGTGGGTACAGCCCTGACCTGCGCCCCCTTTGTGCAGCGAGGATGCCCCAGGGGACCCTGAACGTGCCCGCCTGCTCGAGGTGCTGCGGGAAGAGGCCGGATTGGAGGAGGCTTACCTGAAAAATAACTCCAACAGGTGAGGGCCCGCCAGCCTGGACCTTTCTCCTCTCTGGTCTCAGTTTCCCTATCTGGGCTCTGGCCAGTGGGCCTCAGGGTGCCTTGGGTATCCCCCATGCCTGCTTGGGAGCTGGGCGCCCCCACATTCCAGGAACCCTGGAAGCCGGGTGCCCCAGCCCTGCACCCACGCCCGCAGGGCACCTGAGTGCACGCAGCCTGCCGTCTGCCAGTTCTCGGTGCCCGAGGTTCCTGCAGATGTGGCTAAGGTCTTGGCCAGTGGCAGCTGGACTCCGGAGTCTCCGTCCCCTGCCTGCCAGTGCAGCCAGCCTGGTGCCCACCGCCTGCTGCCCGACTGTCCTGCTGTGGCCGGCTGCCCCCCGCCTCCCCAGGCACCGACCAACTCGGGCAAAGTGGTCCAGAACCTAACAGGCCGGAAACTGTCTGACTTCCTGGTCAAGACCTACCCACGCCTGGTGCGCCAAGGGTGAGCACTGCCCTGGACTTGGCGTGCCCGGCCGTAGCATGGGTCCTCAGGTGGAGGAAGTGTTCTGTTCCTGGGGGAGGTTGGGGAGAGGGGGATGTCCAGCCTGGGGTTCCCAGCTGGGGCTTCCTAGGAGCCCTCCATACCTCATCGTTTCTATTTATCTCACCCAAATCAACTCCCTAGCATCTCTCTATCTCTGTCTCACTCATCTTTCTGTCTGTGTGTCTGTCTCTATCACAGCCTGAAGACCAAGAAGTGGGTAAACGAGGTCAGGTGAGGAGTGTCCCCTGCCTGGGCTCCATTCCTGTGCCCTCTGCCTGCCTGCTGGGAGACCTGCCACCCCATCCTCCCCGACCCTCAGCTGCCCCTCCTCCACTGCCTCACAGGTATGGGGGCTTCTCCCTGGGGGGCCGAGACCCGGGCCTGCCCTCGGGGCTTGAGGTGGGCCGCTCTGTGGAGGAGCTGCGGGCACTGCTGAGCCCCCAACTGGGCGGGGCCCTCGACCGCATCCTGAACAACCTTACAGCATGGGCTCTTGGTCTGGACATTCAGGATGGCCTCAAGGTGGGAACTGGGAGTGGTGGGCTGGCGCTGCTGGGCGTAGGTCTGACCCCCGCACGCTGACCCCTTGGCCCTGACCCTACCACAGATCTGGTTCAACAACAAGGGCTGGCATGCCGTGGTGGCCTTTGTCAACGGAGCCAACAACGCTCTCCTACTTGCCCGCCTGCCGCCAAGCCCCGCCCACCGTGCCCACAGCATCACCACGCTCAATCACCCCCTGAACCTCACCAAGGAGCAGCTGTCTGAGGCCACGCTGTGAGTCCCCCAGCTCTGTGTATCCCCCCAGCATCAGCTGGTTTCTCTGTTGTTTGGGGCGATGGGAGTTGGATTTACGCTCTGCTACGCTCTTGCTGTGTAAATGGGGAACAGGAACTGCCCCTCTCCGCTCCCTAGGCCAGGGTAATGGGACATCATCAGGCTCCACGGGCTCCAGTCTCCCCCAGCTGCCTGCACATTCTCGTCACATCAACTTTTATTCTACTAGAGACCTGGGAAACCTCTCCCTGCCTAATGACCCGAAATGGCTCAGGCCATCTCCCCCATCCATACCCAGCCCTGAGGACTTCTGTCCCATCGGTGGTGTGCACAGTTCCCCCTCTGAACAGCTCATGTACTCTCACCCCCAGAATGGCCTCCTCAGTGGACGTGCTTGTCTCCATCTGTGTGGTCTTCGCCATGTCCTTTGTCCCGGCCAGCTTCACCCTTGAACTTTCTCTGGGACATGGTGCGGGGACTGCCTGGAGGGGTGGGGGCCCCGTCACCACTTGCCACTGCCCCTTCTGGCCCTTTCTGGGCAGGGACTTGTCTAGGATGGCCCAAGTAAAGTCTTGGGGATTGTGGGAGACCTCATGTCCTGCTACCCAAAGCACAGGGAGGAGGTCAGGGTGGGGCACAGTGCCGAGGGTGCCAGTTCCCACCCCTGCACACTGAGGGGGGAAACTGCCATCTCCAATGCAGTGTAACTACTTGGTGCCAGTGTCCATCGTGGTGCTCATCTTTCTGGCCTTCCAGCAGAGGGCGTACGTGGCCTCTGCCAACCTGCCTGCCCTCCTGTTGTTGCTACTACTGTATGAGTGAGGCCCCTAGCCTTTCAGGGTTTGTTCTTACTGACCACCACCCCTCCAACACTGTTGAGGGAGATGGGGCTCTGTAGCAGCTCCTAAGGAGAGGGTATGGAGCTCTGAAGTGACCCCAAGTGTGATCTAATTCAGTGGTGTGCCGAGGTGGCCTTAAAAGCTCATCTTGGCTTGATCCACGTTATAGAGGCCTAAAACACAGAATTAGGAAGGGAGATCTGTATTACTTTTAGGGCTGCTCAGCCCCTGTCTGGCAGTAACAGTGGCTCCTGTTACCCCTCAGATGGTCAATCACACCGCTCACGTACCCACCCTCCTCCTTCTTCTCCATGCCCAGCATGGCCTACATGGTGCTCACCTGCATCAGCCTCTTTATCGGCATCAACGGCAGCATGGCCACCTTTGTGCTCGAGCTCTTCTCTGATCAGGTGGGACCCGACAAGGTTGGGCCTCGGGCTGGGGTTGGACTGGGCATCGGCCTTGGCCCCTTACCCACCTCCTTCTTCCTGCCCCTGAGTAGAAGTTATAGGAGGTGAGCTGGATCCTGAAACGGGTCTTCCTTATCTTTCCTCACTTCTGCCTAGGCTGGGCGCTCATTGACATGGTGAGGAACAAGGCCATGGCTGACGCTTTTGAGCGCTTGGGTGAGAACTTCCCTCCAGGTGGGGAAGTGCCAGATGAGAGTCAATTCTATAGGGTAGGGACAAACAGTAGCCCCCAGGAAGAGACCTGGAGGTCTTAGGTGGCCCCCAAGGGCTTGAGGGCCAAGTTAGACGTACAGCAAAGCAGCCATAAAATCTAATTCCATTTGGTCACATCGTAAAATGTCTAAGGCTCTAAGTAAGGGAGGTGGTGATACCGCTGTTTTCTTTTTCTTTTCTTTTTTTCTTATATATATGTTTTAATAGATTTATTTAATTAATTTATATATTGGCTGCGTTGGGTCTTCACTGCGCGAGGGCTTTCCCTAGTTGCGGCGAGCGGGGGCTACTCTTTGTTGCGGTGCGCGGGCTTCTCACTGCGGTGGCTTCTCTTGTTGCGGAGCACGGGCTGTAGGTGCACGGGCTCAGCCATTGTGACTCACGAGCTCCAGAGTGCAGGCTCAGTAGTTGTGGCACGTGGGCCTCATTGCTCTGCGGCATGTGGGATCTTCCTGGACTAGGGCTCGAACCCGTGTCGTCTGCATTGGCAGGTGGATTCTTAAGCACCGCGGCACCAGGGAAGCCCCGATGCCGCTGTTTTCCATGCCAATTAGACCCCAGTTGAGTGGCCTATTCAGCTTGGTCCTTTCCCTTAAGAACCCAGGGTGACCTGAATGGGGAGAGGCCCAGAAACCAAACCCCTAAAATGACCCAATCCCTCCTTCATGTCCTCACAGGAGATGGGCAGTTCCAGTCACCCCTGCGCTGGGAGGTCGTCAGCAAGAACCTTTTGGCCATGTTGATACAGGGGCCCATCTTCCTCCTCTTTACACTCCTGCTGCAGCACCACAACTGCCTCCTGCCACAGTCAGTGGGGACCATGGAGGATGGTAGGGGCTGGGATCTGGCTTTGGGCCCACTCATGTCTCTGTCCTCAGACCCAAGCTGAGGCTGCTGCCTGCCCTGGAAGAGGAGGATAAGGATGTGGCCCATGAGCGGGCACGGGTGGCACAAGGAGCCACCGAGAGGGACATGTTGGTGCTGAGGGACCTGACCAAGGTGGGTGCAGAGCGCTGGGTTGGGTGGCTCCCACTGGCCCACCCACCTTTCTCATGGACCTGTATCCCTCCCAGGTGTACCCTGGGCAGAGGACACTGGCTGTCGACCTCCTGTGTCTGGGGATCTCCCCTGGTGAGGTTAAGTCCAGGGTGGAGGTCCTGGTGCAGGGGTGAGAGGCTGCCCTACTGTGCACCCAGTGCTCTGTACTGTTTGTGCCTACCTCCTTCTACTGAACACCTACTGTGAGCCTGTTTCCCTTTATTGAGCACCTACTGTGCACTTTTATTGAGTACCTACTGCCTGCCAATATTTGAAGTCCTATTTTGAGCCAACAAATCTCATTAAGCACCTACTGCATGCTTACATTTATTGATCCCTACTGTGTGCAATAAGGTATTAGTAAGATCCTAGTGAGGACAGATTTATTATTGAGCATCTATTGGGCCCCCATACATATGCCTGCTACCTTAATCAAGCACGTACTATGTGCTAGCACTTATTGAGTACCAGTTGTATATACTAAAGCATTACTGAGCCCCCCCTTGTGTGTACCAAAAGTGTATTGAATGTCACCTTTGTGATGATCAACTTTTATCAAATCAACAGCATTTATTGAGCCCCTACTATATATGTATCAAGGACTTGCTAACGACCAATATTTAGTAGGTACCTGCTTTGTACCAGTTCACATTCAAGCAATTGCTTTGTGCAAACTTTTCTGCTGTGGGCCGTTTACTGGCCACCTACTAGGGGTTGACACATACCTGTGCACATGTGTGGTGTGTTAGTGTCGTAGTCACTCTTTAGCAAGTGCCTACTGTGTGCAGCCAACCTCTCCACTGTGGGCTGACTGCACACCCAGCATGAATTCTCAGCAGGTGCCATTGCCATCAGGTACCCACTGCATGGCAGGAAACATTCTGAAATCTCCTGCCTCGATATTTATGGAGCACTGGCTGTGTGTGACCTTTATAGGATACGTACTGCGTGCCAACCAGAATTCCTGCTGTGTGACAGCTGTATGCCTACCCACACACCCCAGTATCTGCCCCAGGGGTCCCCTTGTCCACAGCCCTCCACGTGGAAACTGAGTTACCCACCCCCAGAAATCAGAGATGCTGGGACAAGTGTCCAGGCCTCTGTGAGTACCGTCTCTGGGTGTACCCACAGTGTTTTGGGCTGCTGGGCGTGAACGGAGCGGGGAAAACGTCCACATTCCACATGGTGACTGGGGACACGGTGCCCAGCGGGGGCGAGGTGGTGCTGGCAGGCCACAGGTGAGGGGCTTTGGAGCCTTTGTTCCTCCCCACCCCTTGCCTTTGCATGCACGGATCGGGTGGGGCTTGAGTCCCTGATCCCCACACCTCTGCAGGGTTGACCTGGCCCTGAGACACCTTCTGTCCCTTACCAGGGTGGGTGGGCGGGCCCTGAGACCCCTGCTTGCCCCCAGCATGGCCGGGGCCCAGCTAGTTCCTGAAGTTCTCTGTTCCCCATCCCCAGCGTGGCCCGGGAACCGGCCGTAGCTCACTGCCGCATGGGCTACTGCCCTCAGTTGGATGCCATCTTCGAGCTGCTGACCGGCCGCGAGCACCTGGAGCTGTTTGCACGCCTGCGTGGTGTCCGCGAGGCCCAGGTTGCCCAGGTGACACTCCCACAACCAACCCCTCCGGTCTCCGCCCCCAACCCCGCCCCTGGACCGTAGCCTACCTACCCTGGTGCTCCTTGGCCACACCCTGAGTCCAGGTCCACCCACGCTTGGTCCTCTGGCCCCGCCCCTGCCCTCCCCCAGCTCCTACATACTCACTTGGGTCTGCCTCCCTTTCCCACTGTCCTCCCTGCTTAGGGACCCGCCCCTTCCCTCCTTGACCCTTCTGGCTATGGCCCCGCCTACTCACGTCCTGCTTAGGGCTTCCTGGTGGCTTCCTGCCCTGGGCCAGGTCCTGCCTCTCCCTTACTCTGGCCCCGCCCTCAGGTAGCAGTCCTGCCCCTGTACTCGCTCTGGCCCCACCCTCTTTAGTTACCTTCCACTCCCTTCCTCGCCCTAGCCCCTCCCACTCACCCTGCTCCCCCATGCTCACTCTGCCACCCCCTCATTCTGGCCCTCCTCCTCACTCTGGCCCCCCATTCTCTGACCCCCGCTATCCTGGCCCCCCTGCTCACTCTGGTCCCCCCACTCTGACCCGGCCCCCCCCCCCCACATGCTCACTCTGCTCCTCCCACTTCGTCCCGCCAGACAGCAAGCTCGGGCCTGGGGCGCCTGGGCCTCCCTCAATGTGCGGACAGGCCCGTGGGCACCTACAGCCGTGGCAACTAAGCGGAAACTGGCGACAGCCGTGGCTCTGGTGGGGGATCCAGCTGTGGTCTCTCTGGTATGTGAGGGGGAGGGCAGGGGGGCGTGTGCGCAGAGTAGGGGCGGGGCGGGGCCCCGCTTAAGCATCTCCCTGCTCCCAGGATGAGCCACCACTGGCACGGACCCTGGCGCACGGCGTTTTCTCTGGAACAGCCTTCTGGCCGTGGTGCCCACCTCACACAGGTGGGCCCCGAACCGGACGCCTGGGTCTGCGGGTCCAGGTGTTCCATCCTGGGGAGAAAGGTGGACCAGGCCCGAGCTAGAGACTGTCAGAGCACAGGGTCGCAGGGGATGGCATGGTCCTCGCTTGGGGGAGGGTGCCAGGCCTGAGTGGGAGAACACACGGAGGTGGTACCCGGCCCAGGGAACAGAGCAGTCTGGGCCTGACAGGAAGTGTTCAGAGCACAGGGTGGTCCAGAGCTGGAGGATGAGGGTCCCCAGCAGGAGCAGCCCAGTGCCTGGCACCGCCCGTCCAGGCCTGGCCAGAGCTCACGGCTCCGGGCTCCCACAGCATGGAGGAGAGTGAGGCGCTCTGCACGCACCTGGCCATCATGATGAACGGGCGGTTCCGCTGCCTGGTCAACACGCAGCACCTCCAGGGCCGGTGAGTGGGGTGAGGCTTCAAGGCCTGGGTGCGGGCAGATCCGGGTGGGGGTGTAGGTGGGGCCGGAGGGGAGATCAAGTGGGGCCAGGTTGGCTCTCAGCGGGGGAGAGACAAGCATCATGGACTGTCCAGGATGAGAGGGGTGATGAGGTCTGATGGCTGAGGGTGGGTCCATGGGCGGAGACACAAGAAGGTCTGCAAGTGGGTGTGGCCCAGAGATTGGACTGGGGCGTGGCATTGCATGGGCGGGGCCTGGGAGAAGCAGAGTTAGAGAAGGGATGAGCATGTAGGAGGGGCGAGGACGAGCAGGGGTTGGGGTCAGGTCTGTTGGGCAGGGGGTCAAGAGGAGCCAGGTATAGGGGTGGGGCTAGGAGAGAGCTGGAGGGTGGTGTGGGTGGGTCTTAGGGAAGAGCGGGCTTCGGGACTCCACCCCACCCCACCCTACCCCACCCTAGGTTCAGGGCTTGCCACACGCTGACCCTGCGGGTGTCCGAGTCTCAGTCCGAGCCTTCGTGGCAGCCAGGTTCCCGGCGGCCGAGCTACGGAAGATGCACGGTGGCCGCCTGCGCTTCCAGCTGCCTCCGGGAGCGCGCTGCGCCTTGGTGCACCTCTTTGGAGAGCTGGCGGCACGTGGCACAGAGCACGGTGTGGAGGACTTCTCTGTGAGCCAGACCACGCTGGAGGAGGTGACCTCAGCGCCAGGACAGGGCTGGTGGTAAAGGTGGGGCTGGGGGCCAGACCCTTCAGCTGACCTCCCTTCCTGTTTCCTTGGGCTGCCCAGCACTAGGTATTCCTGTAACTCTCCAAGGATCAGGGGAAGGAGGAGGACGAGAAGGACGCAGAAGTGGGGGCGGACCCTGTGCCAGGCCCACAGACCCCCAGACTCATCACCCAGTTCCTCGAGGACCACAGCATGGCCGGGACGGTGCTCTGAGCCTCCCTCTCCTCCGTGGGGCTGGTGGGAGGCCCTGGGAGTGACCAAGGCAGGGCAGAGGGTTTGGAGCCGGGACCCAGGCTCCCTGAGGGGTTGCTGCCCTGGAGGGAATACAGAGAAGTCATGGTGTGAAGCCCTCCGCACGTGTGTCCATGCGTCAGGCTGCATGCTTGTCCAAAAATGGCTCTCCATGTCTGGATATCAGGCCTGACACCCGAGTGTGTGCAGGAGTTAGTCTGTGGACACAGATGCAATCTCTAGGGGGCAGGTGAGAGTCCAGCTGCAGCCGACTGGACTCCCAGCTCTGAAGCCCTCTGTGGTGGGCTGGGGCGTGTCTTTCTGCAGGTTTGCCCTTCATAAGAGCCTGGACAATGGTCCCGGGGCCCCTAAGTGCCCACGTGGTTCTGGCGCCTGAGGGCGGTACCTGTGAGTGGCTGGTCGTGAAATGGGCATGCGGTCAGGGCTCAGGAAAGTCTGGGGCAGCTGGAGGAGCCCAGCAGGGGCGACCCAGACCTCAGGCCTCCCGACCAGGTCAGAAGCCCACCAGCCGGCCCTCACTGCCTGCTCCTGGTCTCCAGAGCAATGAGTGGTGGGCAGAGGTTCCTTAAGGGGCTTCTGGGAGGGGTCTGTGGATGGACTTGGGCCTGGAGAGTCGGGTTTGCCATGAGGGGCTGTGGCCTGCATGCCCCCTGCCCAGAGGTCACACCTGAGGTCAGTGGGGGCCAGTGTTCGGACTCTGGAGGGGTGGGGGAGGAAGATCTGGGGAGGGGAGAAGGCTCAGACTGGGGGGCTCAAAGAGAAGAGGTGGTCATGGGGGGAGGGGGCAGGAAGCTGTACACACCGCCAGTGCTCCAGATCGGGGAGCCCCACCAGGGAAGGGAGGAGGCGGCGTGGTGGCCTCAGAAGTGTTAGCAGCCCTGCTGCTGGCTAGCTGTCCCATAGTCATGGTCGGTGCATGTCCCTGGAATGTAGAATGGGGAGCGAGGGGTGGGAGCTGGGCTGAGGGGAGGAGATTCACTATGCCCAGCGCTGCCTGGGCCCTGGGGTCTGCAGGGGAGTCGCCAGAGGATATAGGGCAGGCACACCCGTGAAAGGTAGGAGGACTGGAGGGCAGGTGTCTGTGTCCAGGGGTATCCGTTGCATCTGCGGAGCTGGGTGGCTTCTCAGCATGTGTCCAAGCCTATGTCCCTGCGTGTCATCGTGCTCCCGTGTCTGCACTCCTGGGTGCATCTGGGTGTGGCTGAGTGGGGGGGGGGTCAACGTCTCTGCAGTCCCCATGTGCCCGCCAGGGCCTTGCCCGGGGCGCCGGTGCCAGACAGGGGCACCTCAACCAACGTGCGTGCGTGCGTGCGCAGAGCTCCTGAAAGCGGAAGCTGGGGGCGGAGCCTGGGACCCCACCTTCAAGCCCACTGAGCGGAGGGGCAGGCTGAGGCTGGGGAGGGTCAGGGGCAGGTCTGAGTCACCGCCTCCGGAGGCCTTTTCCTGTGGGGGGAAGCGCCCGCCAATGAGGGCTGGGCCTGTCACGTGGGCCTGACAGCTGGGGGGGGGGGTGGCCAGCGACAATGTGGTCCCGAGGCCACTGACACTAGGAGCTGCAGCGCTGAGACCCCCGGCCCGCTCCCCCTCGGGCCCCTCGGGCCACTCGGCCTGGCCACAACATGTTCTCCAGGAAGAAGCGGGAGCTCATGAAAACCCCTTCTATCTCGAAAAAGAACCGGGCGGGAAGCCCCTGTCCGCAGCCTTCGGGGGTGAGTGAGCCTCTGCTGGGAGCTGGAGCGGGCGGGGATCTTGGAGCAACACCCAGGCAGCAGGGGGACCAGGGAACACCCTGCGCTCGGGCCTGGCGGGGCAGGGCCGGGCAGTGCCATGCTGGGCCGGCGGCACGGGGCTGGAGCCAGCTACGGCCCCAGGCTGGACTGCAGGGGCCACGCAGGACAGGCTGGGATCCCCACGTTCAGTGCACAGTAGGAGCCCTTGGGATGGCCACTGCACACCCCACCCCGTCCAGGGCTGCCTGTGGGGTCCAGGGAGTGTGGGTGCTCTGGGTCCGGGACTCTAGGGTGAGGGCTTAGGGAACTTGGGGCCTCCAGGCACAGTTAGATGTGAGAGCTACAGCCCAGCCACTGGGGGAAGGTTTAGAGCGAGCAGTGTGTGCAGCGAGATCCATGGGGTGGGCCTCGTACAAAGCAGGCCTGTGGTGTCCGCGAGACTGAGGGGCCTAGTGGACCCTCAGAGTAAAAGAATCGAGGAGGTGTCTTCACCAGTGAGTAGGTGTGTCTGCAGTGGCCTCCCCTGAGGGGAGCTAAGGAGACCCTGGCCCTCCCTACCCCGCCCCCCTCCCAGGAAGTGGGGTGCCCCTCCCCCACACCCCGGCTGTGGTTTGGGCAGAGGCCGTTGTTTGTGAAAGCTCTGGGGAAGAGGATGTTGGGTAACAGGTGCGGGAGGGGCACAACACCAAATCTCAGCCCTCTGACCTGTGGCCTTTGACCCCCTGTGGGGTCAGGCTGAAGGCCCTCCAGAGCCCCACTTCACTTCCGGGAAAACTGAGGCAGGGCCCAGTGGGGGCACCTGCTCTAGTGGCTCCCCCCACCCTCCCAGGAGCTGCCCAGGAGAGATGGGGCTGATGCAGTGTCCCTGGCGCCCAGCCTGGAACCACCAAGTGTGGCCTTGAATGCCAAGGCCACAGGCACACTCAAGAGGCCCACCAGCCTAAGCCGCCATGCCAGCGCTGCCGGCTTCCCACTGTCCGGAGCCAGCACCTGGACGCTGGGCCGTGGCCACCGCAGCCCACTGTCAACAGCCAGCCCAGCCGAGGGACCCATCCAGGGACCCTGCCCCGACACTGTGGAGGACATCTCCCACCTGCTGGCTGACGTGGCCCGCTTTGCCGAGGGCCTTGAGAAGCTGAAGGAGTGTGTTCTGCGTGAAGGTGAGAAGTGGCAGGGACACCGCGGCCTGGGTGGAAGGCAGTTGGACACAGATATCCCAAACTCTGTGGGGTTGAGGCAGGATGGAGGGAGGGATTTGGGGAGGCTCCAAAGAGGGTTGTAGGGAGGGCTTCATGGAAAAAGTCATTGCAGTTAGGGTTCTAAGGGATGTATAGGAGTTTGGCAGCAACCAGGAAGAGGGAATGTCATGTGCACAGGCTCAGAAACATGGAGTGGAGGTGCATTTGGGGGAACAAGTTTCGGGTGTATGAAATGTGTGAGGGTGGAGGCATTGAGAATGGCAAGCAGAGGGATCCTGGATGTTATCCTGAGGGTGGTGGGGAGCCACAGAAGGTGTTAGAGCAGAGGTGGAACAAGGTCAGATCTGCATGTTGGACTGGAATGGACTGGAGGCAGGCTGAGGTCTGGACAGAGAGAGATTCAGGACGGACAAGGGGCAGGACCGGCACGTAAGCTGCAAGAGTGAGCGGCCTGTGGGATGGCAGTTCCGTTTTCTCCACGCGTCTGCTGACAGCCCAGCTTCCTGCCGAGTTATTTTCATCTGCTTCCTGTTTGTCTTTGGCCGCCAAGGAGGGCACTATGATCTCTCCTGCCAGAAACCGCAGTGCCAGGGCCATGCTAAACACTCTGGCCTGCTCCCCACAGGTGCCCATTTTACAGATGAGGAAACTGAGGCCCAGAGAGGGGCCCTGACTCCTGGCTCAACCAGCCAAGGAGGGGCCAGAGCCTGGATTCGACCTCAGACTGGAGAGACCTCAGCTTTGTAGGAGCTAATGGGCTCTGCTGGCCGGGCCTCTGCTGGGTCGGGGGGTATCAGCCCCCAGGACTATCCGGTCCTGGGGTGGGGCTGGAGTTGTTTCCTGGGGAAACTCTAATCTCGGTTCCTTTCCGATCCTGGTGCTTCCTTGGAGGCCAGGCCTGGGCAGGGTTGAGCCAGTGGGCGTCGTGCAGGAGGATGGGCCAGGGCAGGGGCACCCTTCTTTGAGTGTTGGGGCAGCCCTGGGCCAGGGGAAGGGTCTGGAGCAGAGAGCATGTGGGTTTGCATCCTGCTGCTGCCGCTGCCAGGCTGTGAGACTGGATCAGCTGACCCTTCTCTAAGCCTCTGGCATTTCATCTGTGAAACGGGGCAATGATACGCCCTGGGGAGTTGCTGACTGTAACCAGATGTCCTCAGCTCACAGTAATTGTTGTGGGGACAGTGAGAGGGCTTGGGGACCCTGTGCTGTCTACCTAGGAAGCAGTGGGCGGCGGGATCCAGGTGGGCGGGGTCTCCCCACACCTCCCCACGCCTCCCCACGCCCTGTACCTGGGCCTGTTTCCCTGCCTGCCCTTGGCCGGTCCCATCCCGAATCAAATTGCATCTCCCTGGGTCCCAGGCTCCTGCTACCTGAGACTGGGGAGCTAGCAGGACGCCGGGGCGGAGCTTTCCTCAGAGGGGGACGGGTCTTCGGACCGGCCAGAGCCGGTTTGCTTGCAGAGGACCTGGCACCAAAGACCCCGGACCAGCCAGTTGCCTAGCCCGGCCTGCGCATTCACGGTCCCTGCGCCCTGACGGCTGCGCCATGTGTATCTGCGGGACAGTGCACCCGGCGCTGGAGCAGGCGCCGGTGCGCTGCCAGGCGGGGCCCCGAGGTGAGGGGACCGTGCGGGGTGCGGGGTGCAGGGCCTGGCCAGGAGCACGTGGCACTCGGGGCATTTGCTGCCCGGCGCTTGCCTTGGCCAATGCTGAGCTGGGCATGTCCAGGCTTCTCCACAGTCCCACCTGCCCAGGTGAGTGTGCTGCGGGGACCCAGGGGGCCGAGGCCCAGGCAACATGAGGGGCCTGGTGTGTGCGAGGAATGTCCCGGGAAGGGGCGTGGCCCGGCCTTTCCTCAGCCGGCCTTTTATGGATTCCGTAAGCTCCTTCCCACCTCCCTGAGTTGGCCTCCGATTCAAAATCCTGCCTGGTGCTGAGGCACTGGGCTGCACTCGGAGGAATTTGGGGCCAGGGACTCCGTGGGGGTCTCCGTGTCGGTGGCATTCATTGGGGGTCCTCAGTGCTGAAAAGGGATCAGACACCTATTTTCAGATTCCATTTTTAAAATTTAAAATATTATTATTATTTTTTTGAGCATCAGGTTCCAGGCACAGAGTCAGAGGCACACAGGTGAGGGAGATATACTCCCAGCTGGTGGCCAGGTCTCTCCTGGGTCTCAGGGTCGGCTCATTCCTTCCCCATCCATACGTTCCTTCGGCTTTGTTTCCACTAGATGGTGCGTGTTCTGCCCACACACAGCGCTTTTTTCCAATTAAGAACATCTGAGGAGGGCATTTAAAGCCATGTTTGAAGATGCAGATCTGATCTTGACTCTCCTTTGCCCTAACACCTTCTGTGGCTCCCCATTGCCCTTATGGTAAAGCCAGGCAGGGTCCTTCTGCCTGGCATTCTCATGCCTTCAAAGCTAGTGGAGATGGAAAAGCTGCGTGATCCTTGAGAAATGACTTCTCCCCTGTATGCCTCAGTTTCCTCACCTGCAAAATGGGGGTGATGACAGCACCTGCCTCATGGGGTGGCTGGTCAGGAGAGAGTGAGGTAACGGGGTGTTTAAGCCCCAGTGCCCAGGCAGGCAGGGCTGGGAGAGAGCTGGACAGAGCCCTGAGAGTTTGGGGCAGGGAAGGGGCCAGGTGGGTTGCCTGGAGGAAGAGGCACCAGGACTGCAACTTGAAGGTCACTGGGAGTTTGTTTTCTGGAGGGACGAGGAAAGGGTGTTCTGAGCAGGACTGCCTAGACTGACATCTGACCTTTGATGACCCGGCCAGCAGTCGAGAGAGGGACAGTTCCTCACACACACACACACCTCCCAACGAGGTCACACACTGAGCCTCAGGCAGTTATCTTCTCCCACCTTGGCCTCAATTTCCCCACCCGGGGACAGGAGTTCTGACGAGGGTTAGGGTTAGGTGGTTAGGTGGGCAGGCTTTCCTTCCCTCCCTGCTCATACCCCCTCTGCCCGGCAGACCTCCTAGAGGCCCGCCGGCCGCTTGCCCATGAGTGCCTGGGTGAGGCCCTCCGCGTGATGCACCAGGTCATCTCCAAGTACCCACTGCTGAACACCGTGGAGTCGCTCACAGCTGCCGGCACCCTCATTGCCAAGGTCAAAGGTCAGCCAGGACAGGGCAGCAAGGGCTTTCTGTCTGGGCAGGCTTCCTGAAGGAGGGGACGTTTGAAGTGGGTTTTGAAGGATGCACAGGAGTTTGATGGGCACAACAACTCCAATGCTCCCCCTTCAGTTAGTTGCACAGGTGGTCACCTCCCAGACTGGGCCAACCCCTCTCGTCCTTGTCTGTCCCCAGCCTTCCATTATGAGTGCAACAATGATTCGGACAAGCAGGAGTTTGAGAAGGCCTTGGAGACCATCGCAGTCTCCTTCAGCAGCACGTGAGTGTGGGGGTGGGGAAGGGTGGCAGAGGGTGGGGACCCATGTGCCTCTTGACACTTGCCCCCTGCCCTGCAGTGTGTCCGAGTTCCTCATGGGTGAAGTGGACAGCAGCATCCTCCTCTCAGTGCCCCCTGGGGACCCGGGCCAGGTGAGCAGGGATGGCCTGGGTGCTGCACGGGGTCAGGCTGGCAGGGCGGATGAGTACCCCCTGCCCGCTCTGTGGACCGTGGTCTCCCGCTCTGTCCGGGGGGGGGTGGGCGGTGACTGTCTCCTGCAGGGTGGGCATCAAACAGTACCCAGCCCGGACTGGACTCACCTGTCTCCCTCTGGTACAGTCAATGGAGAACCTGTATGGACAGGGGAGTGAGGGTGCCCCCCTCAGCAGTGAGGACTGTGATGAGGGTGAGTCTCTGAGCCTAGGGGTGGAGGGCTGAGGACGGAAGGAATGGTGGGCTGGGGAGGAGCCCGGGCTGAGAGGTGTCTGTCCCGCAGGCTGCCTCTCCCCGGAGGCGGTGGACACGCTGCTGCAGCGCTGTGAGGGGGGTGTGCACGCCGCGCTGCAGTACGCCAAGAACATGGCCAAGTACATGAAGGACCTCATCGGCTACCTGGAGAAGCGGAACGCGCTGGGTGCGAGCTGGGGCCCGCGGGGCGGGGTCTGGCTGGAAGGCCCCTCCCCTCACCCCTGCGCTCACACCCCTCCCCTCACCTCACCCCTGCGCTCACATCCCTCCCCGCCTGCAGAGATGGACTTTGCCAAAGGCCTGCAGAAGATCGTCCAGAACTGCAGACAGAGCGTCATGCAGGAGGTGGGGAACTCGAGGGAACGGGGCGGGGCCCCTCAGGCCTGGGTGTGTTTCGCCCCTCAAAGATGGGCCAAAGGCAAGGGGTTTCCCATCTCTGCAAGGGCAGCTGAGGGCGCTGGGGAGGCGGCAGGGCTTCCACGAGGGCGCCTGTCCCACCCCCGTGACTGCCGACCCCGCCCCCACAGCCGCACATGCCCCTCCTGTCCATCTACTCGCTGGCCCTGGAGCAGGACCTGGAGTTCGGCCACGGCCTGGTACAGGCGGTGGGCACTCTGCAGACCCAGACCTTCGTGCAGGTAGGCTTCGCCCTGGAGGGTGGGTGGGGTGAAGGGTGCCCGGGTCTCCATCACACCCGTCTCCCCACCCCCAGCCCCTGAACCTGCGGCGGCTCGAGCACGAGAAGCGCAGGAAGGAGATCAAGGAGTCTTGGCACCGCGCCCAGAGGAAGCTGGTACCGCGGGGCGGCAGGGCTGGGAGGGGGCAGGGCGGGCCGGCTCGCGCATGCGCAGTCCCCTGGTGCACTCCCGGGTGGTCCTTTCCCGAGTTTTGCGGACACCTGGCAGAGTGCCCTGTGCCCGCGTGGGGCTCGCTGTGGCGTCACAGGTTGGAGCGGGTCCTGCCTCCCAACTGCTCCAGCCCCATTACCTGCAGCTGCAGCAGGAGAGGCCCTGGCCCGGGGCCCCCATCACTGTGACGGGTCAGATGTCCGGAGGGACCGGGTCACCCGTGGCCGCCAGGAGCAGGCCTGGGTTGGAGGGAAACTGAGGCTCTCAGGTCTGGTGGGTGCTCCAGGTTCCTCTGTGTTGCTCTTTTCCCACCTCTCTTTTGGGCTGTTCCAAAGGCACTAGCAATCTTTTGCACTGCTCTTTAGGCCTGCTAACAGGGTCTGCAGTGCAAAGAGCCCCCACGGCCCCTGCTCCAGCTAGTGGTGTCCTGTGGCATATCTGGCAAATGAGCCTCTCCCCCCTTTTCTACACCTGATGACAGCTTGCCGAGTACCCTGTTCTGCTTCTGGCCTTTTACACTCACCTCCATATCCAGGGACTGGCCCCATCTCACTCCATGTGAAACTCCTCCCTTTTTCTCAGCTACAAGTGCTCAGCTGCAGAGCCACAGGGCTTAGTTCACTAAATCCCTCTTGATGAACAGTTTAGTTGTTGTTGAGCTGTTGCTGTTTCAAACACCACTGCTGTGACGAGCTTGTGCCCCTGTTCTCAGACATGTGACCTAGCATTTATCTCAGATCAGTGCCCGAAAGGTAATGGCTGGGTCACAGATGTCATGAGCATAGAAGCTGACCTCCTGAGCCACAGCCATGCTTTTCCTCTTCTGTGAGCTCTAAGTTCATATCCTTTGCTCACCTTGGATTGGACAGTAGCCTGTTTCTTATTGACTTGCCAGAGCTCTTTACATGTTAGAGAATCCAGCCCTTGATGACATGTGTTACAAACTCCCCCACCCCCAGTTTATTGTTTTGACTTTTGATTTAACCTGTTGCCTGTTTTCCCAGTTGAAACCCATGATTGTTAGTAGCAGTCTTTTATGGTTTCTGGGTTCTGTGTCACTTATGGAAAGGCCTTCCCCATGCTATGTTTAAGAAATTCTCTCATGGTTTCTCCTAGTACTCATGTGAGCTCTTTTCTTTATGTTTAAGCTTCTGATCGTGTAGACTGTGAGGTGTGGCCCCCAGAAGGCCCACTGGGTTTTGACTAAGTGCTCTTCCTGCCAACCCTGAGGGTGCCTGACTTCCTGTCTGAGCAGCCTCACTGTTCTCATCTCTGAGACAGGAAATGAAAGAGATAGAAGCACAAGTCGCTCTGGCAGGTGTGGGTGTAGGTGTCAAGAGGATGATGTAGTTGGTGTCTCCTTCAGAGCTTAGCTGTGCCTCAGCTTCCCTGGCTGTGAAATGGGCATGCCAGATACTGGCTCCTCCCTGGGTCGCCCCTTAGGTGTCACCTCCTGTCCTTCCACCACTGGTTCTTGGGCGGGGGCCTCTGTTTGCTTGACTGGCCATGGGATTCTGGCCCAAGGGATGGGGGTGGCAGAGGTCCCTAACGCGGTCTCTGGCTGATGGTGCTGGTCTGGTCCTTCCCATGTCCACAGCAAGAAGCAGAGTCCAATCTGCGCAAGGCCAAGCAGGGCTACGTTCAGCGCTGCGAAGACCACGACAAGGCCCGCTTCCTAGTGGCCAAGGCGGAGGAAGAGCAGGTGGGCGCTGGCCCGGGTGCAGGGGGCGTGGCCTCCAAGACCCTGGACAAGAGGCGGCGCCTGGAGGAGGAGGCCAAAAACAAGGTGAGGGCGGGTCAGGGGGCAGGAGGTGCGGGACAAGACCCATGGTGTCAGGGCCTGACCTGTGCAGGATTGCCCACTGCCAGGCCTTTGTCTGGGCTATGCCTCCTGCCAGGAATGCCCTCCTGTCCTTTTGTGCCTGGCTGATTTCCGTGTGGGGCCTGAAGATGCCCTGAGGGCTGAACCCCAGGCTGAGGCCTCTCTGGGCACCCCGCCCCGCCCCCACCCCCACCCCAGGCGGAGGAAGCCATGGCCACATACCGCACGTGCGTGGCAGACGCTAAGACGCAGAAGCAGGAGCTTGAGGACACCAAGGTGACAGCACTCCGGCAGATCCAGGAGGTCATCCGGCAGAGCGACCAGACCATCAAGTCGGTGAGCACCGTGCTCCCACCCCCAGCCCCCGCCGCTGCCCGTCCAGCCTCAGGACCTCCAGCACTTAGGGCCCCTCCCACCTGCCTGCCCGTAGGCCACCATCTCCTATTACCAGATGATGCACATGCAGACGGCCCCGCTGCCTGTGCACTTCCACATGCTGTGCGAGAGCAGCAAGCTGTACGACCCAGGCCAGCAGTACGCCTCCCACGTGCGCCAGCTGCAGCGCGGCGAGGAGCCAGACGTGCACTACGACTTTGAGCCCCACGTCTCCGCCAACGCCTGGTACCCTGCCGTCTGCGCATGCCCGGGGGAGCCGGACTTCCCTCCTGAGGTGGGGGAGGGGGCAGTGAGCCTCAGTGACCCCCATCGTGGCCCCTTATTTTGGCTACTGGTCCCACCAGGTCCCCGGTTTTGCGCGCCCGAAAGAGCAGCTTTAACATCAGCGATGCTGCGGTGGCGGAGGCCGCGGCCTGCCCCCCAGAGGAAGGTGGGCCCGGCGGCGGGGAGCTTGCCAAGGAGCGCAGGGGTGAGTGTCCGGCAGGGGCGGGGGCGGGCGCGGGCCCCCTGCAGCCCCCCTGCAGCCCCCTTCAGCCCTTCACTGGGGACAACTTGGCAGGTGGGCGCGGACACCAGGTGCACAAGTCGTGGCCGATCGCCATCTCAGACTCTGACGCCAGTCTGGACCCCAGCCCTGGCTCAGGTGAAGGGGCCTGGCCGGCAGGTGGGGGGGTGGGGGGCTCACAGAGCTGCCGCCCCCGCCCCCAGGTTTCAGCGGGCTCATTGTGCAGCCGGGGGCCTTTGGGGGAGTCTCTGACAACCCGTTTCCTGCTCAGGGGACTTTAAGAAGTTCGAGCGCATGTCTTCCAGTGGCACCATGTCGTCCAGCGAGGAGCTGGCCGACCAGGAGAGCAGCACAGGCGCATCAGCCTTTGACCAGGGTGAGGGGACCCCTGGGCGGGGCAGCGGGGAGAGGGGGGTTTGGACTCTCTCTGTGCGCCTGGCCCTGACCTGCCTCGGTAACACTGACCACCTGCCCCCCACCCCCACCAGATGATCTCAATGGCATGGCCCCGGAGCTGCCTGTGGCCATGCCCAGCGGGCCCTTCCGCCATGTGGGGCTGTCCAAGGCGGCCCGTACCCACCGGCTCCGGAAGCTCCGCTCGCCAGCCAAGTGCCGGGAGTGCAACAGCTACGTGTACTTCCAGGGCGCCGAGTGTGAGGAGGTGAGTGGCAGTCCCGGGGGAGCCAGGCACCTGCATGTGCGCCCTCAGGACGGTGCCATGCAGAGCGCTGGAGGGAAGTGAAGCCAGGAGCACTTGCAGTCTCCTGGGCTCAGCCAGTGCTGAGGGAACCAGAGGGCCGTGGGAGCAGCCCAGGCTGCACTGGTGACAGGGGCACGTCTCCCAACCAGAAGGGGTGAAAGCTGCCCTGTAGGGGGGTGATGAGAGCGGCGGGGGTCGCAGTGGAAGGGGGAGCCGCGACCTGTGCGGAGCTGGGGCACCAGGAAGGTCTGCTCACTCCTTGCCTGCCCCCAGTGCTGCCTGGCCTGCCACAAGAAGTGCCTGGAGACCCTGGCCATCCAGTGTGGCCACAAGAAGCTGCAAGGCCGCCTGCAGCTCTTTGGCCAGGACTTCAGCCAGGCCGCCCGCAGCACCCCGGACGGTGTGCCCTTCATCGTCAAGAAGTGTGTCTTCGAGATCGAGCAGCGGGCGCTGCGCACCAAGGTGACCGCCGCGGGCACAGCTGCGGGGGCTCCAGCCGAGGGGCCATGCAGGGAGGGGAGGGGCGTGGGCCCAGACTGACTGCGGGCTCCCACAGGGCATCTACCGGGTCAATGGGGTGAAAACACGTGTGGAGAAGCTGTGCCAGGCCTTCGAGAACGGCAAAGAGCTGGTGGAGCTGTCGCAGGCCTCGCCCCACGACATCAGCAACGTCCTCAAGCTCTACCTGCGCCAGGTGAGACAGATGGGGACAGAGCAGAGCAGATCCTGGGCTGGACCTGAGCTTGGTGGGGGGCGTGGCCAGCTCTAAGCAGGGTTGTGGTTGCTAGGCCAGGGGCGTGGTCAGTAAGGGTGGGCGGGACCGGTGGCTGTCAGGGGCGGGGCTGCTACTAGGGGCGGGGACAGTGCAGGATGGATGGCGTGGGGCCAGGCCCACTGACCCCCACACCTAACCGTCACCCTGCAGCTGCCTGAGCCACTCATCTCCTTCCGCCTCTACCATGAGCTTGTGGGGCTGGCCAAGGACAGTCTGAAGGCAGAGGCCGAGGCCAAGGCGGCAACCCGAGGCCGGCCGGATGTCACGGAGAGAGAGGCTGTGGCCGTGGCCATGGCGGGCCGGCTGCGGGAGCTCCTGCGGGACCTGCCGCCAGAGAACTGGGCCACGCTG
Source organism: Monodon monoceros (assembly GCF_005190385.1). Lineage (NCBI taxonomy): Eukaryota > Metazoa > Chordata > Mammalia > Artiodactyla > Monodontidae > Monodon > Monodon monoceros. The sequence continues at coordinate 156,264,733 of NW_021703768.1, forward strand.
CAGTACCTGATGCGGCACCTGCGCAGGTGAGGGCTGGCCAGGCCGGGGTCAAGGGCGGCAGGGTCCCGGGAGCCGCTCACACCTGCTCCTGCATCCTCTGACCCCCAGGATCGTGGAGGTGGAGCAGGACAACAAGATGACACCGGGGAACCTGGGCATTGTGTTTGGGCCCACGCTGCTGCGGCCCCGGCCCACTGAGGCCACCGTGTCCCTCTCCTCCCTGGTGGACTACCCACACCAGGCCTGCATCTTGGAGACGCTCATCACCCACTACAGCCTGGTCTTTGAGGAGGAGCCCAAGGTGGCATCTGGGTGCCAGGTGAGGGTTGTCCACCCTGGGCGGGGGGTGTAGGGCTCTGTGAACATCATGGGGGCCGGGAATCTCACTCACCCACAGCAGGATTAGACAGAAAGAAGGGCTGGGAGATGTCTGGCTCGGACGCGGCCAGAGCCCCGTCAGGGGCACCCAAGGCATCTTTTGAGTAAAGAACTGGATGAAGTGTGGGTTCAGATCTGTGGATGGAGCCCCAGGCAGTGCAGAGGCCCTTCGGCCTTCCCCCACGTCCCCTGGAGCTCACATCAGAACGCACTAGACCCGCCGTCCTGCCCCTTCTCCCATTTCCCATCTCTGTGCCGCCTACAGCACCTGCTCTGGGTCCAGCCTGCTGCTCTCCTCAGCCGACAGGCCTTGTTTCTGTTCGCTTCCAGGCAGCACCAGCTCCCACGCTCAGTCCCCACTGTGCGTCTTTAACCCCTCATCTGGCATCTCTGGCTGTGGAGGTGACACGCCTGGGTGTGGCCTCAGGACAGTGGCTCCCTCGCTGGAGTCCATGCAGGGCCTGCCTCAGCCGTTCAGGCCAGGGCCTCTGCCCGCTTTGGACGAGCTCAGCCTGCTCGTGACTTGGGATCCGGGGGCCTCACGTGCTCAGCTGCAGCGGGTGTTAAGTTTTTAGGGTTTAACAAGACAGAAAAATGGAATGTGGCCAGAACTGTGGAGCTCCCTGACCTCTATTCCGCCTCTGCAGGATGTGACGTCCAACCAGGGGGCCGAGGTGGTGGTCCAGGAGCCGTATCCGGAGGCCAGCGGGGGCGTGGCCTCACCCCTGCCGGAGGAGGCTGAGGATGGGGGCCTTGGTGAGTAGTGGGCCCAGGCAGCAGATGACACAGTGGGTCCACCTCAAGGGCTGCATCCCGGTTTGTCTCCCATGGAGACCATGAGTGTCACCTGCTTTTTCACTGTCTTTAACGTGTTACAAACTCTTGCAAAGAGACACCCTTTCGAGGTGTTTTTTCCAACGCCGAGAAATGGGCACCCCGAAGTGGAAACGAACCCAGTGTCTGAGACCCTGCACCTCCGCCTGACCCGGGAGGGTTCTAAAGGGGGAGCCGGGCCTGCTGGGGGGAGGCGGACGCCCAGTCCTCCACCCAGTGCCCCCCACCCTGCTCACAGGCTGTCCATCTGTCCCTCTCTCTCTGTCCCTGTCTCTCTCCCTTGGACTTTCCAGAACCCCACATTGCCTCCAATGACTCCGACTCAGAACTGGAGGAGGCCTCGGACCTGCCATCCCTGGCGGGTGGGGCGGCCCTGCACCGCCTTGGCTTCCTGGAGAAGTTGGGCGGCGTGGAGGGCGGCCGGGACAGCCGCAGTGGCAGTGAGGAGCAGCTGGGCACTGCTACCGGGGAGGAGGAGGATGGGCCCGGGCCTGGGGTCTGGGAGGACCTTGGGGAGGAGCCGGCCCAGCGGCTCGCCGAGCACAATACCAACCAGTGCAACAACGTGGCTGTGGCCCGTCTGCCAGCCGTGAGGCTCCGTGGCGGGCGGCTGGCAGGGGGCGTGGGCTGGGAGAGGCGGCCAGAGTTCGTGTAGCTGGGGCAGCGGGCAGGTCTGCTCCAGGCTCCTGTCCCTGTGGACATGTCACCGAGAGGCCTCTCCTTCCGCCCACAGCGGCGAGGGCATCACTGGCCAACTTTTCCAGAAGCTTCTGCCCGCGCTGCTCCGCACGCCCACCAGGCCCCACTCCTCTGAGCTGGGGGATTCTGCTCTTGGAGTCGCCCCGGCTGTGATGCAGGGACCCTGCCCACCCTGGCGCTGGGCCGTGGAGGCCGCACGGCAGCTGGGAGGAGGGCTGGACGCCTTAGCGGATGGTGGGCAGGCAGCCTTGGGATGCCCTGGCTTTTACGGAAAACTGGGTTTGGATACCTGGGGCTGAGGATGCAGTGAAGTTCCACGATGGAGTTCTTTGACAGGCACATTCCTTTTGCATAAAATAAAGTCTTTAACCTCAGCCTGTCTTCTCTGGCAGCAGTGGCCTAGCGACCCAGACACACAGGGCACTAAGCGCCATCCCCAGCTCCTCGCTGGGCTTGAGGGGCAGGGCAGGGAGCTGTGAAAAAGAAATTCCACCACAAGGCAGCCCCGTCGGGCGCGGGAGCCCAGGTGGCCATGGGGCCCAATTCCCATTGACTCCTGACTCGGGCCGCCAGCCCCCGGTGGCTCCCGAGCACTGAGGTGTGGCTGCTGTGCTGAGGAGCCGCAGCTGAAATCTACTTGCGCCAAAGGCCTCTGGAAGACAGCGGCCACCACGTGGAACGGCACAGCGAGGAAGAGGCGAACACCCCTCACCCAGCTCAGAGGCCCCAGTCGGGTTTATCCCAGAGGGCTGGGGCCAGCTCAGCAGAGACACAACTATTCGTTTGAGGAATTAGATGGAATTCACACCCAGTCATGGTAAAAGCTGCTGGGCCTCCATTCCTGATACAGAACAGCTCACCCCAAACTTCAGTCCCCCACCCAGGCTTAGATAAGACCCACTGTGGCAGTCAGGGCGCTTTGCCCCTGCACACGCTTCCTAAGAGTGAGCGGGGGGGGGGGGGGGGAAAGCAGCCAGCAAACTACCAATGTGTTTTGCAAACAGAGATAGGGGGCGGGGGGGGGGGGGGGGGGGGGGGGGCACACCCTCTTGGTTACATGTGGCCTGTGGCCACTTCTGCCCTGTAGAGCTGAGCAACCGTAGCAGGGCCACCTGGCCAGCAAAGCCAACATATTGACCGTCTGGCCCTTTACAGCAAAACTTTGCTGACCCCGATCTATGTTTTTTTAAAAAATGCTCAGAAGAATGAGCAAATATTAACATTTCAGAGTGCTCAGCAGGACAGGTAACGGCAAGAAAGCGCCCCACTGTCAGGTGCCAAAGCATCTCTAAAGAGCCTGGCGGATCGTGCCACACAACTTCACAGGTTGCGCCACCTTCAGACAAGGCTGGCCCAGGCTCACAACATGTCCTGGTGGCCGGAGTGGGGGACTGGGGGTGCTGCGTGAAAGCCAGCCCCTGCCTCCAGACCCGGGGGGGCCCACTTCCTGAAGCCCCGAGGCAGGCAGGTGTCAGGACCAATCTCAGGGACTCAGAACAGGCTGTGCGTGGTGGCGCAGGCAGGCAGAACTGGTGCCCCAGCAACAAGCAGGGGACCCCAAAGGGGAGCTGGTGCCACTGGATGAAGGGCGTAAGGGGCATCCACACCTCGCACCTGAGACCCCGCACCCGGGGACAGGTCTGTGCCCAGCTGGGAGAACAAGCACCCTAACCAGGAGCAGAAAGCATTTTCAGGGAATCAGTGAGTTGATTTTACAATTCATTTGCAAGAATCGATACTCAAGAACAGCCAAGACAATTTTTTAAAACTGTAAATTATACATATTTACCATTTTTGCCACTTTAAACCTCACAGTTCACAGGCACTAAGCAACTTCACATCGTCGTGCAACCATCTTCACCATCATCTCCAGAACTTTCTCATCTTCCCAAAGGGAGACTCTGTCCCCGTGAAACCCTGACTCCCCATCCCCTCCCCCTCCACCTGCTTCCTGTCTCTGTGGACCTGATTCCTTTAGGGACCCCTGTGAGTGGAATCGGACAGGATTCATCCGTCCGTGTCTGGCTCCTTTTGGCCAAGATCGTTTTGGAAAACGATATATGTCTATCTGGGGGAAAGGGGAGACCTGTTCTCCTATCAGATGTAGTATAAAACTAAGATTTTAAAACCTAAATTCATCAATGGAAAAGAAGAGGATCTCAACACAGACCCACATGAATCTGTGCGTTCACTACGAGAGTGGCAACTCAAGGCAGTGAGGAGAGCACCTTTGGTTCTTCACCAAACAGCATCAAGACCGCTGTCTGGGGGAGAGTGACAGCCCCAAGTCATATGATGCCCAGAAGTAAATCCCAGGATTCGAGTCTTATGTATAAAGGCTACAAGGGGCTAGCTAAGAAATACAAAAGGTGGGAAAACATTTTTGTAAAGCGTATATCTAATAAGACACCTGAGCCTAGAATATATAAAGAACCCCTAAAACTCGGCAGAGACAACCCAGTTAAACAAGGGGCAAAGGACCTGTGCACAGACACGTCTCCGAGATGACCGTCGGGTGGCCGGCGAGCCGGGGAAAGGTGCTCACCACCCTCAGCATCAGACAAGTGAATCTGAACCACAGCGACTCACCCCCCGCCGCGATTTGGTGAGGAGGTGGAGACGCGAACAGGAACCGGGGCAGCCGCAGCGGAGACAGCCTGTCTCTCCAAAGGAAACAAGAGCTTCTGCAGGACCCAGCAATTCTACTCCGAGGCACACCCACAGCCAGAGAAATAAACACAACCACACCACCTCGCACCTGGATGCCCACAGCAACATGACGCACAGTCGCCAAAAAATGGAAACAGTCCATCAACTGAAGAATGAACACGTGTCCCTCCACACACGGGAACATCACTCGGCCGTGAAAAGGGGTGAAGCCCTGACACTCCTACAACGTGGACAAACCGTGAGAACACGATGCTCCATAAAAGAAGCCAGACACAGAAGGACCCACGGTGTGTGATTCCACTGATGGGAAACGTCCAGAACAGGCAGATCCACAGACACAGATTCGTGGCTGTCAGCGGCTGGGGGCAGGGGGGCGGTGACTGCTGACAGGGACAGGGTTTCTTTTTAGGAGGGTGGAATGTTCCAAAACTGACTGTGGTGATGGGTGCCCGATTGTGCATATACTAAGAATCATGGCACCGTACACTCTAAATGGGTGAACTGTATGGTATATAAATCCTACTTCAATGAAGCTATTAAACAAAACCACAGAACTGCGCTTAGCCTGGGTAGGAGGCCTCTGAAATTAGTAGAGGGAAAAGGGGGTAGTTTGATCCCAAACTTCTATGCAAGAAAAGCACCAAGAAGCAAAGCTGAAGGCGGCACTGGAGCCCCTCCCTCACAGCTCCACCAGGGGGAAGTGGGCCAAGACCCCGCTGAGGGGACAGAAGCCCGAGCAAGGCTGCTCACAGCAAACCGGGCAGACATTCCACCTTGGTCTTTCAGACAAGTGAACTTATTTACTCAAGATGTTTTTAATTCGTTAAGATACCCAGCATTCCGTAGCAATCGGTCTCACTCCCCGCTGCCCTTGGAGCACCCAGACAAGCAGCATCAGGGCCGCTGTGTGGGGGACACGGCGACAGAAGCCCGGGAGGAGCTCGGGGCCACCCTGCGGTATCCTGTCCCCTCCCAAAGCACCATCAGGTGGGATCCAGGGTGGGGCTCAGCGTCCAGGAGCCCAGGAGAGGCCACGGGGACCCTCAGGCCAGGAAAGGCAGGCCCAAGGCGGGCCACCCTGCGGCCCAGGGGAGCAGAGGCAAGGTTCCCAGGAGGAGCGGACTCCCCCGGACAGCCGGCCACCACACTCCCAGCCTGGTGGGTCGTCACAGCCCATCTTTCCATCCCCCGGGGGACTTGCCGAGAGAGGGGGGGCAGCCAGCAGTGTGACCTGTCTGTCGCATGAGCTGGGTGCACAGGCTGGATGTGAGCTCCCTCCAGAGCACGTAATAGGCGGGGCTCACTCACAGGGCTGGGACGGCCGCCCACACCCGGCCCTCGGCGCCCTCTCGCCTCATCTGTCTGTCGGGCCGCTACTGCACCAGCCGGTAGGTGATGTACCTGCCTGCAGTCTCGCTGGGCCGGATGATCTTCACCACCTGCAGAGGCAGGAAAGCAGGTGGGCTGGCTCCCGGGACCCGGGGTCCCTCCTGCCCTGCTCAGAAGCCTGGGCTCTGAAGGGGGCTGGAGGTGGGCCCAGCTCCTCCCTGGGAGGGGCTTCTCACCTGCCCTCGCTTTATCCCAAAGTAACGTGCCACGGGGTCTCCTGCCTGGATCCTGGGCAGCTGGTTCTCTCGGAGTTTACTGAGAAGCAGGTCAGGGAAAAGGCCTTGCTGGACTGACTGGGGGTGTTGTGGGAAGAGCTGTAGGGGAGAGGAGCCGGGCCCGGCCGGGGGCCAGAAAGGATACTACCGGGCCAGCAACTCCGTCACCTCCTCCTTGGTCATGACAACGTGCTCTGGGACCAGCTGTGAGAAGAGAACCTGGGTCTCCACAGGGCTGCGACAGACCCCACAGGCCCTCCAGAGGAGGGGTGCAACGTGGGGGCCCCAGGCATCTGCACAAGTCCTGACTCCACACTGTGACGGGGGTCCTGGAGCCTACACCCCTAGCCGTGCAGATGGGCCGCAGGGCACAATCCCGGAGCTCCGAGGCTCCTGGGGACATGCAGATTCCACCCATCCCAAGCTCCTGACTCTGCAGGCTGAGTGGGCCTGGGAACCTGCCCTCCTAGCAAGGCCCCAGCTGCTCCTGGCCCAAGGGCCACACACTGAGACCCCGGCCCACCTTCTTTCCACCATGAAGGGGCTCCCGGACTCGCCTCCCCAAGACCTGGATGTTCGCCAACCCCGAACAGGTGAGGGGCCTGGGGGGCAGGAAGCGGGTCTCCAGTCTCGTCCTCCACCCGTACCTCATGCTCCGTGATGTTGATGAGCAGCTCCTGCTGCAGAAACTGCTCCAGGATGTACTTGGGGGCCATGTCGACCAGGGACTGGAAGAGACACCGACCCTCAGGCACAGCTGAGGCGGCCACCCGCCCCCTGCGCTGGCCCCGGGCCCACCCACCACGCCCTTCCTGGCAGGCAGCTGGCACCCGGGAAGCTGCGCGGGTCCTGCGTCACACATCAAGAAAACCCACCTCAGTGGGTAGGGTTTCCACTTGCGGAGAGGCCCACCCCGCCCCTCCCAGGCATTCAGCACATTACCGAGGCCTCGGTCTCACTGCAAGAAGGGTGAGGGCCCGTCTGTCAAAATGCTCCCACGGTTGCCGGGAGCTGGTGCAGCAACCCCTCCCTGGACCCCACAGCCTGTGTCCCCTTGTTCACACGGGGACAAAGGTGCTCGCCAGTTGCCCATCCCAACCACCAGCCTCCACTTAGGCCAGTCCAACCCACAGCCGGGGACCAGAGGCGGCGGGCACCCACCTGCTTGGCGGAGGGTGTCATGCCCTGCTGTACCACAATGAGGGCCCGCGTGATGTTCTCCTCCTGCATCCGCTGGCAGTACACCTTGATGGTCTTGATGCCCACCTTGGGCTCCTCTGCAGACCAAGTACAAGCTGGTGGACGCTGGCCGCCCCCCACCGCCCTCTGCCCGGCACCTGTCTAGCCCACCCCTGCCAAGGCGCTGCAGTGCCGCTCCCCCACTGGGGCCTCGGCCTCCCGTTTGCGGAGTGAGAACCCGGCTGCCAGTCCCAGAACGGGGTGCTGGTTGCCTGCATGTCACGTGGGAGCTGAAAGGTGCCCTGGGCCCCGGACCTAAGGGACCTCTTTCTGGAAGTGGGGTCTGGGAGTCTGGGTCTGCGCGGTGCCTCAGCGGTTCTGAGGTTCGGGAAGTCCCAGACTAAGCAGTTTGTTTAGTCCAGGGGCCCACGAGACAAGGGCTGGGGTGTTCAGAGTTGAGTGGAGGCGAGATGACCCGGGGAGCACGGTCCCAGCACAGAGACAGCCCACCCAGCTCCTCGTTGCCAGCACCGGGGGTCCTCACAGTCTCGGCAGCACGCAGGGCCTGGGGCCTGACACGAGAGAACGGCTGGACCCTAGTAGCCCAGCAGGTTGGCGGCTGGGGCAGCCCCGGAGTCCGCGTGCAGCACGTCCGCTGCCTCTCGCCATTCTCCTCACACCCCACTCCACCGACCGGCAGTGCCCTGTCCCCGAAGTCCCTCTGTTGGAGTCCTGACCCCCAGGAACCTCAGAATGAGACTGTGTTTGGAAATGGGGTCTTTAAAAAAGTAATTACGGTAACACAAGGTTGTGAGGCTGGGGTCCTTAAGAGATCAGGACACAGACACACAGGAAGGGACGAGCATGTGAGGACACAGGGAGAAGACGGAGGTCTACACACCAGTGAGAGGCCCCCAGCGCTGGGAGAGAAGCACTGTCTATGCCCCTGGTCTGTGGGGTTTTGTTATAGCAGCCGTGCAAACTAACACAGGCAGGGACCTCAACCCTGTGCCACGGCCCATCTGAGACAGCAGGACACCCCCACTGTCAGTAAAGACCAGGAAGTGAAGTGGCCCCACCCCCGAGATGGCACCACGGGAGGCACGTGCTTAGGCACCAAAGTCTACAATAAATACGTTTCACACACAAGGGACACTCTTCTTAAAAGTGCCACCTAGATTCATCCCAGGGTCACAAGGTTGCTTCAATATATGCAAATCAATGTGATACACCACATCAACGAAAGGAAAGACAAAAACCACACGACTGTCTCAACAGATGCAGAAAAAGCATTTGATAAAATTCAGCATCCATTCATGATAAAAATTCTTATGAAAGTGGGTATAGAGGGAATATATCTCAACATAAAAAAAGCAATTCATGGATCCACAGCTAAAACCCAGCACAAATTACCCATGACATTTTTCACAGAACTAGAACAAATACTCTTAAAATTTACATGGAACCACAGAAGACCCAGAATTGCCAAAGCAATCCTCAGGAAAAAGAAAAAAGCAGGAGGCATAACTCACCCAAACTTACAATAATACTACAAAGCTACAGTTTTCAAAACAGCATGGTATTGACACATAAACAGACATGGATCAATGGAACAGAATAGAGAACCCAGAAATAAACCCACACAGCTACGGTCAATTAATCTTCGACAAAGGAAGCAAGAATGTACACTGGGGAAAAGACAGTCTCTTCAGCAAGTGGTGTTGGGAAAGCTGGACAGCCACATGTAAATCCATGAAGTTAGACACTCCCTCACATCATATACAAAAATAAACTCAAAATGGCTCAAATATTTAAATGCAAAACATGAGGGGACTTCCCTGGTGGTCCAGTGGTTAAGAATCTACCTTCCAATGCAGAGGACGTGGGTTTGATCCCCAGTCAGGGGACGAAGATCCCACATGCCGTGGGGCAACTAAGCCCGTGCGCCACAATAGAGGCCTCACGCACCTTAGCTAGAGAGCCTGCGTGCCGCAAACCACAGAGCCCACGCACTCTGTAGCCTACACGCCACAACTACAGAGCCCATGTGCCCTGGACCCTGCATGTCACAACTACAGAAGAGAAAACGCGCATGCCACAACTAGAGAGAAGCCCACGCGCCGCACTGAAGAGCCTGTGCACTGCAACGGAAGATCCCGCATGCCTCAATGAAGATCCCACATGCTGCAACTAAGACCCAACGCAGCCATAAATAAATAAATAAACAAACAAATAAATCTTAAAAACAAACAAACAAACAAAAACAACTAAAAACAGTGTTGCCATATGACCCAACAAGCCCACTCCTGGGCATATATCCAGACAAAACTATAATTCAAAAAGATACATGCACCCCAGTGTTCATAGCAGCACCATTCACCATTGCCGAGACATGCAAACAACCTAAATGTCCAGATGAATGGATAAAGAAGATGTGGTATATATATACAATGGAACACTACTCAGCCATCAAAAAGAATGAAATACTGCCATTTGCAGCAACATGGATGGACCTAGAGATTACCAAACTATGCCAAGTAAGTCAGAAAAAGACAAATATCATATATCACTTATATGTGGAATCTAAAAAGATGATACAAATGAGCTTATTTACAAAACAGAAAGAGACTCCCAGACATAGAGAACAGATGTGTGGATGCCAAGGGGGAGGGGGCTGGGGGAGGGATGGATTGGGAGTTTGGGGTTAGCAAATACAAACTATTATTTGTAAGATGGATAAACAAGGTCCTACTATACAGCATAGGGAACTATATTCAGTATCCTGGGATTAAACCATAGTAAAAAAGAATATGAAAAAGAACATATATATATGTATGTATATATATTTATAACTCAGTCACTTTGCTGTATGGCAGAAATTAACACAACATTGTAAATCAACTGTACCTCAATAAAATAAATTTTTTTAAAAAGTGCCACCTGGGTCTGTTGAACAAGCATTTTCTGCCCACCCCTTTGATTCACGGCGCTGGGGTAGGCCCCCAAGGTGCTCATGACCCAACAAGGCCCCCTAACCTTTGGGGCTTTAGAGCCAGGCTGCCTCAGTGTAGGACGTGCAAAGACAGAGGAACACAGGGGTCCTGGGACACCCTTGGTGCTGGAGGGATTGTCTTCACTCAACCCAGGGCTCAGAGGGGGTTCCCAAAGAGGAGGCACTTGAGCTCAGTCACCAGCGACTATGGATGGACACTGACCAAGCAGGCGAGGGGGGAACCGGCAGGGACGAGACAAGGCAGGAGTCCTGCAGCAGCGCAGGAAGGGCAAGCACTGGGAGCAGAAGCTGGGCTGACGGGTGAGGGCAGGGAGGACCCAGGGGCCCAGCTGGGAGGCCTGTGATAACCTTGGTCAGAGAAAAGGGTTGAGGAAGAGAGAATGGGGAAGGTGACCGAGAAGAGGAAGCTGGAAAAGGAGTCCCCACAGCAAGGAGGGCAAGGGAGCAGAAGGATGAGAGCAGGCAGACTCTGGGTCACAAGGCAGGTGGCTGCTAAGAGCTGGCCCTGAGCTGCCCCTCACCTGGGAAGAAGACGAACATCTGGTCAGTGGGGTCATCGTTGTGGGCCACCAGCACCGTGAGGTCTGTGCGCCGAGGCCTCCCTTCACTGGGCTTGTCCCCAAACTGGGCCTTGAACTCCTCCAGCGTCTGGTCCAGCTCGTCCTGGGTCACCAGGTAGCCACGATCATGGCACAGCTGCAAAGAGAAAGGACCAGGTGACCCCAGGGCGGAGGGGGGACGGCAGCAAGAGCTCGGGGTAGGCGAGGTCACTGCGGAGGAGACTGGGACAGAGCTGGGACGTGAGGAGGGCTGTTGAATGCAGAGCCAGGCCCCAGGGTCTGGGGCAGACAGGGACGGCTGGCTGGGCAGACGCCGGTTGGAAAACCAGGCAAAGACCTGAGGGTCGGCAGTTCTAGGTCCTGCCTCAGAAACTGGGGCTCTGAGTGCGTGCACTAGATGAGGACCCAGACAAAGAAAGGAAGGTTGGAATCGCTACCCAGCCCAGCCCTGCCCTCACCCACTTTCCTCGGCCAAGTCTCCCTCCAGAGCCCTGGGTCTCCTCTCCCAGGGACCCCTGACACTGTCAGTCAGAAGCACAGTTGCTCCGGCCCTGTCTTTGGGCAGCTTTCCAAAGTGGCAGAGAGGCTGGGGGCCACCACCCGGCCTTAGCCCAGCAGGATTCCCGGGAGGGTGGGTGCTCTTGATCAAGGCCGCAAGCCTCCGTGGCATCACACTGGTCCCCTCCCACGGGGTGGATTAAAGAACGAGGCACACAGAGAACGCTGGTATGACCCGGCCCGGCCCGAGTAATTCAAAGTTGGTGGCTGGGACATCTAAGTAGCCACCAGACAGCGGTCAGACAAGCCCACCAGGGTTCCTTCCACCCCCACGACCCCGGGATTCCGTGATATGCACTTGAGGTGGTGCCGATAAGGCAGTCTGGGACCTGGGACCTTTTGCTGTAGCCCTTGCACCTGGGCAAATGTCTCCTCCAGCAACAAAACACCCAGAAACTATATCTAAGGGACTAGGAATAACTACGCACATGCGCAGTTGGGGCAAACAAGGACCAAGATACAAAAAGGCCAAGAAGAGAAAAAACAAAAACAACAAGAAAAACCATAAGGGCTTCCCTGGTGGCGCAGTGGTTGAGAGTCCGCCTGCCGATGCAGGAGACACGGGTTCGTGCCCCGGTCCGGGAAGATCCCACATGCCGCGGAGCTGCTGGGCCCGTGAGCCATGGCCGCTGAGCCTGCGCGTCCGGAGGGAGAGGCCACAGCAGTGAGAGGCCCACGTACCGCAAAAAAAAAAAAAAAAAAAAAAGGCCAAGAACCTAACTGCCACTTCTGAGGAGCCGGGAGCAAAAGCAGGGTACTGGGCATGATCCCTGCACACAGCACCACCAAGGGGGTGGGCAGACCCCTCCAAGCCACCCCTCCGGCCTGACCCCTGGACCCGTCCCCACCCTCACCCCATTTAAGACACCAGCTCGCCCTCCTTGGAGCAACGGCACCTGTTGCTTGTTTTCGCTCCTTCACGCTGCAGCACAAACTCCAATAAAGCCTGGCTTAAATTTCTCGTCTGGCCTGCTATCAATTTCTACTGATTAAGGAATTCAAGAACCCCGGCAGGTAACATCAGAACCTTCCATGGACACAAACACGCGCCGGCCTAGCGTCTGCCGTCCTCCCTCACTCCAGCTCGAGCGAGACCCTGACCCCCTCCCGGGGGGCTCTTGGACTCGCGACTCCGTCCCCCGCAAACCCCCGCCCCAGGGGCCCAGCCTGAGCCCGACCCCTCCGCTCCAGCCGCGCGGCCGGGGGTGGGGAAGCTCATTTCTACCTCCGGGCCTCGCACCCGCCGTCCGCACTCCGGCTGCTGCGTACCCGGCTCGCCTGGGGGAGCGAGGCTCGTTCTCACCGCGTTCGCCAAGCGCGCTGCTCACCTGCATGATGGTCTTGCGGATTTTCCACAGCCGGTACGTCTCCTCCTCATCGTCCATGGCTGCCGCCGCTTGCACTCACTGCGCCTGCGCCGAGCCCCGGTCAGGCCCCCTCACGTCGCCCTCCCCTTGCAGGGCTGTCGCCGGCGAATGCCTTAATGAAGCGACCTTCGGGAGCGGCAGCGCCAAAGGCAGCCCGAGCCTTACTAAAGCGACGGTTGGCTGCGCAAGAAGCGTGCGACCAGCACCGCCACCCGCGCCTCGGAAGTTCTCGCGAGGCTTTGACCGCAAGGCCCCTCGGGAGTTGTAGTTTCCGCTCAATGCTGGCCTGGGAGGGCCGTTTAGAATCCAGAGAACAGAGGCGAAGTGTGGGCGGGGAAACTGAGGCCTTGACTGGGTCAGGGGTCTGCTCAGCTCCCGGGGACCGTCGGGCGGCCTAAGAGGCGCTCCATGAGTGTTTGTGCGTCCAATTGTAGGGGGTTTTCTCAGTTGGCTCAGGGCTACGTACAACTTAATGCCCCCGAGCCTCAGTTTCCCCTCTGTACAATGGAAATAAAGTGTCCCCATTTTAGAGGGTTAGCTGGGGATCTAAGGAGATGGTCGTACTTGGGAGGCGCTTGGAATAGTTCCTGGTGCTTATGAAATGCTTCCACCTCTGTCTTCCCCCTCTCCTGTCCCGTGAGCCCCAGCCCAGCCCCTGCCTGGATACCCCACAGCCCCCAAGACTGCATGTTTTTACAGTCCGCATCTGCCCCTGCCCCCGAGTTCGTACAGGAGGTTTGCCCACCCCTGCCGAGCCCAGTGCCTCTGCATTGGTAACTTCTCATTCAGTAATGCATTCATTCAATGATTCAATGTTTAATGAGCAACCACAGGGACAGTGAAAAAAACAGGCCAAGCACCCTTACATGCCAGGGAGAGACAGGACAGAAACAGTGAACATAATAAGTAAATAATAAAGTATGTTAGAAGGTGACAATGCTGTGGAAGAAGAAATATACCAGGCTGAGGGAGACGGGAGGTTTGCAGTCCCAAATGTGGTCAGGGAAGGGAATTCCCTGGCGGTCCAGTAGTTAGGACTCCGTGCTTTCAGTGCCGAAGGCCCAGGTTTAATCCCTGGTGGGGGAAACTAAGATCCCACACGCCGCTCGGCCAGAAAAAAACAAGAAAAAAAAATGTGGTCAAGGAAGTTTCCAGCAAAAACCCAAAGGGTGAGAGGGTAGGAGCCGTGGGGATGTCTGGAGGAAAGTGTATCAGGCAGGGGTGCAGTGTGTGCAAAGGCCCTGAGGCTGGACCATGCCTGGTTGTGTTGGCAGCAAGGAGGCCGGTGGTGGGGGAGGGGTGGGAGAAGAGGTCAGAGGTCAGGTGGGGCAGATCCTGGGAGGCCTTGCTGGTTGGGTTGAAAAGTTCAGGTTTGCAAACATTTTCAGCATCTCTGCGGGGCAGAAGCAGGGAGACCAGGGAGGGGGCTGAGGAAGACCGTTCTGGCCAGAGATAGGTATGGCTCCAAGGGAAGTGTGAGCAGCAGGCAGGTCCAGGGTGTCCGGAGGGCAGTGCCCACAGGATCTGCAGGTGGACAGGATGTGGAGATGAGAGACGCAGAGGCGGGCAGAGGAGGGAGAGCGACTGGGGTGGGAAGGTGTGGGGCGGCTTGGGAGGGGGTCTTGGACGTGGTCAGCTTGGGGTTCCCAGGGGACCCTAAGGGGAGACATCCAGGGGGCAGTGGGATACAAGTCTGGAACTCGGGATGCGCTTGGAGTGGAGACAGACGTCGGTGTTGTGGGTGTACAGTGGAGACAGGAGCTGGGAGCCTGGATGAGATCACTGAGCAGATCGGAGGCTAGGCGCGAGGCTTGCCTACTTTGTTCAGAGGCCAGGAGGAGGGGAGGAAAGAGCAGAAGGTAGAGGGGTGTGGCCACCTGGGCTCCAGTCCTGACTGTGTGACCCGGGCACATTACTTAACCTCTCTGTGCCTCGATGTCCCCCCCAACTTGTAGAACAGGGACAAGAACAGCGCCCACTGCATAGGTACGTGGCTGACGATTGCAGCGCTGGCAATGCATAAGTGCTTCTTAAAAAGAATAGAGGGACTTCGCTGGCAGTGCAGTGGTTAAGAATCCGCCTGCCAACACAGGGACACAGGTTCGAGCAGCTAAGCCCGTGCACCCCATCTGCTGAGCCTGAGCTCTAGAGCCCGTGAGCCACAAATACTGAAGCCCGTGCGTCTAGAGCCCATGCTCCGCAGCAAGAGAAGCCACCACGATGAGAAGCCCGCGCACTGCAACAAGAGTAGCCCCCGCTCGCTGCAACTAGAGAAAGCCCAGGCACAGCAACAAGACCCAACGCAACCAAATATAAATAAGTAAATAAACATTAAAAAAAAAATAGAGGGTGGGTGGAAGCCAGGTGTCCAGGAGCCCAGTGAAGCAGCTGTTGGAAGGAGGAGGGACAGAGCAGCCGTCAAAGCGGATCTGAGGATTGAGCAGGGGATTGGCCAAGGGGACACTGTTTGTGACCGCAGAGGGCAGATCCAAGGATGGGGCCCGGCTGGGGGAGGCATTTATGAGAGGAAAGATATTGGAGATGTGGATGTAGCAAGGGGAACAGGGAGAGGGTCCAGAGTGGGTTTAAGACAGGACAAAGGGTGTCTGCCTAGGTGATGGGCAAATCTGGGTGGGGGAGGGGGCAGAACTGCTGGAGGATCCAGAGGGTGGCCTAGATGGTAAGGGCGGAGGGCCCAGGTGCGAGTGACAGG
The DNA here is from genome assembly GCF_005190385.1 of Monodon monoceros. NCBI lineage: Eukaryota > Metazoa > Chordata > Mammalia > Artiodactyla > Monodontidae > Monodon > Monodon monoceros. The sequence goes on from NW_021703768.1 coordinate 156,280,308, forward strand.
GGACATTAGGTAGCCTTGCTGTTCTTGGGGGCAGGGAAGAGAGAGGAGAAAGGGCTCACAGTAGCAGGCAGGCCCAACCCCAAGGCCCATGACTCAGAATCCTGCCTGTGACCGTGTGGCCTCAGCAACAGCACATGGAGTGGCAACTTTCTCCTTGGAACCTCGCCACCATGCAGCCCAACTGGCAGAGCCCAAGGTTCAGAAATCAGGCCACTGGGCTTCCCTGGTGGTGCAGTGGTTAAGAATCCCGCCAGTGCAGGGGACACAGGTTCGAGCCCTGGTCTGGGAAGATCCCACATGCCACGGAGCAACTAAGCCCGTGTGCCACAACTACTGAGCCTGCATGCCACAACTATTGCAGCCCGTGCCTAGAGCCCGTGCTCCGCAACAAGAGAAGCCACTGCACTGAGAAGCCCACACACCGCAACGAAGAGTAGCCCCTGCTCGCCACAACTAGAGAAAACCTGCGCACACCAACCAGGACCCAATGCAGCCATAAATAAATAAATTAAATAAATAACATTTTAAAAGAAGTTATATATGTATAACTGAATCACTTGCTGTACAGCAGAAATTAACACAACTTTGTAAATCAACTATACTTCAATAAAATAAATGTTTAAACAAAAAAGAAATCAGAAAAAAGAAAGAAATCAGGCCACTACCCTCACACTCCTGAGTGGGGATGTGAGATGGACCAGCGGCTGTGGGGGAGTCTGGCAGATCCTCAGATAGTTACACAGAGTTACCATGTGACCCGGCAGTTCCACTCTGAGGTGCATACCCAGCAGAAACGAACACATACGCCCACACAAAAACTTGTACAGCGTTACAAAGCCAAAAGGTGGAACAACCCATCAATGGACAAACGGATAAACGCAATATGGTCCATTCAGATAATAGGATATTACTCCGCATGAAAAGGAGAGAAGCACTGACTCACACTATAACGTGGATGAACCCTGGAGACGTGATGTTCAGTGAGAGACACCAGACGCAAGAGGCCACACAGTACATGATGTGAAACGTCTAGAGCAGGCAAATCCACAAAGAGTGGATTCATGGTTGTCAGGGGCTGGGGGAGGGGGCTGGAGGAGACTGGTAATGGGGACAGGGGGTTACTTTTTGGGGTGCTGAATGATATAAGCCAGTCACAGAAAGTGAAGTACTGTCTGATTCCACTCATATGAGGTCCCTAGAGAAGTCAAATTCATAGAGACAGGAGGTAGACGGTGGGGGCCAGGGGCTGGGGGGTTGACTACAAATGCAGATGGGGTTTCTTTCTGGGGTGATGAGAATGTTCTAGAATTAGATAGTGGTGATGGTTCCACAACGTTGTGAATATACTAGAAATGACTTAATTGTACACTTTGGTTAAAATGGTGAATTTATGTTATGTGGATTTTAACTCAATTAAAAACATTTTTTTTTCTAAGAAGAAATCAGGCCCTGGTTCCGGAAAGGCCTCTGGCTGGTAAGCAACTCAGCGTCCCCACTGGGGGACACAGGCACTTTGGTCACCACAGGGGAGCCTCGCTGGAGCCTTGAGACTTCCCCAGGATTCCACTGCTCCTCTGTAAAGTGGGGAAAGTGTGGAAAAGCGGTGAAACCCAGGCACAAATCTCAGAGCAAGTGGGACCACAGTGGGCAGCTCATCCTGCCCAGTTCTGCTCTTATTTTAACTGGCCTGAAGTCAGGAATGGGCTGAGGCCTTGCTCCATCTCTCCCCCTTGGTGGGCTCCAAGGGGAGGGAAGGTCGCCCTGAGCTGTTTTTCTGGAAACCCTCAAGTAATTAGCCAGCCGGTGGCCATCTTCACGACAAAGTTACAGATACCAGCTGAAGGGAAACTGGGAACAGCTGAGGCTTCCCAAGGGCCACTCAGACTCACCAGGGTGGCCTGACACCCAGTGCTGCCAGGGGGCGGAAGTGAGGGGGGGGTTTCCTGAGAAGTGAGGCACCCAGTTGAGATAATGGGAGCTCCCAGCCAAGAAACGACTTCAGAAGTCGCCGGTCCCTCGTGACCAGGCTGAGAGGGAGAAGCACGTGAAGGCTATTGGGCAAGGAAGGAATGTAGCAACCTGGTCCCGGGGATCCTGTCCCCTTTGCCACCAAACTCGGCCGTCTAAGCCCTGGGTTGGCCTGGGTTGGGGCAGAGGGAGGGGGCTCATTTTCTCCCCCAAAGGACCCCAGCCCCGAAAGTCCTGCCCCCAAGGCCTCTGCAGAAACGTTCACCGGGAGGGTCCAAGAAGGAGAGAGAAGTTCACGGGCAGCACAACACCCTCCTGGCCGCAGGTCAACGTCCAGCCACGGCTGGGGGTGGGGGCAGCCAGGCCGGTGTGGAATTCTGTGACTCAGGTCCCGAGAATGGGGTGGGTCTGGGCGGTGGCCAAACGCCTGAGCCTCGAGTGGAAATGAGCTTGGAACCAAGCCAGCGGGAGCCCCAACCCGAACCGCACGCTGTGTCACGTTGCAAATGACAACAGATCCCTCTGGGCTGGCGCTTTCCTTGCAAAGCACACACCTGCGCGTCCTCCAGGAGAAAGGGGGGCGGGACCACAGGGTAAACTGCTAACGGCCCTCCCCAGGGCTCACGTGTCACTTATATAAGCAGCTAAGGCGGCGGTGTCCAAGGGCGGCGACACTCGGCTCTGTGCTGACGGCGCACCCTGCAGCAGGGACGCCACCATCCGGGGCTGTCGCCTTAGGTGACCCCCAGGCCCTCGCAGCGACACCGCAGCCCGAGTGGGGAGGTCTCCGACACCCAGCGTGGTTTTATTTACATTAAAAACAAAAACCACGGGCTTCCCTGGTGGCGCAGTGGTTGAGAGTCCGCCTGCCGATGCAGGAGACACGGGTTCGTGCCCCGGTCCGGGAAGATCCCACATGCCGCGGAGCGGCTAGACCTATGTCCGCTGAGCCTGCGCGTCCGGAGCCTGTGCTCCGCAACGGGAGAGGCCACAACAGTGGGAGGCCCGCGTACCGCAAAAAAAACCCCAAAAAAACCAAAACAAAAAAACAGTTTTCAATGAGCTGGGGCGAGTTTTCTGAGAGTTCGAGCCAGCCCACCCACCCCTCCCCCACCCCTCCCCCTCCCCCCCGCCACGGGTTTCCAGTAGTATCTGAAGTTGTCGGGCATCCCTCAGTGCAGATAACTGTTCGCAAGCCTTCACCGCACCGCTGGCGTCTACGTTGCCACCCGCCCGCCGATGAGCATGCGCAGTCACAGCGACGAAAACCGCCGTCGGGCCCCGGCCCCGCCCAGCCAGCACCCCCCCGGCCCCGTATTGGCTGGCGCAGGCACGCGTATGCAGAGCCGACGCACCCAACCAATGAGGGCGCTGGAAGGCGTGGTCTAGGGCAGGGAGGCGAGGCGCGCCGGCGCGCGTCCATTGGTCGGCTCGGCGAGGGGAGGAGCGCTGCCTCCGGGGGAGCCCCCGCTGCCGCCGCGATGAGTTTCAACCGCCTGTGTCGTCTGCTGAAGCCGACGCTTCTTTGCGGGGCCCTGGCCGTGCCCGGCCTGGCCAGCACCATGGTGAGCGCGGCGCCACTGGCCGTTGGGCGGGCGCGCGGCCTGCCTTACGGCGCGCGGGGCCGCGGCGACCTTGGACGTGGGGCGCCGGCCTCGGGCGCGCGGACAGCGCTCGGCGCCCCGTCCGCGGCCGTCGGGGCCGTGGGTAGCGCGCGGGCCGGGGTCACGGTCCGAGTCTCGGTGGGGAACCAGGGACAGGGCTGGGCGGTCGGGACCCCCGGGTGGGCGCCCCAGACGCACAGAAGCTGCAGCGTCGGGACAGCTGGGGGAGGCGTCGTTGGCCACTGGAGCCCTGCCTGCGGCCCGGAGAGCGGGGGTGTCCGACGGGGTGGAAATCCGGGATCACGCGCCACGGGGCGTCACTGCCCCTCCCCCGCCCTAAGCGCCCCGGGGCCCCGCGCGGTGGCGTCACAGAGGAGCGGCCCAGCGCCCTTGGCTACCGACCCTTTGTCCCCTGGGCGCGGCGCTCGGTGGGCACAGGTGCGGCCGGAGACTGGCGGGCATGGGCCGCGCAGCCGCCGGCTCCCCGGGTCGTCGCAGGCAGCGGCGCCGGTTGCTGGCCGGGCGGCGGCGCCGAGCCCCCCGGAGGCGGAGGGCTCGAAAGTGCTGTCGCAGGAGGGCGCGCCCCCGGCTTCCGCCGACTCCCAAGAGCCCTGGGCAGGTGGGGCCCGCGGCCGGGAAAAGAGGCTGCGGCAGCGAGTCCCAAGACCTGGTGCGCGCGGGGCCCCCACACCCGCGGGCGGCGTCCCCACCCGCTGGGGTACCTGGCGGGGTTCCGAACACTTCCTGGGTCTCAGTGTCTACGGTCAAATGTGCCCTGCTGTGAAGGGGAGCGTGCGCCTTTGAGGAGGTGGAGCCTCCCCTTTTACTTGCCCCAGGACTCCGGTTTTCCTCCCTCGGCGAGCTGGGCGAGCGAGCTGGGCGAGCGGGCCGGGCGGCCGCGGGCTCCAGGCCCCGAGGTCCGCCGGCCACTCGTTATGCCCTTGTCTTGCAGTGCACGTCCCGCGACGACTGGCGCAGTGCTCGCTCCATGCACGAATTCTCAGCTAAGGACATCGACGGGCACATGGTTAACCTGGACAAGTACCGGTGGGTACCTGCCCACTTGGTGGAGGGAGCAGGGGGAAGGTCGCGGCCATGACCTGACCGCCTTGTCCTGCCTCCAGGGACTACGTGTGCATCATCACCAATGTGGCCTCGCAATGAGGCAAGACGGAGGTAAACTACACTCAGCTGGTCGACCTGCACGCCCGATTCGCTGAGCGTGGTTTACGGATCCTGGCCTTCCCTTGCAACCAGTTCGGGAAGCAGGTGCGTCATACCTGGCCCTGGATGTCCCTGTGTCCCTGTGTGCAGGCGTGGGGAGAGAGACTCTCTGTGGAAGCGGGAGCCAAAGGAGTACAGGCTCCTCCCTACTCACCCCAGCACCCCTGTCTGCACAGGAGCCAGGGAGTAACGCCGAGATCAAAGAGTTCGCTGCTGGCCATAACGTCAAATTCGACATGTTCAGCAAGATCTGTGTGAATGGGGATGATGCCCACCCACTGTGGAAGTGGATGAAAGTCCAGCCCAAGGGGAGGGGCATGCTGGGAAAGTGAGTTGGGGGCCGAGGCGGGGAGCGGGGGGGGGGGGTGGGGAGGGCTCCCCGGGGGCAAGGGGGGGTCTGCAGCTGCCACGGGATTCCTCACGATCTCACGCTTCTTTTCTAGTGCCATCAAATGGAACTTCACCAAGGTAAGGCATGCTGGGGGCCTGGGGGACGGGGACAGACCCAGCCACAGCTGGGCTGCTTTGAGGGTCCCTGGCCCTGACCTAAATGGGGCGGTGCATGGGGACTGCTGGCTCGCCCCAGCCCCATGGTGGCCTCGGGTCCTGACACGGCCTCCCCTGCAGTTCCTCATTGACAAGAACGGCTGTGTGGTGAAGCGGTACGGTCCCATGGAAGAGCCCCTGGTAGGTGTCTGTTGGGGAGCCTGCCCGGGAGGGCCCTGGGAAGAGGCGCCCCTGACCCCCTTTCCCCCGCAGGTGATAGAGAAGGACCTGCCGTGCTACCTCTAGCTCCACAAGCGTGCTCCCCCAACCCGAGCCTGCTGCCTGTGCCCCTCGGAGCCTTCCACCCGGCGTCCATGATGGTCTGCCTGAAAACCAGCCCCTGGTGGGGCAGACCCGAGAACCCGGCGTGCACCCCTGCCGGAGGAAGGTTCCTCCGCCCGGCTCACGGCTCGGCAACCCCACCCCCTGCTGCCTTGTGGGAATAAAACACACAATACAAATTGACTTGCTTGTTGCTTTTGCTTACTTGGGGGGTGGGGGGTGTCTTGTCCCAGGCCCCTCTGGGCTCAGGTGCAGGTGTAGTCAGCTCCCCAGGCTGGGGGGCGGGGGATGTGGGAGGTGGAGTTCCCTCGGGGTTCAGAGGGCTGCACCTGCCCTGCTGCCCCAGCTGCTAATCTCCTCAGCCCAGCCAGGGCAGAGCTGATCCTGGCAGAGATGCTGCCTCCTGACTGGCCCACTGCTCTAGGCCCGCGGGGGGCCTCGGTCTCCTCCAGTGTACCCAGGTGGGAGGGTCAGGCGACCTGGGCCTTGTGGGCCTGCCTACTGGAGGCCCATTGCACCTGAGCTGGGCGTTGGGCCCAGCTGGGCACCAAGCCCGCCTCGCGGTGAGGACACGGAGTCTGCACCAGGCCTGCCCACGGGCTTCACCTGGCAGAGAGAGCCCCCCCAGGAAGGCTGGTGGGCACAGCCTACCTGCCTCCACCTCAGGAGAGCCATCCTGGTGAGAGTTGTGGGGGGCACAGCTGTAGAGTGGCTGAGCCGCTCTACCAGGGCCTGCTTCTACCAGGGTCTCCCGACTCCCACCCACCAGTCCGCCTCCTGGCTGGGGGCAGCCCCCTCCCATTTCCGGGCCAGAGGCCGGGCATGCTCCCCACAGCTTCCAGGAAGGGCCTGGCGTCCAGTCCTGCCTTCCCGACTGGGCCCAGCTCTTGGGCTCTCCTGTCCCCAGGCTGCCCCGCCTGCCTCAACCAACAAACACCCCGAGGAAGACCTGGAAAGAAACCAAGGCAGAGCCCGCAGTCCTGAACACAGGGTTCTGAACGAGCCCAGGCGGCTCACGTCTCGGTGGGCAGGAGGCAGCAGTGTCTGCTCCAAGACGCCTGGGGCCTGGTACGGCCAGTGCAGAGGCAGCTGGCCTGCTATCCTGGTGCCAGGACCACGCAGCGGACAAACAGCCTCCTGGGGCGGGTGTCTCCCCGAGCCTGGCCCCGGTCATCCAGAAGGCCAGGCGCTGTGGGTGGCGTGAGGCAGCAGAGGGAGCGCCAGCAGCCTCCCCAGACCACCGTACGGCCCCTCCCCGCCGTTCCTGCAGGCCAGAGCAGCAGACAGCCTGGGAAGTAGTGAAAAGGCACATATATTTAAAAAAGATCTCTTTACATATATACACTTGAATTCATTATAAATACACATAGAAACCAGGGGGCCACCCACCAGCTCCGCAGGAGATTCCAGGCCCTGGGAGAGGTGGCTGGGCAATAATTTAGGGCACAGAGAGCAGGGAGGGGGTTGCATATATTAATAGAAGATCTGCCCCACGGAGCCCCCCAGAGGCGGTGGGGCCCTGAGCACCTGGGGTTTCCTGAGTTTCCAGCTCTTGGGGCCACCCAGTTTTGTGGATTTCAGGGCTGACCGGGCCTGGTAAGGTGGGTGGGGTGGGAGCCCCAACCCCGGCCTGGAAGGGGGCAGCAGAGGACAGAGGCACAGAGGAGGCCCCCCACCCCCAGGCCCTGCCTGGCCCCTGAGTGTCCTGAGTGGGGCCTGCGCATGGCCACTGCCCACCAGGCAGGGCTTGGAGGGCACCCCCAGGGCCGGCAGTGTCTCGAGCGTCTGCCCAGGCACCGGTGGGAAGGCACTGCAGTGGAGGCCTCGGGAGGCCGGAGGAAGGGACCCTGGCCCCGCCTCAAAGGGCTCCGGGCCCTGCCTGCTCCTCTCAGTAGTCCGCAGGGCTGTTGGCCCTAATCACCACCCGCTTCCCCGGTGTAGACAGGGCGCCTATTATAGATAAATAAGTTTCGTGCGGGAAGGATGCCCCGGGGCCTAGGAGTTGGGGAAGGGGGGGCTGAACTGGATGACGCTCTGCCGCTCGGCGCCCCCGCTGCCCTCCGGCGCGCCTGCTGCCCCCCCGCCGGCGCCCAGCAGGCCGGGGGGCTCAGGGGGCGGCGCGGCATTGAGGGAGCGCAGCATATCCTCCAGCACCTCCTTGAAGTTGATGTCGCAACCCTGGTGCAGGAGCGCCGCGGGGTCAGCCGGGGCGTCGGGGACACCCAGCAGCAGGCCGCCGGGGCCGGGGGCCGGGGCCGGGAAGGCGAAGGGCGAGGGCGGCGGGAAGGCCTGGGCCGGCGGACTGTACGTGAGGTCCAGGACCTCGCCAGGGCCGCAGGGCAGCGCGAGCGGGCGTGGGGCGGGCGGCAGCGCGGGGAGACCCTGGGCGCGCGCCTGCTTGCGCTTCACATCGGTGTCCATGAGCTGCAGCTCCTGCAGGACGCGGCGCACACAGGCCTCGGGGATCTTGATGCCTGCGGGGTGGGGGCGGGGCTGGCGGTCAGGGCCCGAGGGGCGGGGCGGGGCGGGGCGGGGCAGGGCGCCCCCTCCCGGCGGGACACCCCCCTCCCCAACCCCGCCTGCGCCCACCGCTCACCAACTTGCTTCTTCTTGTCCTTGGTCTTGAGGCGCACGATCTGCAGGTAGCTGCTGCTGGTGACATCGGCCATGACGGCGGCGATGCGACCCCACACGCGCAGCAGGGCCCCGCACAGCATGTAGTGGTGTCGCAGCCTCAGGCCCTGCGCGCAGTCCTTGCCCTCCTGCACCAGCCGGCAGTGCCGGTTCCTGCGCGGGGACCACGGCTCAGACCAGCTGCGGCATGGGCGTGGGCGAGCCCCCCCCCACCCCCCCCCCCACTCCCCCCGGGCTGCCCTGGGCCCTCACCATGTGGTGTGGCTGCAGTGAGTCAGCGAGAAGGTGTAGCTGCTCTCCCAGTGCTCTCTGGCCTCCTCCGCTGTCACCTGTGGACACAGCCGGTTGAGCCCCTGGACCGCGGCCTGTCCATGCCCCCCAGCGCGCAGGTGGGGAACAGGAGGTCCGAAGGCCCCAGGCCCGCTCATCCTGCACCTGGCGGCCAGGGCAGCGGAGCATGGAGGTGGAGGGCCAGCCTGGGGGCTGCAGAAGACGGGCGCGCCAGGGGCACAGTGGGGGCGCACTGCGGGGCCGTCGGGGCCTACCCGGTGAAACCTCCGGCACAGGCTGTCTAAGGTCTCCAGCTGGCTCTGCCGCCCGATGTTGGGCTTGTACACGGTGAAGAGCTTGCCGCGGTTCTGCTGGGCCAGCAGGCAGCTGGGCTTGTTGCCGCGGACCTGGGTGGGGGCGTGTGTGAGGCTGGGGCTGCGCCGCACGTGCTGGGCAGGGGTCCCCACAGTGTGCGGACCCGCGCAGCCCGCCGCCCTCCCCTCCCGGCCCACCAGCCAGGGTCCTGCCCGTGGGGGTGCGCCGGGGGCTTGCTGGGGGGCCCACCTTGTAGGAGAGGTAGAAGCCGTCGTGGGTGCCCATCAGCTCCAGCGACCGGGCATAGGCCTCCTCCCACTTCAGGCCGCGGTCCACGCTGATCTGCGGACACGCAGGCATCAGGGGGGGGTGGGGGTGAGGGGAGGGGGTGGGGCGGGCGGGTGCAGCCGCTCACCTTGTAGAAGACCACCTGCCCATCCTGCGGGTGCCCGGGGGCCAGGAACACCTGCTGGCTCTCCTCGTAGATCTCGTCAATGCCAGGGGCAAGGTCTGGGGAGGGCAAGTGGGGTCAGCGGCTGGTCTGGGGGCCCGGGCCCGGGAGGAAGGGCATCCCCAGCGGGGCTCACCCAGGATGCCCATGTCGTATTTGCCCTCCTTCTTGTCGGCGGCGATGAGGTGGTCGAAGGTGTCGGAGAAGTACTGGAAGAGCGTGTTCTGCTTGTGCACCTCCAGCCCCAGGATGCGGTTGAGGAACTTGCTGATGGAGCAGTCTGCTGGTGACAGGGGGCCTCAGGCTGCGTCCAGCCGGCACCCCCCGTCCACCCACCCGGGAGGTGCGGGGCCGGGGGCATGGGACTCACCCTTCTCCACGTCCAGGCAGCCGGACCGGGACTCGCGCCCGCCGATGCCGACGGACAGCAGCCCCTGCTTCATGTCTGTGGGGAGGGAGAGCCTCGCACGCCTGCCCGCCCCAGCCCACGGGGCCTCCCCCTCATGACCCGTGTCCCCCTGCGGTGTGGGGAGGGTCCACCAACTCACCACGGAAGAAGGCGGCGTCCCCTCCAGGGTAGCCCTGGGGCAGCGGCACCTTGCTCTCTGTCTGGCTTAGGATGGTGGTGAGGACGCAGCTGAGCGCCCGGGCGCCGTACTGTGGGGAGGGGTGAGGGCCGTGGGCCGCATCAGAGGCTGGGGCACCCCAGGTCTCGGGGTCCTGGCACCCCGAGGACCCTCCTCTCCTGGGCTCTCCCACCTCGGGTACCTTGTTCTCAAAGTTGTACTTGCTCAGGTCACGGGACTCGGTGGCTCGGCGGTCCCCGTGGGTCAGAGCCCCCTGCCCGGGATGGGGGAAGCGGTCACACGTTGCCCACCTGGTGCTCCTCCCTGCGCCCTCCGCCCTCCCCAGGGAGCCTCCCCGCCCAGTCCCACACCCAGCCCCCCCCCTCCGCCCACAGGCTCACCAGGCTCTCCAGCCTCTTGGCCACGATGGAGGCAAACCTGCGCTCCCCGGCCAGCTCTGAGATGAGGAAGATGTACTCGGGCGCGGAGACCTGGTTGGAGCGGTGGGTCCGGCCTGGAGGCAGAGAGGGCTTTTAGGGACCAGGCACGCCCCGGGGTGGGGCGGCCTGGGGCGGGGCGGGGCTCACCAAACTGCTGGATGGCCCGGTCGGCGCTCCAGGGCAACTCCAGCGTCATGTGCACCCGGCGCCGTTGGTTCGGTACCCGGCGGTCGGCTTGGAGGGAGATGCCGGAGCTGGAGGCCTCTGAGATGATGGCCACGAGCTAGAGGGACGTGGACGGGGACAGGTCTGTGGGGCGGCAGGGCGGGCAGCCTGCTCCTCCTCGCCCCGCACCCTGCGTGCCCTGGCTCAACCGGCTGCACCTGGGGGGACCCACACAGGAAGTTCAGACGTGTGTGTCCGTGAAGGTGTCTCCGAAGGCTTAGAATGGAATCTGGACCATCCCGGGTCACCCCTGGAGGGTCTGCCTGCCCTGTGGACATCAGCTCCCACGGGGCAGCCCAGAGAAGCGGTGGGCCAGGCACCAACACCGGGCGCGTGGGACTCAGGCTGAAGGCGGGGCTGGCCGGGGGGCGCTGTGAGGGCCCCACACAGGCACAGGAGCACAGCACACACCCCCACACACAGCTGGTGGTCCTCCAGCCAGCCGCTCGGGACCCCTGTGCCTCCCAGCCCATGCCCTGGTGCACAGGGGTGCCCTCCAGGCACAGCCCCGCACCCCACCTTCTCTCCGCTCATGAAGCGCTCCTTCTCCCTGAGGTTCACGTGGTCGATGGAGAGGCCCTGCTCCGCCCGGGACTCGAAGGCCACCGTCCCGTCGGACCTGGACACCACGCGGCCCTTCCTGCCAGTCATCTGTGGCCGTGGTGGGGGCAAGGGGACAGGCTGTCAGCCGCTGTGGTCGCCCAGGGGCTGGTCCCCGTGGGCCTCAGTTTCCCTGTCCCCCCACCTGGGACCCTGGCGCTCTTGGGTGTGTGTGGCAGGGGGCTGCCAGGACCCGGCCTCTTGCCAGGCTCGGGTGCCCACGGGGCCATCAGCAGGAATGTTAACTGCCATCTTCCTAAGTTTTTTTATGGCAACCCAGCCACCTGAGCCAAGATGAAACTGAGGTGGCACCAGAGGGACGTCCCAGGAAAGAGCACAGGAGCACAGGGGGCAAGAAGGACGGGAGCGGGAACAGGGTGGGGGACGGGGTCGGGGATCAGGCCTGGGAGCCCTGGCCCAGGGGGGCGTGCGGGGGAGGTGGGCGTGGGGGGGAGGTGGGCATGGAGCTGGGCGGCAGTGGCTGAAGGGGTAGTGCAGGACACGGGACGCTGGACCCAGCAGCCGCAGCACCGCCCCACCCCCACCCCCACCCCCCCGGCTCCACCGCCACCGCCAAGCTGGCCACCAGGGAGCACCAGAGCTCACCTCCGCCACGCACTCCGGACCCCCGAGCTGGTCAATGAGCTCGTCCAGGGTGTTGACGGGCAGCTCCCGGCCCAGCACCTGCACCTTGGCCAGCAGGTCCTGCTTCAGCCGCTCCACCCGCTCCAGGACACCGGGGCCGTGCAGGTCCCGTGGTGGGGGACACAGGGGGCCTGTGGGGCCAGAGGGTCAACGGGGACTGTCCAGGCCGCCTGCCCACGGCCCTGTTCCCAGCCCTGGCCCTTGAGGATGACGGGGGTCTCTGGGGAGCGGGGCTGAGCCAGGGGTCCAGAACCTTCTCCCTAAGCCCCACCAGCCCTTGCCAGCCGCGCGCCCCGACCCCCGCACTCGGAGCCTGAGAAGCAGGAACGTGGGAGGAGGACCTGGGGGGAGGGCATGGGGGTGGCCGCGGCCCTCACCGCGGTCGTCGGCTGGGAGCCCAATGGCGTCCACGATGACCACGTCATCATCCATCAGGGACTCGGGGGAGGAGTGGAAGTCGCTGTCCAGGCCGCCGTCCGACTCCGTGCTGCTGTCGTCACTGACGCGGATCACGCCCGCTGCGTCACACGCCAGCCTGGGCACCTTGGCCCCACGGCCCCGCGGCCGCCCTGCAGGGGAGCAGCCAGGGGTCACTGCCGCCTGGCCCCGCGCCTTTGTCCTGGCGGCACGGTCTGGGGACAGGCCCGGGTGCCAGGATGGTCAGGGCTCAGGGCCAGAGCCCCCTGCTCCATCCACCTTTGGCAGGTCTGGGCTCTGCTGGTGGCCAGGGCACAGCGTAAAGGGGCACCTCTAACATCCCTGCCAGACTTCCTGACACGGCAGTGTGTCCTCGGGTGGTGCCTGGGGAGGCCACACGCCCACCCTCACAGGGTGGCCCTGGGTGGGTCGGCCAGAGGATGAGCCCAGGCCCTGATGGGGTGATGGTCCAGGGGCCTACGTAACTAAGCTACCATCCAGGACACCCAGGAGGCCGGTCCCAGGAAGTGGGAGGAGCAGGACTGGGCCCCCAAGGCTGGCCGTGTACTCTCAGGTAAGTTGCTTGGCCTCTCTGAGCCCTACTTCCCCCCTGGGCGTGGATGCTCAGCCTTTGCCTAGAACAGCGGGCAGTGCATGCCAGAAGGTGCTATGAGGCCACTCCCCCATCCCGGGGTGCTTTTAAGGGCTCCATCCTAGTCCCTGGACCAGTGTGGTTCTGGCCTCCGGTTCACTTTCACCTGGAGAGCGCGAGGCCCCGCCTTCTGGAGGTGAGGCTAGAGGCCGTGGGGATGCGCTAGCCACACCCCCATCCTGCAGCGCTGGGGTTTTTAGCTGACTGAGCAAGCTGCCCTGGAGGGTTGGGGAGGGCATCAGGGGTCAGGCCACGTGGCTGTGCAGCCAGCAGCAGAGGGGGCAGCGGGAGTGACAGCCTGACCCAGATCAAGGCTCAGAAAGGAGGGAGGCCGGAGGGAGGCGGCAGGAGCAAGGGAGGAGGCCACAAGGCGCCCGAGGTCCAGGCGGGCGGCAGGCGCTTACTTTTTCGCTTACTGCCCGGTCCTCTCTCTCGCTTCCTCTTGGTTGAAGGAAAGTGCTTCTGAATTAGCGACAGAAAGACGCCTCTGAAAGTGAGAAGCAGAGTTTATTTTCGCTGGGAGACCTGGAGGGGTTGGGTCCCGTGTGTGGGTTTGCTCTGGTGGGGACACCCAGTGCCAGGGGGCCCCGCGGGTGGGTCTGGGTGCAGGGACTCAGAGAAGGCGCGTGGGAGGGGAAAGGAGCTGCAAGGACAGGGGGGCGGGGGTCCCACGTGGTGGGCAATGGACGGAGCGTGGGTGGGAAGCTGGGTGGGGCTCCCGCCGTCAAAGGGCCCACAGCTCTGCCCACACACGCTGACGGGCCGAGGGGGAGGCTCCCAGGATGGGGTCCCAGGGGAAGGGAGGTGATGCTGGGCTGAGGGGGAGGGGCCAGGATGAGGTGAGCCAGGCAAGGGGCCTCGTGCTGGGACCCTCACCCAGGGTGGGAAGGGAGGCCAGGGGCTTCGGGGACCAGCAAGGCCAGTCCCTAAAATCAGTGTCGTCCTTGAAACGGCACGGTTCCCACGTGGGGAGGGGGGGTGGGTGCAGGCACCGGGAAGCCTCATTCTAAAGCCCTGGGACCCTCGGCCAGCGCCCTCCGAGTCCTGGGGTCCCCACGGTTACCCTTTCTGGCTTTACGATGCGAGATGGGCCTAAGGTCACTTAGGACCGGGGCGCTCCCTAGGCTGGGAATACAGGCAGGGCCAGGCCACAGGTCGGCCCCAGGGTGGGTCGCACAGGAAGGGGTCCCCGGCATAGCCCCCACCCTCCCCACCGGGCCGCAGGCATCACTCACTCGGCAGCGGACACGAAGCCATCAAGCTGGCCCTCCTTCTCGCCCAGCACCTCCCGGGTACGCGCCTCACCCGTGGACTGCAGCCCGATAACCACGCACTGCGGGGGTGGGTGGCGGTGAGCAGAGGCCTGCCCACCAGCCCCGGAGTGTGGGCCCCAGAGGGGCCCCCAGGGAAGCCCCAGGCCCCACACCGGCCCTGTCCCAGCAGCCGAAACCCAGGGCGGGCCTCAGTCTCTCCCTTCTCCCACCCCCGTGTCCCTCGGGCTGCCAGGCCCCGACAAGCCCAGATCTACCTGGAAAGTCCACCTGGCAGCCCACAGCCAGCCTCAGCTCCCGGACCCCCACCCCCATCCTCTGCCCTGTTCTTTCTTGGGACTCGCCAGCCCAGCCTGCACACGGGGAGCCTGGGGTAAGGCGGGACCAGAACCTTCCGGGCCTCAGCATTGCCCTCACCAGCCCCATCCTTGCGGGTTCAGCCCAGCCACACGCAGGCTCCTTTGCGATCCTGAGGCTGACACGGCGTGCCGGGTTCTGCCCACTCGCCCCTGACACAGGGATGCAGGGGGCCCGGCACAGCCCAGCTCACCTTGTCCCTGGCCAGCTCCTCCCGGGCCAGCTCCACCAGCCGGCGCACCTTGGCGGCAACACATAGGTACTTGAAGAAGCGCTGGTGGGCCGACCAGAACTGGCCCCACAGGGACTTGCGTGACTCCAGGCCGATCCAGTCGGCTGCCTGCTGGAACACGCCCAGGGCCTCGGCCCACTGAAATGACACACCTGGCTGAGCTCACTACCACCGTCTCTGCCCGGACCCCGGCTGCCCCCGCCCCGTGGAAATGTGGGCCAGGGAAGGGGGGCTGTAAGTAGAGCAACAAGGAGGCCCTGGCAATAGCTGGACGGTCGGAAATGTTAAGAAACAACAAGTGTGATGCTGGTGAGACCGTGGTGGAATGGCGCTCGTGCAGCCCAGGGGTGGGTGGACACCGCCTCCGGAGGCAGCGGGGATACCCTCCCTGCCAGCTCCCTGCCAGCGGCCTCTGACTCTCCACACCTCAGACCAGGGTCTCGCTGGGGTGGTCCTGCCCCCAGGGGACACCGGGCCATGTCTGGGGCATCTGTGGCTGTCACACTGGGGGGATCCAGGCATCAAGCAGGTGGGTCCAGGGAGGTGCTCCCACCCCGCAGCGCCCAGGACGGCCCCACGGAGACAGAAAATGGCCACCAGCTCTGGGTTCTGTCCTGGGGGCAATGTGCTCACGAAATCGTGGGGAGGGGAGGCGGGGATGCGGGCGTACAGTCCGTACAGAATCCCCAACTTGAACAGGATCAAGATGCTGGGCTCCTGCCAAAGACCGAGGCGGGTGGGCCAGGTGCTCCCTCCTGTCCAGTCTGACTAATCCCTGTGGTGTCTTAAGGGCAGACGCTGAAGGTGACGGGGGCGTAACTCCAAGGGGACATGCAGGCTGTCCACTCAGTCAGAGGCTCACCAGCAGGGCCGCCCGGTTGTAGATGTGCTCGAAGGCCGGGGCCAGCGGGATCTCTTCGATGCGGAAGGTGACGCCAGAGAAGCTGAGCTGGCGTGCGATGTACATGCCGCTGACCTTCATGTCCATGGCCACGATCTCCATGGCGCCCACACCCCTGCAGGTGAACACAGGCTGCCTGGGCAACGGCCTGGGACCACATGCTAGGCCCCACCCAGGGACAGAGCAACCCGGGGAGGGGCTGTCACCCAGCACTGAGCCCTGGAGAGCGAGGAAGGGCCAGGTGCATGGAGCAGAGAGCACTTGCAAAGGCCCTGTGGTCACCAAGGGCCTGGTGGGCCTTGGAAACAGACAGAAGGTAGTCTGCCTGGACCAAGGTGGGGCCTGCGCGGGAGCAGGAAAAGTGGGGAGGAGGCCCTTTCCCCCCGAGACCGATGGGAAGTACTAGGCAGAAGAAGGATAGGATTTGCATTTTAAGATCTCTCTGGCTGCCAGAGGAGCATGGGCAGGGGTGAGGGTGACACCTGGCCCCCGCTCCCATCATGTGGGGGATGGGCACGGGGTAAAGCGCGCACCTCTTCTCGATGGCATGCAGAAATTCCTCGAAGGTCCGGAAGGGTGTGCCCTCGCCCCAGATACCCAGGCGGCTCATGTAGATCATGTTCCGGGGCTCAGAGGCACCTGGGGGAAGGGGGAGCCACCGTCAGCTCCTCCGACCTGCGAAGGTCAGGGGCCTCAGGTGTGGCCCCAGAAATGGCACGAGGGCCAGGAATGGGGACCTGAGGCTCTCGGGAAAGTGCCCACGGCCAGCTGGCAGAAGGGAGGCCCCTGACAGGGGTTGGTGTCTGAGAACAGGACCTGGCAGGAGCTGGGCTGCAGACCAGACGCCCCCCCCCACTCTCTCCCACACACAGCTGCGCCAGGGCAGGCATCACTCGCTCATCGATGACCAGGCCCCTCACCTGTGGCGCTGGCGTAGACCACCCTGGCCAGGGGCAGCTTGTTCTGCAGGTCCAGCACGGCCTTGCCCATCTTGGTGGAGCTGGCGTTCTTGGCTTTGTGGCACTCGTCAAACACAATCTGGGGTGGGCGTGGGTTAAGGACTGTTCTGGAAGGCGGGCCGCCCCACAGACCCACCACGACACCCTAGGTGGTCCCTTCCTGGTTGGGGGGAACTCCGGAAGGTGCCTGGGGGGATCTGGCCACAGGGTGGGGTCCTTGGGGTGTGTGAGGCCACCAAAGCCAGAGGGAAACAGCCTCTAGGCCCCGAACAATGTGGACAGGAATTGGAAGACACAGAAAGTTCTTAATGTCTTCAGGGGAAAAAGCACAAGTTACAGACAAGTATGTCTGTCACGAACCTACCTGAAAGGCAAGGTGTGAGTGCCACATGCATGCGCACGTGTCCACACGTAGGTACAGGGGTTCGACGGAGGATCAGCGGAAACGTGAGTGAGGTTAGCCCGATGCCATCAGGCAGCCCCCGAGGTGTAGCATCAGTAACCCTGCTGCTTCTTCTGGCTCATGGGAGCTCTGAACAGACTATGCCTCGTGAACAGAGGGCCCACAGGCCTTGTCTCATCAGAGGGGGCGAGGGGAGCTTCGGGAAAGTGCACTCACCCCACTTCTGAGAACAAGGGTGAATCCCAGGGAGATAGAGCCCGAGGGTCCTCTAAGGGCCCCTGCAGAAATCCGCAGGGGAAGCTGTGGCCCCTCTGTGTGTGTGTGTGTGTGTGTGTGTGTGTGTGTGTGTGTGTGTGTGTAGGGGGGGAGCAGCTGGGGAGAAGGCCGAGGGGGATTGGCCTGAAGGCTGTTACTGGTAAGAGGAATGTGTGAAACAAGAAAACGTTAACACCAGACACACATCAGACTCTAGCTTATAGTCCCCTATACTTCTTTTTCCTACAGCTTGATGGACATTCCTCTTTTTTTTTTTTTTTTTTTTTTGGCCACACCAGGCAGCTTGCGAAATCTCAGTTCCCCAACCAGGTATCAAACCCGTGCCCCCTGCATCGGAAGCAGGGAGTCCTAACCACTGGACCACCAGGGTAGTCCCTGGTGGACTTTCCTATGCTTTGTTTCCTACAGTTCGGTGGGAGCAAAAAGAAAGTGATCTCAGGCTGAAAAGCAAAGGAGGGAGACGCCTGGGGCTTCGGCCCAGTCAGGAAGGGCCTGGGACCCACAGCAGCTGGCAGAGCTAGAGCAGCGGGGCCTCTGGCCTAGCTGTGCTCTGGCTCTCCTGGACTGCCTCCCGCCCCGCCCCGACGGAGCCTGGGTGGGACCAGGTTGGGGGCCGGACAAGGACGGGGGAGGAAGTGCTCTGCGCCCCCAGACCTCGGGCCCCGCCGCCCGCGGTGTCGCAGCAAACACCACCCCGACCCTGTGGTTACGGGTCTGGCCGGCTGGAGCCAGGAGGCTGAGCCAGACGGCCAGGGGCGGGTAACAGCTGGCCCTGAGGGCGAGCCTGCGCCACCAGGCCCTCCCTTCCGGGAATTCCTCCCGCGCTTCCGCACCCTCCGGCACCGGCCAGGACCAAGGCCTCCCGGCCCCCTGCACTCGGCTCCGCCCCTCCCGGCCCCCTGCGCTCGGCCCCGCCCCCGCATCACGGCCAGGATACCACGCCATCGAAGGCCTCCCCACACCACTCCAGGATCTGCCGGATGCGCGTGCGGTGCTGCCCGCCTGCCTGGCTCTCCCCGATCAGGGCGGAGTAGGTGGCAAAGAGGACGCCCTCTGAGGTAGTGTTGTCGCCGTACTTGATCTGGGGAGAGGGCCAGGCATCGGTGGGCGCCGGGGAATAGCCACGCCCGCACTCCGGGACCCCCTACCAGGCGGGGGGCTGCGGGCCACCCACCTTGCTCAGCGCGTGCACCGCGATGCCAGGGGCGGCGATGTCCCGAAGGTCGCGCTCCGCATCGTACTTGAGATCATTGGAGACGCTGAACCTGCGGGTGCGGGCCAGCAGGCTTCAGGAACCCCCTGCCCACCTGCCGGCCCACCCCATGCCCAGGGAGGGACAGCTCACCACAAGGCCTTCTTTCTGCCCCGCAGGTAGTTCTCCAGGATGATGCCGGCCACCGTGCGGCCCTTGCCCACACCCGCGCCATCGCCGATAAGGAAGCCCGCGCGCTGCCCACCGGGGAGCAGGACCTCGTGTTGCTGCGGGGGTGGGGGAGGAGACGGGGGGCAGCGTGCGGCAGGGTCAGGGTGGGCACTGAGACCCCCCCACGCCGGACGCAGACCTGCTGGGAGACCCTGGGATCACCTGGCAGGCGTAGGTGATGGCCTCTAGCTGCAAGGCGGAAAGGGCTCCGCTGTCGGAGGAGGCCAGGGCGAGGGCGTAGGTGATGTCCGGCGGCGGAACGCTGGACAGAGTGCTGGTCTCCACCACGCGGTCCGGGTGCTGCTTCCCAAGCTTGGCTAGAGGGGCATGGGGGCGGTGGGGCAGGTCAGGGGCGTGGTCTGGACAGGGTTGGGGGCGTGGCCCATCGATGCAGAGCAGGAAGGCGGCTGACCTCTCCACTGCCCCCTCCGCCTATGTGCCGAGTGAGGAGCACAACCCCGATTACAGAACCGCCCCTCCGGAGCCCGCCCACAGCTCCCACACCTGCCTTGGCAGTTTAAGGGGCCCTGGGACCTTCAGGGACCCCGGAGATGGGCGCCCCTGGCCGGAGGACGCAGACCCCGTGAGGCTGTGCAGCCCGGTGATCGCTGCTGGGGGTCTTCTCCCACAGCACACTCACACTTGGATGGCACGTAGTCGGCGTAGGTCTCCGCGTGGCCCAGCTCCTCCGCCTCATCCTCCTCAGCTTCGTCGTCCTCCTCGGGGTGACTCTGAGACTGAGGGCAAGGTGCTGTCATGCTGGGGACAGTACTGTCCCCTGCACCACGCCAGCCTCCCTGCCCGGATCAGGAGCCTGGTCCACCAGCCAGCCCAATGACTTGGGGCAATAGGGAGAGGTCCCCCCTCCTCGCATGATGCCTCCCTGGGACCTCAGTTTCCCCATCTGTATAATGGGAAGACCATGCTTCTAAGCCGGCCCAGGGCCCGCATACAGCAGGTGCCTGAGGGAGTGGCCCTCCCTGATCCCCAGGAGGGATGGGCAGGGGTAGGGAAGGGGCCTGGCTCACCTGGTAGCTGACGAGAAGTGGAGTGCTGGAGAGAGAGGACACAGGGTCCTCAAGGCCTGTAAATGGCCCGCTGGGCAGGAACAGCTGGAGGGGAGAGGCAGGGAGAGTAGGCATGAGACTGCAGGCCACAGGTGGGGAGGAAGTGCCTCTATGGGCCCCCCGGCCTCCAGGGGGGCTCGCCTTGTGGTCCTCAAGCCCCTCAGCTGGCCACCGGCCTCCTTCCTGTTGCCCGCCCATCTAGATCTGATAGATACATAAGTACTTGGGATACATAAAGTACTAGATAAACAGGTACTAGGAATGCAACGTAAAACACGATAAATAGAATTTGCACTGCTGTATGTTATATATGAAAGTTCTTAAAGTAAACCCTAGGGGTTCTCGGCACAAGGAAAAAATACGGTTTTTACTTCTTTAATTTTTTTTTTTTTTTTTTTTGGGCACACTGTGTGGCTTGTGGGATCTTAGTTCCCTGACCAGGGACTGAATTCATGCCCTCAGCAGTGAAAGTGCCGAGTCCTAACCACTGGACCGCCAGGGAATTCCCTCTATTTCTTTAATTCTGTATCTATATGAGACTATGGATGTTCACTGACTTGTCATCATTTCATGATGTATGCAAGTCAAATCACCATTCTGTATGTACACTTTAAACTTACTGCTGAATGTCAATCATATCTCAATAAAACTGGAAGGAAAAAAAACACAAAGTTTTTTTGAAACGAAAATGAAATGGAAGTGAGGTACAGGGAGGTCTGAAACCTACTCTCAATTCCCTCTCCCTTTTTTTTTTTTGAATTAACGAAAACAAACAAACAGCTGCAGACGCAGGTTCCTGGAAGGCTGACTCAGGTTCCCGCAGGCAGGGCTGGCCGCAGCAGCAGTGGGCGTGGCGTTTCAGCTGCCCGCCCGGGCCTCAGGTTCCTGGGAGGCTGGGAACCGGTAGGAGGGCCCTGGCGAGGCGAGGATGGGCCTGGGTCGCCTGCCGCACCTACTCTGGGCACTTCGTATCCCCCTGCCAGCCCCAGACTGGGCCCAGACCCTTCCCGAGGGCCCGGGGGTTTCATGGGCACTGAACCCGTCAGGGCATCTAGGCATATGCCCACCGGTGTCCACTAGTGTATGCCGGGCTCCCCGGAGCCCCTCTTCCCCCTGGGGAGCCCCTGCATCTTCTGGCCTACATGGGAGACATGAGCACCCTCGAGCGACACCCTCCTCCGTGTCTGTTCGGCCGAGGATGGGGCACACTGACCTTGTCGTGGGTGGAGGGGCCAGTGCTCACGTCCCAGATGGTGGGCACCTGGCTGAGGCTGTCGGCGGGCAGGAAGTCAGGTGTGTCTGCGATGTCCGAGAGGGAGTCCACGGACGAGGAGAAGATGGAGGCATTGGAGAGGTCATCGAGGTACGAGGAGTCCTGCAAGACAGGCCGGGTGAGGGCAGCTGTGAGGCCCAGCCACACGGTGGATGCTGCTCTGCCACAGAAAGGGGTGACGCACTGACACTCGCTACAGCGTGGACGGACCCTGAGAACACGACGCCCAGTGAGAGAAGCCAGACACAGAAGGACCCACGGTGTGTGATTCCACTGATGGGAAACGTCCAGAACAGGCAGATCCAAAGAGACAGAGAGGGGGTTCCTGGTTGTCAGGGACTGGGGAGGGTGTGGGGTGACTGCTGATGGGGACGGGGCTTCTCTTTGGGGCCATGAGAATGTTCTGGAACTAAACAGAGGTGATGGTTGCCCGACTCTGTGAATGCACTGGAAACACTGAATTATGCAATTCAAATGGGTCAGTTTTACAATATGTGAACTGTATCAATAAAGCTGTTTGAAAAGAAAAAAGGAAAAAGGCAAGTGGAGGTGAGAGAAACCAGACCCCACAGGCTCTGCGCTGGACTCTACTCAGGGGACACCGGGAGAAGGTGATGGACACCCCGTGCCTGCCCTGGCCCATCCCCATGGAGGAGGTGACACCGGTGTAGGGATGCCAGGACGCACGGACCGCCACAGCTTCAGGAGACATCTGCTGCTGTGGAGGTTACAGTTTCTAAACCTAAATTTAAAGGGAATCGGGGGACTTCCCTGGTGGTCCAGTGGTAGAAAATCCGCCTTCCAATGCAGGGGACGGGGCTTCGATCCCTGGGTGGGGAACTGAGCCCGCACGCCACAACTACTGAGCTTGTGCGCCTTAACTAGAGAGCCCGCATGCCGCAAACTACAGAGCCCACGCGCCCTGGAGCCCGCATGCCACAACTAGAGAGAGAAAACCAGCACATCACAACTAGAGAGAAGCCTGCGTGCCGCAACGAAGATCCAACGCAGCCAAAATAAATAAATAAAAATAAATAAACAAAGGGAATCAGGTGCAGCGCCGGGGGGTCCCGTACCGGCCTCCCTCCCTCCCAGCCCTGGTCGCAGGCATGGAGCTCCTGAGTGTGCCTGGCCTGTGCTGGACGTGGGGACATGCAGAGAGAGCCCCTTGGGGCTTCTGGACCAGGGTCCCCTGCAGTGCCCCGCTGGGTCACGGTGCCCACACCGCCTGCCACCTGGGGAGGGCAGTGCAGCACAGCCCCCTGTGCCCAGAGCTGGGGAAGGTGCAGGCCCCCCACCTCCCTTAGCCCCTCCAGGCTCAGATGTGGGGCAGCCCTCAGCCGAGCCCCCCAGGGAGGTAACCCCCCACCCCCGCCTGCCTGCCATGGGTGGAGCCAGGTGGGCTGTGGCCTCAGTGGGCCCATCAACGGGAGCATTTCCCAAGCAGGGCAGGGGCCAAGGAGGAGGGAGAGCGGCCCTCTGGGAGCCCCCAGCCGGGCGGGCTGGGACAGAGGGTGTGGTGTCCCACTAACCAGTGAGAGAAAGCCAGGAGGGTGGGCAGGGCTGACCAGTGGGGGTCTCGGGGCCCCAGGGGCTCAGATCAGTGGACTCTGGGGAGGAAGGGGGGGCCTGGGCCTAGGGTCCACCCGATGTGACCAGCTCGGGCCTGGAGGCCACAGCTGAGCTGGCTTCTGGGGGTGGAGGGCAGGTCTCCGCAGTCCCAGGTCACCGAGAACAGGTCCTTGATCTCAGCCAGTTCCCAGTCCTGCCCCACAGCCCCTCAAGGGCCGTGTTTCTGGGGCTCCCCTCCGACTGATCTGCATGGGAATCAGCCCCCCACGCCCTGGGGTACGGGGACCTCCAGGCAACACTGTCCAGCTTCCCCAGGACCCCGTGCTCAGATGCTGGTGCGTGCACAGCCCCCAACAGGCAGGCTTGAGAGCACTGTGCGAAAACGACAGCGGGCCTGGCAGGAAGGGGTGGGGCCCGCTCAGCTGGTATAAGGCTGGGGGCCCCCTGTGGACGCCTCCCACTGCCCGGGGTGCCCTGGCTCCGGCGGTTTGCAAGGAGGGCGCTCTATCCGCCAGGCCCCTCCTGGTCCCTGCCCCCTAGCCACACGCAGTCTGGTCCCACGGAAGGGGGGCAGACCCCAACCTCCCCCCACCGCCTGCAGCTGCAGGACCTGGCGACTGGGCAAGTCCAGGCGAGGAGATGGGGGCGTGGCAGACAGTGCCTAGCAGGACCAGCTCAGGCCCGGGCAGCAGCCTGGGAAGAAGCAGGAGGGGGATGCCAACCCCAGAGCAGGGAACAGGTGCTCCATGATGCTCCTTGGGGCACGCTGCACCCCCATGCGAGAGCCTGGCGACTCAACAGGCCAGAGCATCCATCTCGGGGGACACTGAAGCGGCGGCAGTGGGTCTGGCTCTGCTGACCCTGAGGCCTGCTCCCTACCCCACCCCCGGTCAGCTGGGGTCAGAGGTGGCACATCCCGAGTCTGGTGGACAACGCCAGGGAAGGGTGGGCTGCAGAAGCTGGCTGCCCAGACCCCATGAAGTGACATGGGGTAGTGACCCCCAGAGACTCCGAAGGCTGGCTGGGGTGGGGTCCGCGTACAGTCGGGGACAGCTGTCTTTGCTAAAGTCCCTCTGGAACCAGCGTGGCCCTCCCAGCGAGCGCCGCCGAGCCTGGTCAGGGTGACGATGACCCTGGAGCCCTGAGAGGTGGGCCTGCCTCCCAAAGGTGAAACAGTCACTGGGCAGTGGGCAGGGAGCCGGGCGGGACCTCAGGGGCCAGCCCCGAAGCTGGCAGAGGCAGGGGCTGAAAGGGGCGCTCGGGGGCCACCCTGTGTGAGGGCTGAGCATGGAGACCCTTCCCAGGAGGACAGCGCGCAGGTGAAGAAGCCCCCCGTGGAGGAGCCAGGAGGTCAGGTCAAGTTCAGCAGCAGGGACCCCTGGGGTGACGGTTGGGAAGGGCACCTCCCCTCCGAGGTCTCCCCCAGGGAACCCATGGCCCCAGTGTGACCACGAGAAAACACCGGACAAACCCAAACTGGGGACGTCCTGCAGGAGTCCCAGGCTGGGCTCCCCACGACTGCCCAGGGCCCCAGCCCACCCCAGGAGAGCGGGCGACACCGGCACAGCCTGGGGGCCCTGGTGCCACAGTGTTACTGGGGCAGAGGCGACGTGGGGAAGCGTGGACTCTGGGGCCCTGAGGACGACGTATGAACACGGGCCCATCAGCTGGGTTGCGGGAGGTGCTGAGGGGCTGGTCGTGGGCACACGGGGTCCCTCTGAACTGATTCACAGCCTCTCTGTAAATCTAAAACTGCTCTAAAAAATATAATTTATTAAGAAAGTGGGTGCTCTCTCCCCAGTCTGTGGACACCGTCTCCACCAGACGCCCTGATGGGCAGCTGGCATCATCTGGGGGCCCCTGGATCCTTGGAGGCAAAGGGAGGTGGGCCTCACTTGGGTCCCCAGGGGGTGGGGGTGGGGCTCCCGAGGTCCCTCTCCCTCCCCCTCCCCACCGTGGAGGGCGGGTGGCTGGATGGGAGTGAGAGTGGACCCCCCTGGTGGGCTGCCTGCCAGTGTTGGGACCTGACTCCCAGCAGCCACAGGAGACCTCCAAGATGACCCAAACCCAGAATCACCTTCCTTGGGTCCCCAGGGCCCAGTCACGGCAGGGCCGCAGCTCCCAGGCCCTCACCAGAGCCCCCAACCCAGCAGCCTGTGTCCACCCCTCCCCGGGCTCACCTCCCGACCTGCGTCCCCACCTGGAACTCCTCCGGGATCCCAGGCCCCCCTGCCCCCACTCTTCCCACTGTAGGCCCCAATGCGGGGGAGCTGGCTGGTTACCCCGACAGTTCTGGGGGGCCAGGAGGGCACAGGGTCGCCCACTGTGCTTACTGCCTCTCAGCATGTCGGGGACCCTGGACCAGCGAGGAGCTGCCCATGCAGTGACCCCCCCCACCTCATCTCTGCCACCGCCCAGCAGGCTGGGACAGGATGGCCCCCAGGCTGGACCCGGCTCTGGGTCTGCTCAGCACCCCCTCCCAGCCAGGAAAGTGACCCCAGAAACACTCTTCGGACACAGGTCCTCTCACTGGCCCTGGGCAGGGGCCCTGAGGAGGGACAGCGGGACAGAGAGACGGAGGGATGGGGACCGATCCTACCTGTCCAATCAGAGCCCGTCTCAAACCATGCCCCACAGAGCCACTGCCACCATCCCAGGACACGGAGCGCCCACAAGACTCCAGGTGGGACGGCTCCAGCCCCCTGCAGCCCCCTGCCCTCCCTGGCTGTCCCCACATTCCACGTGGTTCTGCTCGGAAAACTCCAGCGGGGTCATCCTCGCTGCCAAAAACAGACGGAGCAGGCTGGGGGAGCCCTCCCCCCCGCCCCCAGCCCGGCTGTTCCGGGCGGTTCCCACGGGCCCTCCCAGCCCGGCCCCCCTCGCAAGGCAGGAGCCCAGGGTTACCTTGCCGAGGGCTGCAAACTGCAGCCAGAAGCGCAGCTGGGACATGGTGGCCGCCGGGTCCCGAGAAAGCGGTGGGAGCAGCTGCCTCATGACCACGGGCGGCTCAGCCCGCCGGCCCTCAGCCCTCAGCCCGCCCGGCCGCATTTGCATGTTGGTTTAGTCACCGCCTGCGCCTACTTCCCCTAAGGCCGGCTGACTTTCAGGAAATGATGCCTGCCTGGTAAGTCAGGACGATTACTGGCAAAGCGCGGAGAATTACTGAACGGGGCGGAATCTACCACAGACGGCTGTCAACAACGCCCGCGGGCTGCCACTGGCTCGCCCCCTGCCTGCCCCGGGCGCTCTCCTGGCCATGGCCTCAGTTTCCCCCAGACCACTGTCCCCCCAAAGCACGTGCCCAGCTGGGCCTGGCAGGGACCACGGCTGCCCCTGGGATGCCCACAGCATGACTCGAAGTTCAGAGGCCCCTGCGTCGCAGGGAGGAAACCTAGGCTGGCTGCCCCTTCCGTGCCCCCCACGCCCTCCTGAGCCTGCCCTCAGCTCCTCAGCCTGGACCTTCACTGTCCCAGAGCCCGCCTCCAGTGCCTCACAGGGCCCGCCCCAGGGCCTTTGCCTGTGCTGTGGCCACACCTGGAGGGCCGTCCCCATGGGGCCCCAGGCCCCGCCCTGCTCTTCCTCCTCCAGCCTTGGCAAGCGGCCTGGCTGTGCCCGAAACGCTGCTCTTCCCTGTTGCGTCAGCCCCTGCAACCCGCAGCCCAGAACAGAGGGCAGGACGCAGACAGGGCCAGTGGCGGGGGGCACAAAGCCCTGAGGCCTGGTGCCCGTCCTGCTTGTTTCTTTCCATCACCCCCATCCCAGGACGGTTCTGTGCGGATCCGCCGCCGAGAGGAGCAAGCGGGCCCATGGGCCTCCCTGAGGCTGCCCAGCACCCCAGAGCTCTGACTGGGGAGGGTCCCTGGGGTCAGGGAGACCTCGGCCCAATGCTGCAGCCCTCACCTGTCTCCAGCCCACAGCCGGCGGAGGAAGTGGGGGGAACATGGCCAGCGGCCACTGCCGCAGGTGAGGAATGTGTACAAATGGCAACAAGGGGAGGAAGGACACGCAAACTGTCAGGCAACGGGGAAACGCAACCCGAAACCAGCGGGACACACTTCACACCCGCCCCGGACGGCTGGACCCACAAAGCCATTAGGGACCAGTGTGGGGAGGAGCTGGAGAAATCAGAGCCCCTACACGGCCGGTGGGGGCGCGAAATGGGGCAGCGTCCTCGGAAAACAGTCACAGTCACCCCATGACCCTGATTCCACTGCCAGGTGCCCACCAGAGGCAACGGAGACACACGTCCACAGCAGCCAAAGGTGGACACAACCCAAGTGTCCACCAGCGGATGACGGATAAACACCACATGGTCCCTCCACACACGGGAGCATCACTCAGCCACGCAAAGGGGTGAAGCCCTGACACTCACAACAACGTGGACGGACCCTGAGAACACGATGCTCAGTGAGAGAAGCCAGACACAGAAGGACACACAGTCAGTCCACTGATGGGAAACATCCAGGACAGGCAGATCCACAGACACAGAGAGTGGGTTCCTGGTTGTCAGGGGCTGGGAAGGAGGTGAGGGAGTGACTGCTGATGGGGATGGGCCTTCCTTTTGGGGTGATGGAACGTTCTGGAATTACATAAAGGTGGTGGTTGTAAAACTCTGTGAATACACTTTAGAAGGATGAATTTTAAGGTGTGTGATTTTGTCTCAATTTTAAAAAGAATTACTAGGAAACGGACATGAAAAGAAAACCCACAAAGGACAAGCACAAACTTTCTGTGATTAGGTTTCAGCAGCAGGAAACTGGTCAGGCTGCCAGCAGTTTCTAAACTCGGACTCTCTGCCCCCTGTATCTCATCACCAGATGGCTGGTCGGCCCTGTCTGGCCAGCGCGTCCGATCCGTGGGGCTGCCCGGCCAACAGGACGCTCGCTGGTCCCTAGGCTGCCCCCGGGCTGGCCACAGAGGGGTGGGCGCGGCCCATGTCGGGACCTCCTTTGGAAATGGGGTCACTGCAGATGTAGTCAGCTAAGATGTGGTCGCACTGGAGCAGGGCGGGCCCTAAGCCGACGGCCGGTGCCCTTACAAGAGGGAGGTCTGGACACAGACAGGAGAAGACCACGTGGAGACGGAGGAAGAGGTGGGGTGACACAGCCACAAGCCCAGGACGCCTGGGGCCCCAGGAGCTGTGAGAAGCATGATGGACCCTCCCCTGGAGCCTGCGGAGGGAGTGCGGACCCCAGGGTGGGGGACCTTGGCCGTGGCCCCGCGTGACCCACGGGAAGTGGCCCCCCACCGCGCCCTGCCAGCGCCAGAAATCGCCAGGAGCCTGCTGGCGGGGTAGGCCAAGCCTCTGACCCTGTGGAAATCTGTTCGCGGAGCAGAGGATGTCGCCGACCCCTCTCCGTGTGGGGAGCTGCCCAGAGTTTGCAAAGCACTTTTCTGAGCTGTGACCTCATCCTGCTTCCCAGAAGCCTGGGCTGGCAGACGGAAAGTGTCCTTATCGGGTGGACGCGGGGCCCACCTGAGATGCCTGGAGGGACCCTCAGGGCGCACGCCTGCCCTGCCAACTGCGACTGCGTGAGGGGGTCTCAGCCCACCAGAAAGAGCCCTCCCCCTCCCCGGGGCCTGGCTGAGACGTGAGGGTCCAGGGGGCCTTGGGAGGAGGGGTCAGGGCAGCACCTGATCCCGGGGGCTGCAGCGGGGCTCGGCACTGGGGGGCAGTGAAGGAGGGCGGGGCAGCCACCCCTGCAGCCAGGACCCCAGAGAAACCAGGGTGGGCAGAACCCAGAGGAAGGCCTGGAGGGGCAGGGGCAGCAAGAGCTGGAGGCACAAGGCCTCGGGGGGCATTTGGAAGGCTGGGCACCCCCCCAACCCCGACTCCAACAAGGCCCCAAACAGCCCTCCTAGCGAGAGTCAACCACACCTGGAACACACACTCACACTGAAGTCACACACGCACGTCCACACCAGCATGATTTACGGCAGCCGAGAGGTGGAAATGACCCAAATGTCCATCGATGGACAAACACATACACACACGTGTCCCCCGACACACGGGGACGTCCCTCGGCCACGTAAAGGGGTGAAGCACGGACACTCGCTACCACGTGGACAGACCCTGAGAACACGATGCTCAGTGAGAGAAGCCAGACGCAGAAGCACACACGGTGTGCGATTCCACTGACGGGAAATGTCCAGAACAGGCCGATCCACAGACACAGAGAGGGGACTTGTGGTGTCGGGATGGGGGAGGGGGAAGGGTGACTGCTAAGGGGGATGGGGTTTCTTTTGGGGGATGGAAGGTTCTGGACTTTGGACAAAGGTGATGTCTGCACAACACTGTGAATGCACAAAAGCTGCTGAACCGTATGAAATGCAAGTCACATTCCAATTAAGAAATAAAAGCCACACGTCCACACCCCCCAACACGTACCATACCCTGCAGTGGGAGACCCCACGTGGGGCCCCTCAAGGTGTAAGGGGTATAAGGGCCTGAGCAACTCTGTGTCAACCTGAGGGCGGGAAGGACAGTGCACAGTGGGGGGACCCAGAGGAAGCTGCCTCACCAGGGGTCAAGGTCAACCCATCAGCAACGAAACGCATCGACAAGGCCTTGAAGACAACGTGCCGTGTTTGTGGGCCTCCTGCCAGGGACGCAGACCCCCTCCCAGTGTGGGGCACCCTACAGACACCTGGCCGGTTCTTTCGGAGCCTCAGCACACCCATGGGTGTACGTGGGTGTGGTCACCAGTGTTGCACCAGGGCTAATTTTTGACCTGTGACGCTGGCCTCGGCTACGTAAGATGCTACGTGTAATGTGTAGGCAAGAGCGTCAGAGCTGAAATTTTCAGGTAATCCCTGGGGGCACTTCCCCTCCCACACTTGGAACCCAGGGCCCTGGCTCTGGGGGCTCAATGGGTGCCAGTCTGATGGCCAGGACTGTCCAGCGAAGCAGAGCTGCCCCAGAGCAGGGACCGGACTGGCCTCCTGCTTTCCCCAGGGCAGAGTCCCTCTGGCTAGAGATCCTTCCCAGGTACCTGGGAAATGGGGACCCCACACAGAGGCCGGCTCGACCCTCACCAAAGGTCCTGGCCTGGGCTGGCTTGTGTGCAGCCCCCAGGGAACTGCTCCCGGCCCAAAACGGAAGTCGGGGAGAAGCTTTCTCCTGCTAGGCAGCAAGAGTCACACAACCCATCTCCTTTCTCTTTTCGCTTTGGCTGCTAGGAAACTCAGGGCTCAAGTTTAGTAACCAGGAGGTGTGTTAAGGCCTGTGGGCTTCTATTCACTTCCTGCCCCCAGCCCAGGTCTGGATTCCCCATTCCAACTCCTTCTAACGTACAAACAGGAGTGAACGCTTCAACGGTGTGCCATGGGCCTCATGAAGGCTTCACATGGTGAAGTGGCTTAAAACAACACACGTTGATTACTTTATGGTTCTGGAGGTCAGAAGTCTGAGATGGGTTGTCAGAGCCGGTTCCTACCAGAGGCTCCAGGGCAGCAGCGGTTCCCGCCTTTTCCAGCTTCTAGAGGCGCTGCATCCCTGGCTCGCGGCCCCTCCTGCATCCTCACAGCCAGCAGTGCAGCATCTCCCGTCTCTCTCTGCCTCTGACCCTCCCGCCTCCCTCTCATAAGGACCTTGTGGACTTCTGTGGTGGCGCAGTGGTTAAGAATCCGCCTGCCAATGCAGGGGACACGGGTTCAAGCCCTGGTCCGGGAAGATCCCACATGCTGCGGAGCAACTAAGCCTGTGCACCACAGCTACTGAGCCTGCACTCTAGAGCCCATGAGCCACAACTACTGAGCCCACATGCCACAACTACTGAAGCCCACGCACCTAGAGCCCGTGCTCTGCAACAAGAAGCCACTGCAATGAGAAGCCTGCGCACCGCAACGAAGAGTAGCCTCCACTTGCCGCAACTAGAGAAAGCCCGCAAACGAAGAGTAGCTTCCACTTGCCGCAACTAGAGAAAGCCCGCGCAGCAACAAAGACTCAATGCAACCAAACGTATGTTAATTAATTGAATATATATATATATATATATATATATTTAAAATAAAAAGACCCTGTGATGACCCTGGGTCCCCCAGGGAATCCAGGGTCACCCCCATCTCAGGGGCCTTAATTTAATCCCACCTGCAAAGTCACCTCTGCCCCGTGAGGCAACAGATCCACAGGTCCTGGGACCAGGACAGGGACGTCTTTGGGGCTGTCCCTGTGCCGGCCCCCGTGCGACGTCACTCAGTCTGAACCAGGAGCAGAGGTGGCTGTGGTGGACCCACCGGGCCAGGGCTCGGCTGGGAAGGGCCTTGAATGCCAGGCTCGCTCTGGACTCCATCCTGGCTTGGCCCCCAGGCCCAGGGTCCCGGGGGAGGTGGAGGAGGCTGACCACAGGGCCTCAGACCCTCAGCCTGGCTGAACTGTGGTCTCACATCTGTCTGACCCCATGGTTGGCAGTGAGGTGAGATTGCGTTTGAAGAAGGTTTCGCTGCTCTAAAGGGAGATCTGGGTCCAAGTCGCCCCCAGCAAGGGCAGCTGGAGAGAGGGTGGGCTGCGGCCGCTCTCAGCGAGCATCTGTCAGGTGGATGAGCAACCTCCAACACGGGGTGCGCTTCCCCACCTGCAGCAAGGAGCGGACGCGGCGCCCCGGGGGCTGCTGGGCTCGGAAGCCGCGTGGATCCCTCGCAGAGCTGGGGCAGCAGCAGGAGCGGGCGAGTGGGGGGCGGAGCGAGGCCAGGCGGGTGGCCGCAGGGGCTGGGACACCCCCAAAGGCTTCATCCACCCAGCAGGGACGCCCCAGCAGGGGAGCAAGTCTGGACGCGGAGCGGTGCCCAGGACCCGGTGGACAGGAGGCCCGTCAGCCGCCAGCCCGCAGATGAGCCAGAGACATGGGGCCGTAGTGGGTGGGGAGAATGTCCTGGGCCGTCGGCCGGGCGCCCTGGATGCTGAACCCACTGGCCCTTCCTCTCCTGGAGGCCAAGAGTCTCCTCACGGGCTGGCGGCGGGCAGAGGAAACCACGTATGCCTCTGTAAAGGCAGGGAGGCTGCGTCCACGGGCCTCCTGTTCCTGCCCCACGGCCCTCGCCCTCACCCTGGGGTACTTAGGGCTCCCAAGGGGCAGGCTCTGCTCCCGTCGCCACGAGGCCCAGCCGTGTTGTTTCCTGGGTGGCCACAGAGGGTCACTGACAGGGCAGCTCAGGGCAGACGTCCAGGGTACGGTGTGGCGGAGCTGTGCCCCCCAGGCTCCGGGGTCCCCCTACCTCCCCAGCGCCTGGGTTCCACCTCCCCGGCCACGTGCCTGCCCCTGACCTCGGCCCCCGCAGCTGTATCTCCACAGGGACCCCAGAGGGTTTAGGGCCACCCTAACTGGGAGGACCTCAGCTCCGTCTACCTAATCACACCTGCAAACACCTGACTGCCAAGTAGGGTCTTGTCCTGAGGTCTTGGGAGGACCTGGATTTGGGGGGATGCTGTCACCGCAGCACACACCCCTCGGTCCTGTTCTCTGCCCGGCCCTGCTGCTGCCCCAGTGAGTGTGGGCCGGTCTGAACGGCCCTGGCCTTGGTCCAAGTGAGTCCAGCAGGTCTGCACCGGCCCGTGTGTGCCGTGGTCTCCCTCGGCCTGTCGCCTGGTGGGGCCCATAAGCCCCCACTTTACAGAAGGAAACTGAGGCTCACGGGAGCTGAGCACCTGACACCCCACTCCCTGGTGGGCCCACGTGGATGCTTCCCTGAGTGCCGAGGCAGCCCAGACCCAGAGGCCAGCACAGAAGCTGCCAAGGGAAACTCGGCGCCACTTGGCCCCTGTTGCCCCCACTTCCTGCCCCCGGGTTGGGGTCACTCCACGACATTGCTGGGATCCTTCCCGCAAACCCCCTCTGAGGCTCTCAGGTTCGACAGCTGCCGTGCGCGACACAGGTGTGGGACCCACTTGTGAACCCCGCGGACAAGGCTACAAGGCGGGGTCCGCCTGACTCCCTTGGGGCTGAGCTGCCTGGCGTCCCCCAAAAGATCGAGATCAGACGTCCTCCCTTCCTCCAACTCGAAGGGCTCACGTTTGTCAAGCGGCTACTGTTTCGGGGACATAAATGCTCACTATGCTGTTTCGACCTGATGGGGCGTCACTCCGGCCTGGGGGGGGCGCCGGGAACGTGGACTCCGCCAAGGCGCTAGGGCACCCAGATGGAGCAAGTGCAGGTCTGGGCGAGGCAATCGGATGCTC
The DNA here is from genome assembly GCF_005190385.1 of Monodon monoceros. NCBI lineage: Eukaryota > Metazoa > Chordata > Mammalia > Artiodactyla > Monodontidae > Monodon > Monodon monoceros. The sequence continues at coordinate 156,313,055 of NW_021703768.1, forward strand.
GAGATGTGGCCCCATAACCCGCAGACGAGCAGAAGCGCAGCTGGGCCCCCAGCCTCAGTTACGTGACCTCCGATCCAGCGCCCCCGTCTGCTGCGGGGAAGTCACACCAGCCCGTCCCCCAAACAAGCCCAGTCCCCCAGCACTGACACCCCACGCGGGGCACGGCCCAGCCGAGGTCTCCTACCTGAGGAAAGTCGCTGCTCTTTGGCGGGAAGCTGGGGGTGGCGGCTGCAGGACCATAGCTGGTGTCCACGCAGGGCTGGCCCACAATGAAGGAGGAGTTCATGAACTGGCTGGAGGCAGAGAAGGAAGCTGAGCCAGCAGGCGTGATGAGGGTGCTGCCTGCCCACCCCAGGTGCAGGACAGGCCGGCAGGAACAACTCCGGCGCCTCAGAACTCCGCTCAGGAGGGGCCCACGCACCCATGTCTCGGGACATGGCACCCCAGAAGAACCTCAAGGCTCTGGCTATGTGTGCTTCCGTGCCCTTTGCATGGGCCATTCCTTGGCCTGGTACCAGGAGTGCTCTCTTGGCAAACTCCTACTTACCCTTCAAAACCCAGCTTGCTGATGCCCTCCATGGGGAAGCTGTCCTCCCAGCTCCTTTCACCCATGAAGTTTCTCACCACCACCTGGTGTCCCCCCCACAGTATAGCCCTTCCTGGCCCCCTCGTCCCCACTACCTCTGCCCTCTTCCCTGGAGAGTTCTCGCTAGACAGACCACAGCAGGTCAGTCTCAGCTCTCCCCATGCAGCCAGGGCCGGGCCCACAGCCCCCATGACTGAGAGCTCTAGTTTTCTTTAGCCCATGACTACGGGATTAGAAGGCATAGCGAAGCCCCTGCGAGGGGGGACCCCCCAGGACACAGTGGGGCTGGGCACTTACTGGCTTTCACTGGAGAAGGCTGGGTATGGCGTGGGCGAGAAGCTGTTCCACCAGGGGTAATGCAGCATGGCATTCTGAGACAGAGAGGCAGGCGTCAGGGGAGAGGACAGGAGGGCAGGGTCCCTGGCCCTCCTCCCCCCCCATCCCCCCCCCCCCCACCACTGCACTGCCCTGGGGCAGGCTCCAGAGAGCACTGAGCCCGCCTGCCCAGGGGCTTCCCAGCTGGGTCACCGGTGCCTCGGCTTCCCCGTGTGCACAGAAGAACCCACCCAGAGGGCTGTGGTGAAGAGGAAGGCTTTGGTCAGTACACAAGCAGGTCTGGGGAGCAGCCGGGGAGGGGATGGCGGGCATGGCTGTGACTCTGGACTGGCAGGGCCCCCAGAATCCCTTCAGGGCCTGGGGAGCCCAGGCTGGACGCCTGCATTCTAGAAAGTGGAGGAGGGGACCCTGTGTAAAGCAAGACAGTAAGAGTCCCTCGTGAGCCAGCACCCATAAGCGAGACGCGCAGCCAGCCAGCGGGTGGGTGGGGGAGGGGACAGGGGACTTCTCAGAGGGGCGGGGGCTGAGGTCAGGGTGAAGGGCTCCCACCAGCACTGTGGACAGCCCTGTCCCAGCCAGACTCTCGCAGCCCAACCACTCCAGGCAGGTCTGAAGCCCAGCCTTCTCAGAGCTCCCAGAGGCCAAGCCCGTGTGGCCCAAGAGTGAGGCACAGGCAGGGGTTCTGCAGAACCTGCTTCAGGAAACACCAGGGGGAGGGAGGGTGGCTGGAAGGTGAGCCTGAGGTCAGCAGGGGCAGCATGTGCCAGGACCGGCTTGAGGGGTAGGGCTGTGGACACTCACACCCTCTGTAGAATCGGGGTGCTGCGTCCCTGCCCTAAATGGGCCGCTGGCCACATGAAGCTCCATCAGGGAGGCCCGCTGGCTGCAGTTGCCATGCCCGCTTGTGCCAGCCCTGGCCACACAAGGCCCGCCCCTCGGGACTCACTGACCTAGTACCGGCCCAGAACCAGCCTGGGGGGTCGGGACCGCCCCTCTCTACCAAGGGGGTTGCCAGCCCCACTTTCCATCACTGTGCCCCCAGCCCTGGGCTGCCCACAGGGCCCCGCCTGCTTCCCCACGGTCCAGCTCAGAGAATAGGCATGAAGGAGATGTGGTGAGATGGTATCAACTGGTAGAGGCCCCTTGGCCTCCAAACTAGAGGCCAGTCCAGTCTGTAGTTTGGGCCCAGAAGGGGGCAGCCGGGGAGGAGGGGTCCAAGGGGCCCCTTGCTCACCAACCTTCTCCACCTGCACCCAGACTGGGCCTGGGGCGGTCCCTGTGGAGCTCCCAGACCAGGGGACCCCCAGGTCCTTGAGGAGTTTGAGGCCTCAAGCTGGGGAGGCCTCAGGCTGGGGAGGGTCCCTTATGACTTTGTCTACCCAGCACCCCAACCTCCTCCCCCAGCACGTTGCTCTGGCAAGGCTGCCAACCAAGGACATCCAGCCCCATCCCACAGGGGTGGTACAGCATGGCCAGCCAATCAGAGCCTTCCTCGGGATTTTACACTTGCAGCCAGAGGGGTGACTCCACCTTCAGAGGGCAGGCCTGTGGGACCAGATTGGTCCAAAGATGGGTCCCTACCCCAGCTAGCCAATCAGAGCCTGCCTGGAGACAGAGAGGCTGGCCCTATTCTGGGAAGGAGCAGGCCCTGGGAGATTAGCCAGAAGCTTACTAGGCCATGTGCAAACTGATGAAGGAAGATGACATTCCTGCTAGGGCGGCAAGGGCGGCAGATAACATAGGGCTGCCAGATAAAAAACAGGAATTGGAATTTCTGATAAACAAAAGATAATTTTTAGCGTAAATACTGTATGGAACACACACATACTAAAACTTTATTTGTGTTTACGTGAAACTTAAATTTCACCGGGCTCTATATTTTTATTTGCTAAATCTGGCCACCTTAGGGACACTGACAGTCCTGGGGGCATGTTCCTGCCAGGCAGTCCTGGGGCCACCTCCACTCCCCGCCTGCTCCACCCTAGGATCCTCCTTACAAGCTTGGTTCGGCCAGGACACATGAGAGAAGTAAGGAGCACAGTGCCAACACTGATGCCCGCAGCCTACATGGGCTGCCCGGGCTTCTGGTCACTCTTGGGCCAGGCCCAGTGTGGCCTGAGGGGCAACCCCCCTGTCCCGAGAGGAACAGGCTCTGTGCACAGCCTGAGCCCTGGAGGGCACTGGGGAGCCTGCCCTGCTGGCTCTGACTGCCCGGAGTGGGGCTCGGAGCCAAGGTCGGGCTCCACGCGGCACCTCCCTTGTAAAAGGGTCTCTGTCTTGTTCCAAACATCCCTCCCCCAATTCCAGTATCTGAGCCCCTCTGGTCCACACCGGCTGTCCAGACAGAGCTCATGTCCTGGCCCTCAGTCAGCTTCCTGGGTCAACACCACGGGACGTGGCAGGAGCCCATTCCCTGTGGAACAGCTCCATCCTCTGCAAACCCGCCCAAGCTGGGGCTCGCTCTGACCCAGGAATTCTATTCCAGAAACACACCCCCAGGGACTCATCCAGGAGGGGGGAGGAAAACGCAGTGGCGCTATTTATAGCAGCAGAAAAAACTGGAGTCACCCCAAAGGCCCAACGATAGGAAAATAATTAGGCAAATGATGGGATGCTGAGGAGGAGGAACACTGAGGTGTTATAAGAATGACAGGCGCGGGCTTCCCTGGTGGCGCAGTGGTTGAGAGTCCGCCTGCCGATGCAGGGGACGCGGGTTCGTGCCCTGGTCCGGGAAGATCCCACACGCCGCGGAGCGGCTGGGCCCGTGAGCCATGCAACGCGAGAGGCCCGTGTACCGCAAAAAAAAAAAACAAACAAACAAAACAAAGACAAGAATGACAGGCGCGTGCTCCGAGCCTGCAAAACAGGGCGACATAGCACCCAAGGAAGGAGCACGCTTTGTGCCGCGTGTGGGATGGCACCGGGGCATCCGAGAGCCTCAGGGTGGGCGCGGGCGGGCAGAGGCTTGGAGGGAGGTGGGGGCTGAGGAGGGCAGGGGCCCCGCGGGTACAGGTGGCCTGGCACACGTGTGTCCGGGGCCCTGGCCAGAGGCTCTGGCCATCAGCCGAGGCTTGGAAGCTGCGGGTGGGTCTGCAGCTGTGACCCGCTTTTGCTCCCTCCCTGCCGACTGGCAAGGCCCGCTCAATGTGGCTTGGCACTGTGCTCTGCCCCGTTAGGGTGCCTTGTGGGCACAGCCAGGCACGGAGTGAGTTCTGGGTTCACGCGCACCTCCCAGCCCCGTCTGATGCTACACTCTGGGGTCTGGGATGCCTCATGACAGCTCTGGACCCTCAACCCAGAGCTCCACTTGGGTCCCGAGGCCCAGGGCCCGGCTTCTCCCAACCCCAAGCTGGATCCTTGCTCTCTCTCCCCACGCAGGTGTGCGCGTCACTGCCGCAGCCCACGCGGCCCCCTGGTGCCCGCACCCCATCTGGTCTCCCCACCCGGCAGCTCGAGTCTCCACACAGAGAAACTTGGCTTCTTTTCTTTTCTGCAGGGAAAGAGCCCCTGTTTGGCTCTAGGCCTGACGCGCTGGAGGATTCTGGACACTTCTCTTCACGAGGCCTCTTGTACCTTTTGTGATATGAGGAGGCCTGGCCCCTAGGGTCGTTTTATCACTCGCGGTACTTTTATTGCAGTCATCAGAGCTCGGAAGCAAGCGAGATGTCCCTCAGTGGATGGAAGCAACCATGGGACATGCGGACGATGGAAAGTTGTTTAGTGCTAAAAAGAAATGGGCTGTGAAGCCAGGAAAGGTCTCAGAGGAACCCTAAATACACATCGCTAAGTGGAAGAAGCAGATCTGAAAAGGCTACACACTGTGATTCCAACTCTGGGACGTTCTGGAAAAGGCAGGTCTCTGGAGCCAGGGGACGGATCAGCAATGCGGGGGTTGGGGGGAGGAGGGATGGACAGGTGGGGACCAGAGGGGTTTTAGGGCAGTGAAACTACGCTGTGTGACACCGTAATGGTGGATGCGGGTCATCTGACATCTGTCCAAACCCACAGAACATCCAACACCAAGAGTGAACCGAATGTCACCATGGCCCTCAGGTAACGATGCTGGGTCAGCACCGGCTCCCAGGTTGGAACACAGCACACCCACGAGTGTGAGAATGTTAACAGTGGGGAAGTGGGGAGGGGACAGGTGCACGGGAACTTGCTGTGCCATTTTCCTGTAAACCTAGAACTGCTTAAGAAATAAAGTCTCATAAAGTAAGAAGAAAGAAGTGATGAAGCAGAGCAGACGAGTGTGACCTGCCACAGTGGTCCAAGCCCTCGACGTCCCGCAGGTGAGGGCAGGTGAGGGCAGCCGCCTGGGCCGAGTGTCCCGAGGGCCAGCCGAGGCCTTGGCAGGAGAAACCTCACGGCTAACACGTGAGGGACTTGGGGGTGACGGGAGCCCCTGGAGGGTCCTGCCTGCAAACCTGGGGGCTGGGATATGGGCTTGAGGCACCAGAGAAGCGCCGAGGGGCCAGGAGGAGACCCTGAGGGCTGGGGCTCACCTGGACGCTGGGCCCGCACAGCGGGGTCTGCAGGGGCGGCGGGCTGTACAGGACGCTGCCGGCTGGTGGGGGCTCACGCGGAGGGAACTCCCCGTCCATGGTGGGCCCCACTGCCAGCATCGGGGGGCTCCACGAGCCGGGCCGCAGGGGCATCTATCTGGGCTTCTTGCTCCGTGGTGGTGGCATCATGACCTGGGGAAAGACGCGCGCGTCCTGAGGTTGCCCTCTGACCCCGACAGGGGAGGGCGCCCTCCAGGAACAGGGCCGGTAGGCTAGGGGGTGGCGGGGCCCCGTATTTGTCCCCCCAGCCCCTCTGACTGCCCCATCCACGCAGGGGGCAAGCTGATGCTCCCAGCACCGCAGTGCTGCCGGGGTGGCCCTCCTGCTGTCCGGCCACCCCCTCCTGGGGACCCGGGCTGGGACCTCCAGGGTGAGGGCAACCCCTTCCGGGTGGCCAGGCCCCGCCGCTCTCCCGCCCTCGTTCTCAGGCCCCTGAATAATGTTGGCCGGGGGCTGCTCCCTCCACCCACAAAGTGGGCCTCGAGCCCTGGGAGCCCAGCATGAGCCGCGGGGGGGCGCACCCCCAGCTCTCTGTACCTAGCATGTCTGGCAGAGAGGAAGCCGACCAGCCAGCAGCTCTGAGCTGGGGGGCCCACCGGGGCTGGGAAGCCCCATACCTCTGCAACCAGGTCAGGCTTGCCGAGGGTCTCCGGGTGGTGGGGGCCGAGCTGAGTGGGGAAGAGCCCCCAGACCCAGATGGGGCTAACGTCGCACAGGGTCCCCACTGAGAAGGAGGGCAGACACCCAGCCGGGAAAAGCTGCAGGGGCCAACCTAGCCCCACGCGATCCCCCCCATTCACACCCGCCTGTGGCCTGGGACCCCAGTCCCCAGGCCCCATCGCCCGCCTCGGATAGCAGGGACCCCAGGCTGGCGGAGCACACCTTGGGAAGCAGCCCCAGGACATTAATCACCCGGGGAGGCAGGAAGGGGAGGCGGCTGGCACTCCCAGCCAAGCCCAGAGTGAAGAAATCCTCGGGACTTCCAGTAATCACTGCCGCACACGGGCAGCTTGTGCAATCCCGTGGGGGCGGGGAGGGCCGCCTGCACCGGCTGGGCGGCCCGTGCGCGCCTCGCCCTGCGGCCCAGAAGGAAAGGGGCCCGGGGGCCGGGCCACAGCCCACAGCTGCGTCCAGCCCTTCAGGAAGGGAGCAGAGGCCGGGCCGCCCCGCTCTGCTCAGGCCTTGGGCTCCAGCTGCTGGCCGGCCGCCAGTGCCACGGCCCCCAGCCTCCTGCAGGCCAGACCCGGCGGGAGGAGGAGGAATGCGAGGCTGCTCTGGGACCCACGGTCTCGGTCAGGCGGACGGTCAAAGCCCAGCTCCGCGTCTAAGGGTCGGAGAATCTCCCACAACTCGGGGCGCCTGAGCTCCTCTGAGCTTCGGTTTGGTCATCGGGAGGATGGGCTGCTCGGGTATGAGCACAAGGCTCATCTGGCGCGCAGTGGAGCCCAGAGCCTCCGCGATCCCAAGCCACTCCAGTGACCGCTGCCTCCGTGGAGGCCCCGGGAAGCTCCTCGATTCGTGGGACCCCTCAGCGGATCCACCTGGGATGGAAGGCGGGCCGGCTCGCTGTGTCCCTTGGGTCACTTGTCTGCAGCAAGTGCAGGGCATGTGTCTCTGCCTGAGACCCCCACTAACCCCACTGACACCCGTGCTGCCACAGCGTCCCTCTCTCGGCAGCCACACCCCGAGCACCACCGACCCCGTCCCACTCGAGGGCACTTCCAGGCTCTGCGGCTGCGGAGGGCGGGGCTGCTTTCTTGGGAAGCACCATCCAGAGCCCACGGCCAAAAAGCACGGGAGGGGGACCCCGGGCCGTCCCCAGGGTGCGCTGCGGCCGAGGAACCCCCCCGGCTGCAGGCCAGGCTTGCGCGGCCCCCGTGGCCCCTGTTCTGAGCAGCAGCCCCAGCAGGCTCAGGCCCCACGCCATCACCTGCCATCCAGGGCATCACGTTCCCCCAGCAAGAGGTCTGTTCCCGCAGCGAGGGCTCCATGACTGGGTGGGAGTTCCTGTAACGGAGCCTGTACATCCTGTCCTCTCAAAGACACGGGGCAGGGGGCATGCCTTGGGGACCCCGCCAAGCAGGCGGTTCAGACCAGGACCCGGAGGGGAGTGTGGGGAGGGGAGCGATGTGCCTGCGAGTCAAGGCGTCTGCTGGGCACCGTCATCCGGGATGGGGCAGGGGGGACGCGGTGGGTGGGAATGAACGTGGTGCCGCCTGGGGGTCGGCAGCGCCTCACATGGTTAAACGGTCACCGTGGCAGCCAAACGGTGGGCACAGCCCAAGTGCCCACCAGCGGATGATGGATAAACGCCATGTGCCCTCCACACACGGGGGCATCACGCAGCCACGCAAAGGGGTGAAGCCCTGACACTCGCTACCACGTGGACGGACCCTGAGAACGTGATGCTCAGTGAGAGAAGCCACACACAGAAGGACCCACAGGGTGTGATTCCACTGATGGGAAACGTCCAGAACAGGCAGATCCACAGACAGAGAGCAGTTGTCGGGGGCTGGGGAGGGGTCGACACTGTGCCCACCACCATCCCCATGCCCCCAGGGCCACCCCTATGGTGTCCCTGTCCTTCGATGCCCCAGGCCCAAGGTCATCTCCCCGCCCCCACCTCCACAGCCTTGGCTTCCTGCTCCCCCGTCCCACCAGTGCTGGCACTGGGGCAGCCCCCAAACACAGTCCCCCCACCCATCCCCTCACTTTCTGACCTCTGCTAAGCAGCCCCACCAGCCCCGCCCCGGCCCGGGCTCAAGACCCTGTCGCCAGCCCCAGAGCTGCAGAGGGTGACCTCGCCACGTCCCTGGGGGGCTTCCAGCCACCCAGGATCGACCCCACCAGGCGGGGCCTTGGGGCTGAAGGAGGCCGGGTCAGAGTGTATTTTTAGACGTGAGCCCCATGACACGTGCCGCGTGGGTGCCCACAAGGTGCTCTCGGGGAAGGGCCCACGCTTCACCCAGCTTTGAGTTGCAGGATTTCCTTTTGAGATCAGGTTTCGAATGAGTCATTGTAAAAGAGAAAGATCAAAGAATTGGTGGCCCAGACCAGACGATGGGGGGGTGGGGGGGCGGAATGTGGGAAGAGGCGAGATCTGGGACAGCCAGACCCCTAGGATGCGCCCAGCTGGCAGGTGACCGCGGCCACCCCTGCCTCTTGCCTGAGCCCACTTCACCCCATCACCCTGGCCGGACCTCACCGCGGGGCCGGTGTCCCCAGGGCAGGCCGCTGGGTCTCACCCACGATGCGTGCTACTGGCTCAGCCCCCCAAGCACCCTCAGAACCGGCCGCCTGGACCCCCTGCCGGGTGGTGCCTGGCCCCACTGGCCACTTGTTATCCGGCCCCCCAGGAACTGCGTCTCCAGGCATCAGGAACCTGCCGGCCTCCTCCAGGCCACAGGACGGCAGCCCTCTGGCCACCCCTCCACTGGGCTCTGAGCAACAGTCCTGGGATCCTGGGACGGGGGGAAGAGTTGGGGGCTCGTGGGGACAGAGGCCCTGGTGGAATCGGGAGGCCTGGCCGGGCCCCGACTGGGCTGAACGGGGTATCTGGGGAGGGCCGGGGTGGGGAGCTCCCTCCTCGCCCTGCTGGTCAGAGCCAGCCTGGGGTCAGTCCCCAGTGGGGGCGCCCGGAGAGGCTCCGTGCTGAAGTCGGAGGGATGGAGGGACAGGGATGCTCGGGCAAGGGGATGGGGCCCTGTCCTGCGGGCACCGGCCATGCTGAGGTCCCACCTGGGCTGGCTGGCACCGCTCGGCTGTGTCAGGACCCCCAGGAGGGCACGTGCCCCTGGACAGTCACCTCCATGGACAGGCCAGAAAGGGAAGGAAGCCTCAGGGGCCTCCCCACCAACTGAACAGGCCCGGTACTCGGGTGGGACGTATGGGGACACAGGGTCAGCTGGTGAGCGATGGGGGTACGGGGATTTGGTGGACAGAACCCAGTGTGCAGGAGGGAGGTGGTGGGACAGAGGAGGTGTGCTGGAGAGACTGGTGTCCCCCAAGTTCATGTCTACCAGGAACCTGGGAATAGGCCCTCATTTAGAAATAGGGTCTTCACAGATGAAATCAGTTAAGATGGGGTCGTACTGCAGTAGGGTGGCCCTAACGCAAAGACTGTGCCTTTATAAGAGGGAAATTTGGACACAGAGACACAGGGAGAAGCCACAGGAAGACAGAGGCAGAGGCCGGGGTGATGCAGCCACAGGCCTAGGATACCTGGAGCCCCAGGAGCTGGAAGAGGCGGGAAGGATCCCCACCCCCCAGCCGCCCCCCACCCCAGCCTCTGGAGGGAGCACAGCCCTGCTGCACCTTGATCTCAGATGGCTGGCCTCCAGAGCCAGGAGAGGATAAATCTCTCTGGTTTAAGCCAAGTGTGCAGTCAGCTGTTACGGCCACCCCTGGACACTCGGACAGGACGGGGAGGATTCCTTTGGCCTCTTCATTCAGCAGAGCCAAGGAGCCACCCTGACACTGGGCTCTAATTCCTGCCACCCGGGGCTGGGCGCACCGCTGACCAGGGCAAGGCTGGCACCAAGCGTGCGACCCAGGACCTCCACGGGTTCCCAGGAGGCCTGTGGAACACAGCAGCCCTGGGATGCCAGTGGTGGGGAGGGCCCAGCCCCTGAGCACACGCCCATCGGGCGGGACGGGGAGCCCCATGGTCTGGAACAAGGAGGACGAGGTGGGCCCGCGGAGAAGGCCAGGGGTCCAACTTCCAGTTCTGCTGCCAGTGGGGGGAGGACCTGCAGGCTCCCCAGCTCCCACACTTCACTGCCAGCGGGTGGCTGAAGTGACAAGCAGTCTCTTGCAAAACCTCCCGGCCTACTGGGACACAGACCACCCCCCGCCGGCCCCCACCCCCATCACGGGGCCACAGCATCAGAGCCTCGGTCCCGGCCTGGTACAGTCAACACCAGGCCGCACGGAGGAGGCCCTGGGGGGAGGGCAACCACAGCAGAGCCAGACCACATGGGCGCCGGCCACAGGGCACACGCACGGTGACCCCGGACGCCAACCCAGGGACGGTGCCGCTACCCCAGGAGCCACCACGGGGGCAGGCACATGCCTGAGGACAGGCCCCGGCCAGAAAAGCAGGTGGCGGGTGTCAGGGCTCCCCCCACGCATCTCGGACAGACCAGAGGCCAGGAGGGCAAGGCCAGCCATTAGGAGAAACTGCACCCCGGGATGCAGAACCGACCCCAGATCCAGGTGACAGAGCGATATTTGCTAAATGTTTATGCAGAAAAGGAGACCCTCAGGCTGAGTCCCAGAGGCACCAACCCGGGCTCACTTGCACTGGCTGTGTCCGTGCCCACAGACCCATCCGCGTGTGGGCACAGAAGAGCCGGCCTGGGGTGCTCTGATGGCCCACGGCAGGGTGGGTGCTTCACAAAGCAACTCACACACCCAGAGCGGCCGCCCCAAATCTATAAGGACCTGTCGTTGCCTTACAGCCCTCAGAAGGACAGTCAGTGCCCCCACCAGCCCTGAGAGCACAGCTTGGAGGCACGTAGCCCTTTGTATCCACCCGAGGGCCAAGTGCGGAATGGGGTTGAAGACCGGGAGCTTCCTTAGTCACAGCTGGGGATACTGTGCCTGGGTCTTGGGGCCTCGGCCCCTGGTCCCCACTCCCAGGTATGGTCCAGCCTTACCAGGGGAGAGCCCACAGGATGAAGCTCCAGCTGGGGTGCCTACTGGCCCACCCTTGCTGCTGGCGGACCTTCCAACCTACGTCCACGTGGACATGTGTGGAGCGGCTGCCCACAGCGGCAGGGCATCTTCACGCGGGCTTCCTCCACTGGGAGGTGCGTGCTCAGGGCCTGTGATTACTCGTGGTCTTTAAAAGGCTTTAGAGGGGGCTTCCCTGGTGGCGCAGTGGTTGGGAATCAGGGGACACAGGTTCGTGCCCCGGTCCGGGAAGATCCCACATGCCGCGGAGCAGCTGGGCCCGTGAGCCATGGCCGCTGAGCCTGCGCGTCCGGAGCCTGTGCTCCGCGACGGGAGAGGCCACAACAGTGAGAGGCCCGCGTACCGCAAAAAAAAAAAAAAAAAAGGCTTTAGAAGAACTTCCCTGGTGGCGCAGTGGTTGGGAATCCACTTGCCAGTGCAGGGAACACGGGTTCGATCCCTGGTCTGGGAAGATACCACATGCCACAGAGCAGCTAAGCCCATGCGCCACAACTACTGAGCCTGTGCTCTAGAGCCCGCGAGCCACAATTACTGAAGCCCGTACGCCTAGAGCCCGTGCTCTGCAAGAGAAGCCACTGCGATGAGAAGCCCGCGCACCGCAACGAAGAGTAGCCCCCACTCGCCGCAACTAGAGAAAGCCCGCACACAGCAACGGAAGACCCAACACAGCCAAAAATAAATAATAATTAAAATAAAATAAAAGGCTTTAGACACACTGAGCTTGTGGTCTCCTCTGACCCCCAGGTCTTCTTCCCCTGAGTGGATGTTAAAGCCAAATCTCAGCAGGCCCAACTTCCTAGTCCTTTGACACTGATGTGCCCCAGTCTGTCCAAGCTCTGTGGGGAGAAGGGTTTGTCCCTCCTGTTGCTTGCTGCTTGATGACAGGAGTGTCTCAGGCCAGCTGGCATGCCAGGTCTCTCTACCCAGCTCCTCAGAGAGTCTGGAGCGAGACAGTGGCTGGTGCTGCCCACAGCCAAGTCGCACTAGTCCCAGGTGAGTGGTCAGACCTGTCAGTACCCTCCTTGGGCTCCTTAGGTCCAGCCTGGTGCCAAGAACATCCTAAGAGACCTTTGCCCAAGGCAAAGGGCACCCGCCCCCAAATCACAGCAGATGGAGCCTACGTCCCCTTCTCCTGTCGAGATGAAGGACCACAAACTCAGGCCCTCTCCCAGGCCTGCAGGTCAGAAGCCCAGGCGAGCTCGCTGGCCCTCGCCTCTGGGTCTCTGGAGGCCCGGCTTGGTGCTGATCCTGTCAGCAAGGTGGGGCTGCAGCCCAGCTTCAGCAGCAGCATATGGAGGCCCCTTGAGCTCCGACTCAGTCCCCTTCAGCCTCCATGGAGAAAGTCCTCTGCTTATAAGGACTGTGTGATGACACTGGGCCCCCCGGGGAATCCAGGGTCCTCCCCATCTCAGGGCCCCTAATTTAATCCCACCAGCAAAGTGCCTTTGTGTGTGGGGTGACACGTCTGCAGGTCCCGGGGCCAGGACGGGGGCATCTCTGGGGCCGTTACTGAGCAGACTCCTGAACCCAGCTAGGACACAGCCCACGAGTGGACAGGCAGCCTGGTTGGGACTGGCCTGACCCTGTGCATGGTACCACCCCACAGGTGTTGGAGGTGGTGACGCCGCCAGGGAACCTCCTCAGGGCCACAAAGGGGCTGTGGGGCCTCCTCTGCGCAGGGATGCGGCCCGGGGCTTCCAGATGGGCTGGTTTTGCAAGGGGAGTTGCAGGTCTGGATTTTGGGGTGCAGTCCCAGCATGGGATGCCTTCCTCCTGGTGCCCACGGTGCTGGGGGCAGAGTTGCCAGACTCTCCAGTTACAACCCAGCTCCCCCCCAACCCAGGGTACTCCTGAGCGCCACCCGACGCCCACCTGCAGGCTCACTTACCCTGAGCCCGGCGCCCAGGACGGTGGCTGGGCCTCTGGAGGGCCTGAATCTCACGGCACTGCCCCCAAATGCCCCGGCCCGCAGACATACCCCGGGCAACACCAGAGGGCCCCCACGCCCTGTGGCACCATGGCCGGCCAAGGAGTGGGTGGTGGGGAGGGTCTCACGCCCCCACCGTGAAGCTTCCAGGGCCGAGCCCCGCCCCCAAGCCGTGCAGGCCACGCAGAGCTTTGCAGACACTCCGAGCGGCTCTGCTGGCGGCCCCTGCCGAGCTCCAAGCCCCCCAACGCCACGGGGCTGCGTCGTCCGGTCCGCGAGAGGTGAGGGCTGAGGGCTGAGGGGCCAATCCCTCAGGCTCGCCCTGCCCCCACCACTGTCCCAGCTCCTGCGCCAGGCTTTCCTCACGTACCTCAGGTGCTGGGGGACACCCGCTCCTGGCGCCTCCCAGCCAACTCCACGCAGGATTCTCACCCCATCTCCATCCGGCGATGAGTCACAGCCATACAGGCTCACTGCGCCAGCAGCCCCAGGACGCTCCCTCCTCCCGTCCTCCTCCATCCCGCTTCCTGTGTCAGCCTCTGACCCGGGGGCTGCAACTCCCACCCCAGCTCCCGGGAAATGCCAGGCGCCGGCCTTCCGGAATGTGGCCTGGCTCCCGCGCCAGCTGCGGACCTGGCAGCGAGGCCGGCGAGACCTCTTTCGGTTTCACTTGGGGACTGGCTGCAATGGGGACGCAGGCCAACCCGGAGGGAGGTACCTGCCCGCAGAGAGAGGGCGCAGCCCGGGGGCCAGGCCAGCGGGGGAAGGCGCCAGCGGGGAAGGCGGGGCGGTCGCCTGCCTGGAGGGAGCGGGTGCCTGAGGACCCAGGGAGGCGCGGGGTGACCGCTGCCCCACTCCCGCCCCCCCCCCGCCCCCAGCACACAGCGGGGCCAAGTTCAATGCCTTCCCTGGTGGTGTCCCTGCTTGCCGTGCAGGAGACACCCTTTCTGCCCCGTGGGCTGCACGGGGGGAGCGCCGAGCCGACCCGGGAGGGGACAAGTCACCTAACGGGTGAATGCAGGGTGGGGGGGTGTCCTTGCCAATCAGGGGAACCTACAGGAGGGCCTGCCACCTCCTACAGGGCCAGGCTTCAGCGAGGGGCTCCCAGGCCTCCCACCACAGCCCAGGCACCAAGGCCCAGGCACCAAGGCCCAGACACCAGAGCCCACGTCCCCGCAAGACCGCTTCCTGCCGGTGGCAGTCAGGGCAGAGCTGGGGCTTGGGGGCTCCCAGGGGAGCCTCGTTCACCCACCATAAGATGGGCAGATGGCACCTCCGCTGCCCTCCTTGTGGGGCTGGGAGAAGACAGACCTCCACGCTCTGGGCCGGCTGACGCCCGCTCACCCCAGGCCGCAGCACTGGGCATCTGAAGGCTCAGTCAGGCCCTGCTATCTCTCTTTTTTTTAACACTTCTTTGTTTTATGGAGACGCGATTCATACGCCATACCTTCACCAATTTAAAGTGAACAATTCAGTGGCCTTTAGTATATCCAGACTTCTGCAACCACCACCTCCATCTAGTTTCAGAACATTCCGTCACCCCAAAAAGAAACCTCACTCCCATCAACAGTCACCCCCACCCCCTCCCCAGCCCCTGACAACCACTAACCCTGTCTCTCTGGATTGGATGTTTGCCACCAATGGAGTCACACACTGTGTGTCCTTCTGTGTGTGGCTTCTCTCACTGAGCATCTTGTTCTCAAAGTCAGTCCCTGTCGCTGTACATAAACGACAGTCCTTAGCTCTGCCCCCCACCCCAGGGGGCTGGCAAGCCCAGAGCCTCAGAAATCGCCCTCACCTGAGTCACCTGCCTGAGGGCAGGGCGGCCCCACCTCCCAGTGAGGAAGCTGGTGGCTGTCACCATCGCAGGAAGATGAAGGAAGTTTGCTGTCCTCCCCAGCCCAACTCAGGTCACCCATGTGGGACTGACCCGCCAGCAGCAGAGGAGAGGGTAGTTCCAAGGGACAGGGACTGGGGTTCCACTCAGGGGAGAGGGGGCCCACGGACACCAGGCCGCACCCAAGCTGGGCAGATGGGGAGATGGTGGGTGAGCAGGGCTGGCCAGGCCTGGACCGGGCCTGAGTGACCTCGCTCTCGGCTACTCCAGGCAGCCTTCCGTAACCAGCCCTCCCCGCATCTGAACACACGGCCCTTGGCTGTGGAAAAGTGGCTGGAGATGCTCCAAGCCTGCCCACTGACGGATCGCACATACTCAAGACACACACACACACACACACACACACACACACACAGTGCAACACGCATGCACACGTGTGCACGTGGTGCTCACACGTGACGCGTGCACACTCTGGCATGTGTGTGCACTGCTGCACACGAATCTGCACACATGCACATGCACACAGACACACACGCACCCCCTGGAACTGTGCTGACACCCTGGGGGCCTGTCTCCCCACTCTGTGTGTCAGCCTCCAGATGCCTCTTTTTGATGACAAGACCCCCCTGCACGGAGAACAAGCAGATCCCCGCACCCGGCAGCCTCTGTAAAAGCCTCAAGGGTGGAGGCCGTCCTGGGAGGGAGGCGGCCTCTGGGGACTGGGCACAGTTGCCTCTTTATTCCCAGCCCAGCTGTTCACGTGGCCAGAGCCCTGTGCTGGGTCAGCGTTTCCGGCCCGGCCCCTGCTGGAGGGGTGTCTGAGACTTTGCTAGAACCAAGCTGGGCCAGCTGGGCTGGTCATGTTCCCAGTGGGGGCCAGCTCCGTTCCCCCACCCCACCCAGGTCGAGGTGGTCAGGCAGCCGGAGAGCACTGGCCCTGGGCTGCACACCTGAGGCCCACCCCACCTGGACTTCAAAGCCCACTGCATCTTCTGTGCTGTGCCACGAGGCTCCCCTGGAAATCAGGCCCCTCATCTGGGCCCCGGGGCCCACCATCCTGCCGCCAAAGTGTAAACATCTCCCCAATGTGTGCGTGCACGCGCGCGCGCACACACACACACACAGGGTGGGTCCGGCTCCAGGCAGGTGTGAGTAGACATCTCACAGAGTTAAACAAAGGGCCCTCCAGCCCTCCAAAATCCCAGAGAGCCTTCCCCTGGGTCCCCATTGGCTGTCCCCGGGGACAGTGTCTCACACTCGCCAGGCTCCCCAGGGTCTGTCAGGCGCCTGCCTGAATCTCCCCAGCCCTGGGGTGTCCCAGGACCACCCTTCCCCAGACCACCCACCCAGGGTCCAAGCAGACAGCCCTGAACAGCCATTACCCATCTGTGGGGACTCCCCTGGGAAAATCCAGGGCGCTTGGAAGAAAAGGTGCAGTTGGGCTGGCGGTGGCTTCTCCAGACTGCCCAAGAGCCCCAGGTCTCAGCCCCAAGGACAGGAGCCCGCAGCTTCTCCTCTGTTCACAAGGGTCCCTGAGGGCAGAGCTCCCCACACAGCCAAGCACGAAGGGCCCAGGGCAGGGACGGGAAACACAGGGTCAGGTCCAGCCCTGGCCGCCCAGCCTGGAGGAAGGGCAGGCCTCACATCCACTGACTTGTCTGGAGTCTCACGCCTCTGACAGGTGGCCTTTCTTCCCTCCGGGCTCTCCAGCCCCTGGGGACCAGCCCCAGATCCCTCGAACCTTTCGTACGGGGACAGACCCACCATGGTGGGCTCGGGGCTGGATCACCTGGCCCGGCAGCAGGTAGGCAGGTTCCCACCTAAAGTCCGTCCGACACCAGCCCCCTCGCCACACGTGGAACACTCACTCGCACCCCCCCACCCCCACCCCGCGACTGCCAGCAAGCTCCATCCCAGGCCACATCCAGGCCTGCCCCTCATGCAAACAGATGGCAACAAACCTGGCTGGGCCAGGCAGTGGACAGGCAGAAAGGATGTCCAGGGCAGGCGGGACCAAGGCGCATTCCGGGAAGCAGAAGCCGAGGGGGGGCAGACACACTTCACACGCTCGGTTCTTTTTCCTTTTCCAGGACGTTAACAACACGATGCTATGAGACACTCCTGCCTGGCTGTCCACGCCTCTGCTCCCCCACCCCAGCCTCTCCCGGCCAGTGCTGGGGTGCTGGGAAGGGGCCTCACTGTCCCCATCCACCGTCACAGGCTGCTCCTCCACCCACTCCAAGCCCCGACAGCCCTCTGCCCACCACCTCCCCCGGCACATCCTTGGGGGCTGTTTCCAGTGCCAGCTCCAGGAGACACTCCCACCCAACACGCTCTGCCAGCTCAGCTAATACCAGCAAGGCCCCCATCCCAAGGCCACAGGATCCCACCCGTGGAAACACAGGGAACAACAGCCCCAGGGTGGAGAAGCCAGGACAGGAGGGGTCCTGGGAGAGGGGACACTGAGGAGGAAGGGCAGGAATCTGCAAGCAGCCTGGGGTCAGGAGTCACCCAGAAAAGGGGGGCTAAGGTAATGGAGCTGGAGAGTCACAAGAAGAGAGGGATCGGGGAATGACGGAGGAGCAGTCGGGAGGGGGTCACCAACTGCAGGAGAGTCACAGAGAAGTGCGGGGTCAAGGGTCACCAAAGTAAAGTCCGGGGATCACCAAGACGGGAGGGGTCAGGGAATCGCCGAGGAGGGCGAGAGGAAAAGGCTGGGGAGTCGCCTGGGTTCAGGGTTCACGCCAAGGCGAGTGTCGGGCGGGGGTCACGGAGCAGCGCAAGGTCGAGGGTCGCCGAAGAGGACGCGGTTAGAGTTCACGACGGACGACGCGGTCGCAGGATCGCGGCGGAGGACGTTGTCGGGGGTCGCCCAGGAGGGCGGGGACACGCCACCGCGCTCCCCGCGCCCGCTGCCCCGGAACCCCGGAACCCCAGAACCTCCGGCCCGGGGCGCTGGCGGCCGCGGGGTGCCAGGGCCCGCGCAGGCCGGGGAGCGCGGCTCAGCCGGGCGGGGACGGCGGGGCCGGGCCGGGGGGTGGGGCCGGGCGCGCCTCACCTCGGACCCGGGTCCGGCCGGGCGCGGAGCCCGCGGCGCCTCCGTCCCTCCGAGCTTCGCCGCGGCAGCGCTCACTTCCGGGTTTTGGGCGCCATCTTGGGGGCCCCGCGCACTTCCGGTCATGCCGCGGGGCGGAGCCTCTGGTGGGCGGGGTCGTGGGCGGGGCCATCTAGCGACGGCCCCTGAGCCCCTTGAGACCCTTCCGCCTTAGGGAGAGGCTCGGACTACATGGATCCTGGATTTGAATCCCGTCCTGACTGTTACCGGCTACCCTCGCGAGCCTCAGTTTCCTCTTCTGTAGCATGAGGAATCACCCCCACCTGCAGGCCTTTGCACGGCTGTGCCCTCCCCTGGTGCACTCCAACCCTGACCTGTCAGCCATTGGGGCTCTTGGACAACCCAGATCTTGGCCTCGAAACCATCTGAAAGGGCCCTGGGTCCCCCAGTCATGCCCCCTCCCTTTATTGCCTCCCCACCGAAAGTAGTCTGCTCATGAATCTGTCTCCACCCCAGAATAGGAGTCCTGGGACCACCCCCCACCCCAATGGGGAGCCTGACACAAGGGGTCTGATGAGCCCCAGGGGCCACCAGGAGAAAAAGCAGGATCCTCTCAGGCAGGGCCACGGGGTCTGGGTGGCTCCCCTCCTGGCTCCCTCCCTGTTAGGGCTTCTAGGGGCCTGACGCAGATGATGCTGGGATTTGCCTTACTGCCAGGAACAGGGTGGGACTCAGCCCTGGCACAGACAAGCTGTGTTCCTGCGACTAGAGCCCACTGGGCCCACCACGGGGTGGGCCTGGTGGTTCAGGCAGAGCCAGGGCAGGAGGCACCATCCCCTCCCCAGCAGGATGTGCAGGAATGAAGACACCACCATATCCCTGGACCCACCTCACCACCAGCCAGAGGCCTCCTGTACCCCTTGAATTTAGAGATCACCTCTCCACTTGCTTATCTATTCAGTGAATTCTTATGGATGCTGCTACGTGCCTGGAGACAAATCCGGGGCCCCAGAGAGGACTCAGTTCTCAACCCCGCCCTCAGGAAGCCCCCAGGCTAGGGGAAATAGGGCCAGGATCAGACACTTCCATCTGCAAGATTCAAGCCTAGAGCCCAGGGAGGAGTACAGTGTCTGCCTAGGGCATCATGGAAGGAGGGGTTGAGGGAGTGTTGAATCTGGGGCTTTGAAGTTCAAGTAGGAGTTTGCCAGGCAGCTAAACTTAGGAAATTATTATTATTATTATTTTGGCCACACTGTGCAGCATGTGGGATCTTAGTTCCCCAACCAGGGATCAAACCCGCACCCGCCGCATTGGAAGCACGAGCCTTAACCACTGGACCACCAGGGAAGTCCCAAGAAGGGCAAATTATAAGCTGTTCAAAGCCCTGGTCTGTTTAAAATCTGTTTGCCCTAAAAAATTCAGGCCAAGGACCCCTATGCCCAAACCCACAAGCACAAGGGAGGAGATGGGGAAACTGAGACCCAGAGAGAAGTGATTTATCCAGAGCGAGCTTCACTTTGGCATGTATGGTTTTTGGCAATTGGGTTATAACCTTGACTTTGGAACTATTTTTTACAGCTAATGAGAAGAAATCAAATTGAGCAACAGAGACTTAAGCTTTGAAAGGTGAATAAACTGATTTACAGGGTATCTGGTGGCATTTTCCTGTTTCCACTTACACAGCACCAGCCACACAATTTGCAGGGCCCAGTGAAACGTGAAAACGCAGGACCCCTTGTTCAAAAAGCATTAAGAACTTCAAGTTGGAGACCGCAGAGCATTCAACTGAGCAGAGCACCACCGCCACCGCCCCAGCGCCAGGCCTGGGCAAGGTCCTGAGTCACACGCCCCCGAAGCAGGCCCTGTTCCCACTGTGGCCCTCTGGGGTCGGGACCGGTATTACCTACGTTTTGCTGGTGGGGAAAGTGAGGCACAGAAGTGTTTTGCAGCTGGCCCAGGTCAGGGAGCAAGCTGCAGGGAGGCGTGGACTCGACCTCCACCACGTCCACCTCGGGTAAACACAGGGTCTCTATGGGTAACTCTGCCTGAAATGGGGGCAGTTTGCCCAGGCCGGGGTGGGTCCAGCCATCTCAGCATGGAGGAAACTGCCAAGTTTGGGGATGTCTAGGGACTTAGTCAGATTTGGGGATTTCCAGGGAATCGCAAGAGGAGGCCTGGGAGAGCAGAAAGGATGCAGCTCTGGAACTCGAGGCATGGCTCTGGGCTGGGTTCTGTGTGACCCCTGAAAAGTGAGTTAACTTCTCTGTGTCTCCGTTTCCTACGGATAATAGTATCTATCTCCAAGGCTGTTCAGACAGCTAAATGAACAGTGCCTAGTATTAAGCCATTATGAATATTTCCAGGTGAACATCTGGATCTGGTCACCTAAGTGAACACTCAATAGTCAGAAATGCCCAAGGCTCCTCGTCCGGTGAGGACAGGGCTCACAGAAGGCCACAGGTCTTTCTGGTGAAGCGCTGTTTGAGGTCAAAGAGCCTCCTCTTCAAGCCCTCC
Organism: Monodon monoceros; assembly: GCF_005190385.1. Lineage (NCBI taxonomy): Eukaryota > Metazoa > Chordata > Mammalia > Artiodactyla > Monodontidae > Monodon > Monodon monoceros. The sequence goes on from NW_021703768.1 coordinate 156,333,569, forward strand.
CTCTGCCCCCGCCCCACACGGGGGCCCCCTAACTGTACCCCAGGCACGTTGACCAGGCTCGAGGAAGTAGGGTCGCCAGATAAAATGCAGGACACCCACTTAAATGTGAATTTCAGGTACACGGAGAATAATTTTTTAGTGCAAGTATATCCCAGGCAATATTTGGGATATACTTATACTAAAGAAGTAGCCTCCATGTATCTGAAATTCACATCTAACTGGTTTGGGAGTCCAGTGTTTTTATCGGTGAAATTAAGGGACCCGACATGGGGAGACCACAGAGAGAAATGGGGCCCATGAGCCAAGCCAGGAGGGGGCCGGGCGAGCAGCTCCCTCTCTCCGAGCCTTGGTGTTCCCGCCTGCTAAATGGGCAAGATGCTAGCACCAACGTACAGGCAAGCTTACTGTGCAGGTCATTATTTTAAAGAGCAGAAAACTTCAGATTGACAGAGGTCAGATCCCTGGGGGCTTCCTTGTGAGTCAGGAGATTCTTGGGCTAACCCTCAGTTAGGAGAAACCCACCCACCCACCCGCCAGCCTCTGTTTCCCTCCTGGGAAGGACTCCTGGGCCAGGCCCATCCAGGGAGGAGGAACCCTGGGGGATCGGGCAGGTGAGGCGGGGCAGGTGGGTCCTGCCTGGCCCATCCAGCCAGCGGGGGCAGAGACTAGCCACTTCCTGTTTCTCCACGTTCTGGAAAGCCCCGGCGTTCCCGGGCCACGGAGCACCTCCTCCCTCCCTGTTCCTCAGGGCCTGGGTCCCTCACCACTTCTCCTTTCCACACCCACTCCCCCCCCCCCCCCCCCCCCCCGGCTCAGCGGGTTGGGTTCTCACCTACCCCACCCCTCCCCTCTCCCCCTCCTCCCCCTCTTTTCCCATCCCTTCTCCCACTCCCCTCTTTTCTCTCCTTCTCAAGTCCCAGTCAGGCCTCCCCAGGGTGTGGAAGAGAAAACTGAGGCAGAGGCAGCAAGGTCCCACAAGCCACGTCTGTGCCCTCCCCGGCCTCTGTCTCTGGTCACTTTCCTTCTTTTTTGCCCCCTCTCTCTCTGTCTTTCTGTCTGTCTCTGTTACTGTCCCCACCTCTATCTCCGGCTCTCACTAGCCCTCCAGCCTAGAGCCTATTCCAGTCCAGCCACCACGCCCTCCCTGTACCCGGCCCACCTGCCACTTGCCCGGAGGTGTCCTCAGGTGGCGCCGGCTGGCGGGTTCCAGGGCCCTACAGCTCCCTCCTGCCTGGCCTGAGCCCAGAGCGGGATCCTGCCAGGCCTGGGCAGGGCTGCCTCTGAGCCAGAGCCACTTCAGGGAACAGCAAACCTGTCTAACGGGTTTGAGATCCGCCCCAGACAGGCCTTCCCGCCTCTGCACAGAGTCTGGGACACAAGAGCAGCAGGGGTTAAATGTGACACCTGACTAGGAACCCCCCCCCCGGGGGGGGCGGGGGACAGGCAGCGAGGCTGGGAAGGGAGAGGTAGCATGGTGGGGGGCGTGGAAAGCTAGGACGAGGCCTTTATCCTGGGGACACTAGGGAGCTATTGAAGGTTATGGAGCAATGGCGTGGTATGGTCAGGGTGGGGCTGGAGGTCACTCCATCTGCCACATATGTTGGACAGGGTGGCACAGAGGGGCCACCTCTCCAAAGCTCATCTGGTGGAAAGATGGAGACTGGAGGAGGTGCAGCTGCTGTCCCAAAGCCAAAGGAGCTAAACTTTGAATTTCTTTTTATCAAAGGCCAGCAGTGAGCTAGGCCTGAGCTGGAGAGGGGTGAGGACCCTCAGGATGTGCCCTCACCCCCAACCCCACTTCAGAGGGGGACTCGGCTTGGCTTTATCCCCAGGGCAGTAGGAAAATAGGGAGGATTTAGAGCACCAGCAGAAAGGCAGCTAGGGCAAGGGTGGGCATAGGAGGGGGAGAGGGCCCCGGGAGGGAGGTGGGTGGGCTGCCGCAGGGGACAGAGACGAGGCTGACCGCAAGTTTGAGGCCACATGTTCATCCATTAAACATTTGTCATCCTGGGCCAGGCACAATGGATGGAACAGAGAGCAGGGCACACCCGTTATGCTCCTGGGTCACAAGGGAACAGGACACCCTTGCAGCACAGGGCACGGCTATGCTGGCCTTTCCCGGCAAGTCCTTGCAACACAAGGGCCAGAGGAGGGTCTGAGCAGGTGGACCAAACCTCTCCTTGCCCCGGCCTGTCCTCTCGGGTGTAGACCACAGCCAGCCCTGCACACTGATGTCACCTGCGCTGGAACTTCCTGAACCTTCACCTTGGATCTGCCCGGACCCACGGGGAAATTCCAAACCAGCCGGGGCCAAGCTGACTCACGTCCGGGCCCCAGTGGCACGTGAGCTGCCAGGCTCCTGAGGGGCACTGGGGGCATTTGTAAAACTTTGTGGAATCCCACCCTCCTGCATCCCCTAAGTTGAGGGAGAAGCCAAACTCCCCAGCCCTGGGTCAGGTGTCCCCATCAGAATCTGCAGGGTGAGGCCAGGAATCTGGGTTCCAATGGGTGAGAATTTGGGGGTGGCTATTGGAGCTGGTCTGGGGTGTTTGTCCTTCTCTGATGGTCGTGTCATGTCCCCAGCGCTGCAAAAATGACCAGCAGAATGGAGTGGAGGTCCAGCAGCAGACCATGAGGTTAACACTTCCTGGGTTCAAATCCAGCTCTGCCAGTGGCTGGGTCACCCCAGGCAGGTTACTTAATCTCTACATGCTTCCGTTTCCCCACCTATAAAATGGGAAAAATCATGGTACCTCCCTTGGAGGGTTTTTGTGAGAATTTGTCATGAACCAATATGAGCTTGGGGACTTTATGGTAAAAATTGTTTAAAAAAACAAACTCACAGCAACACGATTCCTCACAGTCAAGAAGTGGAAACAAACCCAATGTACTTCAGCTGATGAACGGATACACATGATGTGTCCCTCCACACACGGGACCATCACTCAGCCCTGAAAAGGGGTGAAGCCCCGACACTCGCTACAACGTGGACGGACCATGAGAACACGATGCTCAGTGAGAGAAGCCAGACACAGAAGGACACACAGGGTGTGATTCCATTGACGGGAAACGTCCAGAACAGGCAGATCCACAGACACAGAGCGTGGGTTCGTGGTTTTCGGGGCTGGGAAGGCGGGTGGCGGTGGGTGCTATTGGGCACTTGATGTTTTTAGGGGGTGATGACAATATTTTGAAACTAGAGAGAGATGATGATTGTACAAGGTGAATGTGCTAAAAGCCACTGTCCTGTACACTTTATTTTTTATTTATTTATTTTTAAAAATTTATTTATTTATTTTTGGCTGTGTTGGGTCTTCATTGCTGCGTGCGGGCTTTCCTCTAGTTGGGGCGAGCAGCGGCTACTCTTTGTTGCAGTGCGCGGGTTTCTCATTGCACTGGCTTCCCTTGTTTCGGAGCACGGGCTCTAGGTACGCAGGCTTCAGTAGTTGTGGCACGAAGCCTCAGTAGTTGTGGTTCGCGGGCTGTAGAGTGCAGGCTCAGTAGTTGCGGTGCAGGGGCTTAGTTGCTCCGCGGCACGTGGGATCTTCCCGGACTAGGGCTCGAACCCATGTCCATGGGGCTTTCCTGGTGGCGCAGTGGTTAAGAATCCACCTGCCAATGCAGGGGACATGGGTTTGAGCCCTGGTCCGGGAAGATCCCACATGCCACAGAGCAACTAAACCCGTGTGCTGCAACTACTGAGCCTGCACTCTAGAGCCCACGAGCCACAACTACTGAGCCCGCGTGCCACAACTACTGAAGGCCAGGTGCCTAGAGCCTATGCTCCACAGCAAGAGAAGCCACCGCAATGAGAAGCCTGTGCACTGCAAAGAAGAGTAGCCCCTCCTCGCTGCAGCTAGAGAAAGCCCGTGCCCATCAAGGAGGACTCAACGCAGCTAAAAATAAATAAATAAATAAATAAATAAATAACATTAAAAAAAATCCTTCGTTGTATGTCATGCGAATTTCACCAAAATTTTAAAAAAAGAAGAAGAAGCAAAAGGCAATCAAAGGGGTAATAGATGTCACAGCCAGGTGGTCATCAAATCCTAAACTAAAGTTGCATTCAAATCCCAGTAAAGCCTCCAAAAAAACAAAAAAAATAGTTGCAAACACACTCAAGAAGTTCCGTGGCCCCTGACTGTGATCATCGGTGTGCACAGCATGGACCCTTGAAGTGATGGCATCAGAAGCCCCCTCCCCTCTATGGTCTTCCTCCCCAAGCCCATCATCCCGGTTGAACCCTGAGAACAACACCAGACAAACCCCTTCCAAAGTTGTCCAGTCATCAAAAACAAGGGAAGTCTGAGAAACTGTCACAGCCCAGAGGGGCCTAAGGAGATGTGACAACTAAATGTCATGTGGGATCCTGATGGAGTCTTGGGGACAAAAAAGGGACATTAGGGAAAAAACTAAAGAAATCTGAAAAAAAAATGAGGGCTTTAGTTGATAACTATGTATCAATGACAAATGTCATTGTCACTCGTGGAAGATGTTAACGACAGGACAAAGTGGGTGCCAGGATACAGGAACTCCCTGTACCATCTTTGCAACTTTTCTATAAATCTAAAATAAGCCTATTAAAAATAATGAAAGTGTAAGGACTGACCTGTCCTCCCACCCCGCCCTGTGGAATGAAGCCCACCCAGGCTGGCCACCGTAGCTTCCATATCCAAAACCCCCTGCATGAGTCTTAACTCCAGTTTGATTAGAATCTTTTGGTTGCAAGTGACAGAAACTGCAACTGAAACTGGCACTTTCTTCTTTTAAATGGGAAATTTTGCTCATGGAACTGAAAGGTCCAGGGATAGATTTAACTCAGAGTTCTCCCCCTCAGCACTGCTGACATTTGGGACCAGATGGCTCTTTGTGTTTTGCAGCTATCCTGGGCACTGTGGGGTGTGGAGCAGCCTCCTTGCCCCCCATCCACTTGATGCCAGGAGCCCCAGAGTCTTGACAACCACAGACGCCCCAGGTGTTGCTCAGTGTCCCCTGGGGGCAGAACCGTCCCTGGTCCAGCTAGTTTCAGGCTCAGCTGGATCCAGGACCCTCAAACAGTGTCGCAAAGATTTGTCTACCTCTCCATCTCTCAGTTCTGCCATCCTCTTTCTTGGCTTTTTTCCTCAACAGTCTCCCCCTTTGAGGGGACAAAGATGGTGCCGGCAGCCCCAGACCAAATCCCCCCATCAGCCTAACAGCCCCAGAAGAAGGTCAGCACTTCTTCCTCAAGAAAAGCAGCAAAAGTCACAGGGAAGGTTTTGATTGGCCCAACTTTAGTCACATGTCCTTGTTGAACCAATCTCTGGGGCCCAACTTTAGTCATATGTCCTTGTTGAACCAATCTCTGTGGCCAGGTAAGGGAAAGCCCTGATTGGCCGAGCTGGGATCACATGGTTGTATGGAGTCAGCCAATGGGGTAAGAACTCCATGATGTCAGCTAGTGGGGTGTATAAAGTCAGCCAGTGGGATAAGGACCCTCTGGACTGGATTGGAAACAGGAGGAGTAGCCCTGGGCAGCAGAGACCCCTGCTGGGCAAGGTTGGCCAGTCATCCCGCTCTGGGCTTTGGGGGGGCAGCATCAATAAATGAATGAGTGGTATACGGTAGTGCTCAATAAATACATGCTGGATGTAAAGTAATGAATGTACTGACAAGTGGTGGAAGCTGGGATGGTCCCCACATATAGCTTGTATTAGTTAGCTGCTGCTGCATAACAAATTTCTCCAAACACAGAGGCTTAAAACAACACACGCATTGATTATCTCACAGTTTCCAAGGCTGGTGGAGCTGGGTCCTCTGCTCAGGCTGCATCACTGGTGTTGGCCAGGGCTGGGGGCTGACCGGGAGGCTCCACCATGGAGGGGGCTGCTTTCCAACCCACTCACGTTGTTGCAGGATTTATTTCCTTGCTGTTTTAAGACTGAGGGTCCTGTTTCTTGCTAGCTGTTGGCTGGAGGCTGCCCTCGGCTGCACGTGGGCTTCTCCAACTCAGCTTCTCACTTTGTCAAACCCACAGGGAGGGGATGTAGGTCTGGTCATGTATGATGTCACCTCATCCACAGCCTGTTTGTCCCGCCCACCTCAAGGGGAGTGGACGACACCAAGTCATGACCAGCAGGAGGTGGAATCACAGGCCACTTAAGGGTCTGTCCTCCACACAGCCTCCAGCCTTAGCAAAGAAGGACCACCGTCTTGCAGCTCAGTGCTTGAGTGCAATAGAGTGAGGTTGCCTGAAGGAGTCTGCAGACTCTGGTCTGCAGGCCTGGTCCAGCCACCGTCCATCTGTATGAGGACTCTATCACCCTAAGAGTGATGTTTACATTTTGAAATGGGTGAAAAAAATCAGAAGACTTCTCTTGTGACACATGAAAATGACATGAAATGCACATTTTACTGTCCACGAACAAAGTTTCACTGGCACGGACACACACCTTCCATTAAGCATCATCTGTGGCCACTTCGGTGACACAACGGACCGAGCTGAGCAGTTACGAGAGTTCATCCAGCCGCAAAGCTGAAAATGTTTGTTCTCTGGCCCTTGACACAAAGGATTGGCTGAGCCCTGCTCTACATGGATGTACGTCCCTGGGCAAGGATGCAGGGACCTCTCTGAGCCCAGGAGTCCCCTCTGTCAAAAGGGGTTGGTGAGGGCTTCCCTGGTGGCGCAGTGGTTGGGAGTCCGCCTGCCGATGCAAGGGACACAGGTTCGTGCCCCGGTCTGGGAAGATCCCACATGCCGCGGAGCGGCTAGGCCCATGAGCCATGGCCGCTGAGCCTGCACGTCCGGAGCCTGTGCTCCGCAACGGGAGAGGCCACAACAGTGAGAGGCCCACGTACCGGAAAAAAAAAAAAAAAAACAAGGGGTTGGTGAGAGGGAGGAAGGACCTTGGCCTCCAAGCCAGCAAGAGGTGAACTCCGGGTCAGCACTATGATGATAACTGTCACTCTTTAGGTGGCCTGGGGCATGAGGCCTCCAGCTTTCCCAGGCAGCAGGTGGGAGAAGAAGCCACACCTGAATCCTGTGCACCTACACATGCTTGTGCCTTAGAACCACAGCACAACCTTGTGAGATCATGTCGAATAGGGCAACAGGATCCTGCAGCCTGGGTTGATGGGGGCAGCGTGCGTGTGTGTGTGTGTGTGTGTGTGTCAGGGTGGGGGCTTAGCCAGGAGGGTCAGGGGACCTGAAACCACAACCTGAATGAGTGAAGGAGGGAGTTGTGTGGACACTTGGGGGAAAAGCAATTGCAAAGGCCCTGGGGTAAGACAGAAGCTGCTCTGGTGACTGGAGATGAAAGGACAATGTGACTGGAACAAAATGACCCCTAGCCAAAGCCACATGCCCCATACCACCAGGCACACTGGGCTGGTGGGTCCCTCATCCACCCCCAATCCAGCCTTCCCCTCCCAAGCCTCATTTTCCCCAACTGTAGAATGGGGGCTAGTACCCAATGATGTCCCGGAATTTCAGGTCTGTGCTGGCCTGGCTGTGTGTCAAGCTGGCCACCACATCTCTGGCTCCCAAAGCCCAACAATGGGCTGATGCGCTAATGGTCCTGGGAGGGAGGGTAATACTGACAGATGTCTCTCCCACCCCACAGGTGTCCGATTCTAGTAAGTGCTGCCCTCAAGCCCCAACCCTGCCATTAAGGCCAAGAAGGATCAATGTGAGGGTGCGGTTGTCAGGGAGAGCAGAGCCCTGGGCACGGTGGGGACAGATACCCCAGGGACCCTCATCTGCCAGGACCCTGCTCCCACAGGGCTGGCCATCATCCTTGCCCCTTCCTTGGCGCTTCCCTGGCCACCCAGGGATCCTGGATCTGAATGAGAAGCTTATCTCAGAGGTGGGCCCACAGAGGCTCAAGGTAGGTCTGGAAACCCAGAGCTGGGGCTGGGAACCTGGAGTCCTAAGCAAGCTGGAGTGGTCATGGGCAGGCTTTCTCCTCCTTCATCACCCCAGTTGCTCACTCATTCGCTCACTCACTCACTCATTCATTCACTCACTCCATTCACACACTCACTCATTTATTCACTCACTCCTCATTCATTCATTCGCTCACTCATTCATTCATTCACTCACTCCTTCCTTCACTCATTCATTCATTCACTCACTCCTTCCTTCCTTCATTCACTCACTCATTCATTCACTCACTCCTTCCTTCCTTCCTTCATTCACTCACTCCATTCATTCGCTCACTCATTTATTCACTCACTCATTCACTCATTCATTCATTCACTCACTCATTCTTTCACCCAAGGTTTTTGGTGCCCACAGCATCTCAGCAGATGCTGGCCTTGGTGACCCAGTCCAACCTGGTCACTTCATGCCCATCGATGGATAAACAAATAAACAAAATGTAGCTGATGCCGCTCACGTCTTAATTTATAGCTTCACCTCCCCCCTCATTTTTTTTTTTTCTGTGGTTTGGTGGGTTTTTTTGTTCTTTGTGTTTTTATGCATGAAACCCGGTTGTTTTTCCTGTTAAGTTTCCCACAGTCTAGAACTTGCTGATTTGTTTCCCTGTGATGATTTAAGTTTTTGAATAGGTAGTTCATTCCCTCGTTTCAAAATTCAAGAGTCAAAAGGACATCCAGAAGGCAGCTGCTGTGGGAGAGTCTGTGGCTCCTCAAAAAGTTGAACAGAATTGCCACCTGACCCACCAGCTCTTCTACCAGGTGTGAACTAGAAGACCTGCAAGCAGAGACCCAAACAGGTACCTGCCTGTGTGTGAATGTTCACAGTAGCGGATTCACAATGGCCAAAGGTGCAAGCAACCCAAGTGTCCATCGACGGATGAGGGATAAACACACATGATCCATCCACACAGTGGAATATTGCTCAGCCTTAAAAAGGAAGGAGATTTCCTGCTTCACTGTGGATGAACCTTGAGGACATGATGCTCAGTGAAATACGTCAGACACAGAAGGGCAAATACTGTCTGATTCCATTCATATGACGTCCCCAGAGGTGTCACATCCACAGAGACAGGAAGTAGATGGTGGGGGCCAGGGGCTGGGGGAGGGGTGGTGAGTCAGGGTTTCATGGGGACAGAGTTTCAATTTAGGAAGATGAGAAAGCTCTGGAGATGGATGGTGGGGATGGTTGCCCAACAGTGTGAAGGTGCTCAATGCCACTAAGCTGTCAGCTTAAAAATGGGGAAGATGGTTAATTTTATATTATGTGTATTTTACCACAAAAAGGTGTGCCCAGATGAACATCCCCCTCTCACGGTGCCCTGGGTGTCCTTCCAGAGGAATCTCAGCCAGGCAATATCCTGACCTAGCCCCCTGGGGTTGCCAGGGGCAGCCACGTGGTCCCGACTCCTCCATGTGGGCAAGTGAACCAGGGAGCAAGCCCTGGCAGCTGTCTGTCATTTCAGAAGATGTGGCCTCACTGCCCTTGGGGGGACCATTTTGTCCCACCAGCGAAGACCAGAGACTGTTTCCTGGACCTCCAAATTTTTAGAGAACGTAATGTAACGTACGTTTTAGGGGTAACGTAACATAAAATAGCATAACACATAACATAAATTTCAGCATCTTAACCGTAAGGACCTCCTATGAGTGGAATCACACACTGTGTGTTCTTCTATGCCTTGCTTCTCTTACTCAGCATTTGTGTTCTCAAGGTCCATCCACGTGGTAACGAGTATCAGTGCTTCTCTCCTTTTCATGGCTGAGGATGACCATGGATGGACCACGTGATGTGGATGGACCACACTGTGTTTATCCATCATATGTCGATGGACACTAGGGTTGCTTTAACCTTTCAGCTGTTGTGAATCATGCTGCTGTGAACACGGGTGTGCAAATATCTCTTCGAGTCCCTGCTTTAAATTCTTTTGGGTATGTACGCTGGAGTGGGATTGCTGGGTCATATGGTGATTCTATGTTTAATTTTTTGAGCAACCTCCAGGCAGTTTTCCATGGCAGCTGCACCCTCTTACGTTCCCTCCAGCTGTCCACAAGGCTTCCAAAAATTTCTCTACATCCTCACCAAAACCTGTTATTTCTGTTTTTTTTCCTTCATAGCCATCCTAAGGGGCGTGAGGTATGAGCCCCCTAACTCTTTGTTATGGAGTATTTCAAACACACAGGAGAGGAGGAAGTATATGGACCCCCCGCACCCCCGCATCCAGCCTCAACCAGTACCCACCCCTTGTTTTTTCTCCAGTTCACCCTTGGATGATTATTATTTCTTTTATAAATGTATTTATTTATTTTTGGCTGCGTTGGGTCTTCATTGCTGCGCGCAGAGTTTCTCGAGTTGCGGCGAGCGGGGGCTACTCTTCGTTGCGGTGCGCGGGCTTCTCATTGCGGTGGCTTCTCTTGTTGCAGAGCACAGGCTCTAGGCGCGCGGGCTTCAGTAGTTGTGGCACGCGGGCTCAGCAGTTGTGGCTCGCAGGCTCTGGAGCGCAGGCTCAGTAGTTGTGGCACACGGGCTTAGTTGCTCCGCGACATATGGCATTTTCCCGTACCAGGGCTCGAACCCGTGTCCCCTGCATTGGCAGGAGGAGTCTTAAGCACTGCGCCACCATGGAAGTCCCTTGGATTATTTCTTCCAACTTTTTATTATGAATATTTTCAAGTGTGGAGAAGAGTTGGAAGGATTTTGTGGTTAAAAACTCAAAACCTATCTCCTACGATTAACATTCTACTATATTTATTTAGCACATAACTGAACATCCATCCTTTCCTCTATGTGGCCACATTTTTGTGCATGCCTGTGTGTTAACGTGCCACCTATTTGAATGGCAAAACCAAAACCAAAAAAATTTAGACAAAACGAAGTGCTGGCAAGGATGCAGAACCATCAGAACCCTCAGATGTTGCCAGCGGGGATGCAGCCACTTTGGAAGACAGCTCAGCGGTTCCTCAAAATGTGAAATGCAGAATTGCCAGATGATCCAGCTGTTCCACTCCTGGGTGTTAACCCAAGAGAAATGAAGTCTTCTGTCCACAGAAAAAGCTGCACACACGTGCTCATAGTAGCATGACTTGTAATCACCAAAAGCTGAAGACAACCCAAATGGTTCTCAACTGGTCAAAGGATGAGAAACAACCCTACAGGATGTCCGTACGAAGGAACATCATCCAGACCTAACAGGTAGTCAGTGCTCTCAAGAATGCTGATGCGGGCTTCCCTGGTGGCGCAGTGGTTGAGAGTCCTTCTGCTGAGGCAGGGGACGCGGGTTCGTGCCCCGGTCCGGGAAGATCCCACATGCCGCAGAGCAGCTGGGCCCGTGAGCCATGGCCGCTGAGCCTGCGCGTCCGGAGCCTGTGCTCCGCAACGGAGAGGCCACACAGTGAGAGGCCCGCGTAACGCAAAAAAAAAAAAAAAAAAGAAAGAGAGCAGGTTCCTACTGTCTGATTCCACCGCGTGACATCCCAGAGAAGATCAAACTAAGAGGCCAAAACTTGATCCGCACTTGAGAAGGGCTGGGGGAGGGATGTAACTACAGGGGGGAACGGGGGCCTTTTTTTTTTTCTTATTTTGATAAACTTATTTAATTTTGTCTGCGTTGGGTCTTCATTGCTGCACAGGGGCTTTCTCTAGTTGCGGCAAGCGGGGGCTACTCTTCGTTGCGGTGCGCGGGCTTCTCATTGAGGTGGCTTTTCGTGTTGGCAACACACACACACACTCACGCACACATTCACATGCTCACGCCCGTACCCGGCTAACCTCGGCCACGATCCCCACTCGCCCCCTGGCGGCCACGCTGGCCCACACAGACGCAGCCCCTAATCTAACCATGGCTGGATTTCTGGCAGAGGCTGACCCCGTTTTTGAAACGACACCTCTGGCTCCTGGGAGCCCCACTCCGCAGGTGGGGGGCTTAGCTGGGCCTCTGGAGAGCGGTGGTCCTGGGGCCCAGAGCCCAACATTTAAGAGACCCGCCAAGTGGGAGGAGACCCAGGGTGGGGCAGCTGGCCAGGAGAGGGTCCAGGAGGACCTTTGCCTCCTCGGTCCTCACGGAAGGGGTGAAGGGGTCTTGCTATCAGAGCTGAGGGAAGCAAGGGGGTCAGCGAGGGGGCTGCGAGGGAGCGAGCAGGTCTGGGGCCCTGCTGAGCATGCGTGTCTGTGTGTGACAGTTGTGCGGGATTGGGAGAAGTGAGAGGTGAGAGGGATGGGGTACACAGGAGGAGACAGGGGCAGAGGAAAGTCCTGAGCCCTAGAGGGCTCCATGTATAACCTGGGGCCCCCTGCTATGACCTGGGGCCCCAACATATAACCAGGAGTCCCCTACCTGTAATCTGGGACTCCCACCTGTAACCTGGAGACTTCTATTTATAATCTGAGGCCACCCACCTATAACCTGGGGCCCCCTGCTATTACCTGGTGCTCCTACTTATAACTTGGGGTCCCCACCTCAAACCTTGGGCCCCTCACTTGTAACATGAGCCCCCCTACCTATAACCTTGGGTCCCCCACTACAACCTGCGGCCCCCGTCTATAACCTGAGGCCTCCCATTGTAACCTGGGGCCCCTTACCTGTAATCTGGGGCTCCCATCTGTAACCTGGGCCCCACACCTAAACCTAGAGCCTCCACGCATAACCTGGGGACCCCACCTAGAAACTGGAGCCCCTCAATGGTAACCTGAGACCCCATCCTGGGGCCCCCCACCTATATAACCTGGGCCCCACCTGTAACCCAGGGTCCTTAACAGAACCCGAAGAATGGTGAGGGTGAGAGCATGCTGGCAAAGCATTTTTCCCAGGGCTCCCGTAAATATTTGTAACTATGGTTTAGGCCTATTACTAATCCCATTTGTCACAGTTTACTGTCCCAGAGGTCATGCTGCCTCTCTAGGTCCAAAGTGTCATCCCTGGCTGCTAAGTCTTTTCTTTTTGTGGTGATTCATAAAGTAAAAGTATATCTCACTTCCCATGGCTCTTATATTTGATGACATACGGTATTGTTACTCCCCCACTCAGAGAAATGGTATAGGAGAAGCCAGGAACACCCCCAGCACTCCACCACCCCCCACCCCGCCTCCCCCCCACCAGCTCCGCAGCTGAGGCTTAGAGCAGCCCTCACAGGGGTCTCAACCTCATCGTGCTTGGGAAGGTCCCCCAAAACTGGCTCTGTGCTAGCCTGGCTTGGGTTTGATGCTTGCTATGAACCTTACATAAGCACGACAGCTGGGCAGCTCCAAGGCCTGCATCACCCGCAGAGGATGATGCTAGAATCCTTACTGGGCTCCTGGGGGCTCCCAGGCTGGGCACTGAGATGTGAGTGCCCGCTCCACCAGGCACCTGGTCGGGGGCTTCGCCTCTGCAAACCTCAGTCACCTGTAAGGAGGCTGGAAGGAGGATTCTAGAACATTCTATCACCTGGAAAGGAAACCCCATCCTCATCAGCAGTCAAACACCCCCAGCCCCTCCCCCAGCCCTTGACAACCATGAATCCACTCTCTGTCTCTGCAGATTTGCCTGTTTTGGATGTTTCCCATCAACAGAATCACACTGGGTGGCCTTCTGTGTCTGGCTTCTCTCACTGAGCACCGTGTTTTCAAGTTCATCCATGTGTGTCAATGACTCATTCCTTTTCATGGCTGAATATTATTCCAGTGTGTGGATATGTCATATTCTGTCTATTCATCATCTGTTGATGGACATTTGAGTTGTTTCCACTTTTGGACTACTGTGAATCATGCTCCTGCAAGTATCTGTGTACAAGTTTTTGTGTGGACGTTATGCTTCCATTTCTCTTGGGCAGACACCTAGGAGTGGAATTACTGGGCCACGTGGTCACTCAATGTCAAACTTTCAACTTTTTTCCAAAGTGGCTGCACCAACTATATGAAAGTTCCAGTTTGTCCACATCCTTGCCAATACTTGTTATCATCCTTTCTTTTTTTTTTTTTTGACCATAGTCATCCTAGTGGGTATGAAGTGGTTAACCTAATTGAATTTAATTAATTAATTTTTTTGCTGTGCCACACAGCTTGTGGGATCCCTGACCAGGGATCGAACCTGGGCTCCCAGCAGTGGAAGTGTAGAGTCCTAATCACTGTACTGCCAGGGAATTCCCTGAAGTGGTTAATTTTAATAACATTTATTTTAACTTAACATATCCAAAATTTATCATTTCAACATGTAATCAATGTAAGTTATTGGGTGTTTTCACATTGCAATTATTAAGATATACATATATACACATATATATGTATATACACATATGTTAACACGTTTTCACGTTAAGGCTTCAAATTCTGGTGTGCGGTTACACCCACAGCACATCTCAATTCCAGCAGCCACATTACAGGAGCTTAACAGACACACGTGGCCAGTGGCTGCCGTACTGGACAGCACAGCTCAAACTGCAGAGGATGCAGCAGTGGCCAAGACATACCCAGCCTCTGCCTCAGAGAGTTCCCAGTGTAGTTCCAGACACCGAAGAAAAACGGGTAACGGAATGTATAAATGAGAGCTTCTGCTGGTGACAAGTGTTAAGAAGAAAATCAAACTGGAAAGGGGTTACATTCAAGGGAATGATCAGGAGGACTTCTCAGAAAAGGTGGCGGCTGAACTGAGATTCACCTTCATGGACTCTTTCTGCAATGGTCACCAAACATTTCCCGAGTCCCTTCCATGTGTCCTGAACATCAGGAGAGGGGTGGAGTGAAGAAGAGTGAGGCCTACAGATGCCAAAATTATCAAATACCCCAGATTCCAAGAAATTTGGGCGTAAGCCAGCAGTCAAAAACATAGAAAATACCAAAAGGAATTGGAGTTGGGCAATGTTCCTTCTTCTTCAGTTTTCTGGAAGAGGTTGTTTTAAACCAATGTTATTTCTTCCCAAAATGTTTGATGGACATTCACGAATTAAACCATCTGGGCCTTAATTGTCTTTGTTCAAAGGTTTTTCCCAGGAATTCTCTGGCAGTCCAGTGGTTAGGACTCTGTGCTTTCACTGCTATGGGCCTGGGTTCAATCCCTGATGGGGGAGCTAAGATCCTACAAGCTGTGCAGCCAAAATAAGAAAGGTTTTTCTCTACAGATTTAATTTCTCTAATAGATATAAAATATGTAAATTATCTATTTCTTCTTGAGTAAGCTTTCATTTTAGTGCCTTTTCAGGTGTCGGTCCATTTCATGTTGACTTTATGGGCATAGAGTTGTTCCTATATCTAATCCTTGTAATATCTGCAGGGTCTGTAGTGATATCCCCTCTTTAATTCCTGATACTGGTCATCCTTTTTTCTTGGTCAGTCTGGCTAGAGTTTTATCAATTGTTTTGATCTTTTCAAAGACCGATCTTTTGGCTTCATCAATTTTCGCTATTCTTTTTCTATTCTGTTTCAGTGGTTTCTGCTCTGATCTTTATGATTTAGAAATCTCGGGCTAATCCACATGTTCTGATTAGGACTTGTTGGTATGTTGGTGTGACTTGTGGCCCCCACCCCCAAAGCCACAGCAATCCCTCTTCTGTGGGTCATTTGAGAATCTGATGAAACTCACGGATGTCCCCAAGAACAAGCACATGGGCACACTCAATTTTGCACATAGGTTTAGGTAGTTCACAGGTGTCAGGCTCAGAACCACCAACCTGGAGCTCAAATCCGATGGTGTCAGCTCCCAACGTTTCCACTCAAGACAAGCAGTTTGTTCCGGCAAAGTAAGAATCTAGTGATAAAAAACAGAAAGGTAAAAAAAAAAAAACAACACAGGCCTGGAGGTATTTTCAGTTTCATTAAGGCGTAGTATTTTGCCAACTGTTTGTTTTTCATCCAAAGCACTTTGCTGGCACCATCCCAGCTGGGTTCTGAATTTTAGCCCGTGAGTTTCTTTGGGCAGACTCCGCCCAGCGCACTTCTCTCCCGATCTGGGCTGAGAGATTCTTAAAGGCTTTTTGCCTCGAATTGGCCACTTTCGGCTACTTTTTGACCCTTGACCTAGCCTCAAACGGGGTTTCGGGGGAGAGGCCCTGGTAGGCACCCACCAGGGTCCCCGAGCCGCGTCCCGGCCGCGAGAGCTGCGCTCCGACCCCGCCGGTTCCGAGGACGCCGTTGGCACTAGCGACCTCCGCCTCCCAGCCCCCAACCCCTCCCAGGTCAGCGTCGTGGCCTCGCCTCCGCACGCCTGTTTCCCGCCCCCTCCCATTGACGGTCGCCCCCGCGGACCAGTGATCAAGGAGTATCCACCCCTGGGGCGGGGCCGGGCTCGAGCCAATCCCCGCTCGGGCGCCCGCCTGGGTCCAAACGGCCCAATGGGGGGCGGTGGCGGGGCTCGCTTAGGGGGCGGGGCAGGCCGGCTCGGCCAACGGGCGTGCACGTCGGTGCCGCGAGGGGCGGGCCCGCGGCGGGCGTGCGGCGGCGCGGCGGCCCAGGGCGGGGGAGGAGGTAAACAAGATGGCGGCGGCGTGTCGGGCGCGGAAGGGGGAGGCGGCACGGGGCCCCCGCGAGTGAGGCGGGGCGCGGCGGCAGCGGCGGCGGGCGCCGGCCGGCAGTGCGGCCGCCTTGCATGG
>NW_021703768.1:156350441-156567804 GCF_005190385.1 Monodon monoceros
CGGAGAGCGAGCGCGGGCTGCCGTTTGGGGAGGGGCGCCCGCCGGGCCCGCGCGGCCGCTCGGGGTCCCGGGCCTGTGTGCGGGCGCCCGGGCAGTGGGCGGCTCGGACGGGGCTTGTTCCCTGCGGCCGGCGGGCCCCGGGCAGCCCCGGCGCTGGCGGGAGCCGGCTGGGCTGGACGGAGGTGCCCCGCGCGCTCAGGACACGCACCTGCCGGCGTCTCGTGCTCCCCGGACGGCGAGGCCGGCGGGAGACGCCCCCGAGAGGCGCGCCCGGCCCCCGGCTAAGCTCGCCTGCCCAGCTCTGGGGGCCCCGGGGCCGGCCTGTGCGGGGCCCCCGGCGCGCGCCATGGGCCGCTGGTAATGGACGGCGCGGAGAAGACTCGACCCTGCCGCGTCCGTGTTCGTTCGAGGGTCTAAAGTCCCTGGAGAATGACCTAGCACTTCCCGGCCCCACCGGCCTCTCGAGGGCCCCCGTGGACGCGCCGGCCCGCCTCGAAGCTGCGAGGCCGGGCGGCCCCCAAACTTGGGACGCTGCGCACGCCCGGTTGCCCGGGCTCTGGACCAGGCGCGCCTCTTGAACTCACGTTCAGTACAATCGTTTCTTTTCCAAGAAGGGTTTTCCTTTTTTTTTTTTTTTCCTTTTTTTGAGATTTTGTTGACTTTTATTTTTGAAGAAGGGAATTTGGGGGGGGTGACAAACGGAAGAACCGTCCACCGCGAAGCTCAGAAAGGGGATAAGGGACCGCCGGCGGGAGTCGGAGGCCTGGGGTCTAGGATGGAGGTGGCGGACCCGCAGCAGCTGGGCATGTTTACAGAGGGCGAGCTGATGTCGGTGGGGATGGACACGTTCATCCACCGCATCGACTCCACCGAGGTCATCTACCAGCCCCGCCGCAAGCGGGCCAAGCTCATCGGCAAGTACCTGATGGGGGACCTGCTGGGGGAGGGGTCGTACGGCAAGGTGAAGGAGGTGCTGGACTCGGAGACGCTGTGCCGGAGAGCCGTCAAAATTCTCAAGAAGAAGAAGTTGCGGAGGATCCCCAACGGGGAGGCCAACGTAAAGAAGTAAGTGCGGGCTTCCTGGGTGGGGGCGCGGCCCGCTGGGCGGCCCCCTCCTTCCTCCTTTCCTCCCTTTCTTCTCCCTCCATTTCTCGCTTTCTTCCTTTCGTTCTCCCTTTCCTTAAGCACCCGAGCCGACCAGCCGGGGAAGGTCGTGGGCAACTCGCTAGGGTACTTTGGTGAAGTCAGGCTAGCTTGTTGCGGTTGGGCGTCCTGTGCTCTCGGCCGATGCGGAACCCTCCTCGGAAGGGGGCGCCCCTCACCCCCTCTGCCCTCACGGCTGTCCGGAGGGCTGAGGTGCCCGGCGGAAGCGGCCGGCGTTGGTTTGGCTGAGAGCAGTTGGGCTCGGAAAGGGGCCTGCCCGCCTCCGGCAGGTTTCCGCGCAGCGCGCGGCTCTTAGTAGGGCAGGGGACACGCGGTTTGTTTATCCTGTTGGAGGGGGACCGTGCGGTTGCCAAAAATAATTGTTTGCACCGGCTTATCAGTCAGCAGGGGGGAACTTCGCCCTTTCTCACTTTCCTGGGATGTGACACAGGACACTTTGGCGATTCGCAGGCCCGGTGACTCCTGAGAAGGGGGTCGACTTGTGACCCCGCAAACTTTCTCACGTATTTTTTCAGGCACCCGTCTGCCCCTTGACATCCCAGAGATGGTGGGGTTTATGTGCAGACCCCACCGCCGCCAGGACAGTGGGAGCCCTGCCTCCATCCCTCTTGCTGGTTTCAGGAGGGGCCACCCCTCCTTATCGCTGCTGCCCTGCCCGAGCCGAGGGGTTTATCTCACGGGCCAGGCGGCAGCGGGACTGGCTGGTGACCTTGGCCGGTACTGGGAGTGCTGCTCCCAGATCCACTTTCATTCCCTCCTCCTGGCCCCCCTGCTCTCATGTAGTGTGACAGCGCGCTGCCCAGCTGTTTTCGCCTGCTCTGGGCTGCCTAGGGTGGTCAAGTCGGGGAGCAGGGTGCTGAGACCTTATTGGCTGTGGTCAGTGCCCCAGCTGTGGACCCCCAGCGAAGGTGGGGCCGGGTGCCCCAGGGCCAGTTGTTCAGTTCTCTGTGCCCGTCTCTTACCTGCAGGGTGGGGGTGGGGCAGGGGCCACCGGTGTCCCGGGGAGACAGGCCAGGAGACAGTGGATGCCCTCCTGTGGGCCAAGCGAGGCCACGCCTCTGATCAGATCCCCACTCCCTGCTTCTAAGTCACATTTTCTCATTAAGGCAGAAGCGTGTGGGGGAGACGTGGCCCTCGGGATGCCAGTTGGCCGTTGCTCCGGGTTGGGACCCCCCGCTCTCCAGGGCTGGTCCTCGTCCTCCTGGCTCCTCTTAGGCCTCATCCCTGGATCTGTCCAGGGAACGCGGTGCTGTGCTCTTGCAGACTGGATGCACCCTCCCTCCGCCTGAGGTCAGCCTGGGTCCGTGGAGGTGTTCTGGTGCCGGTGCTTTATGCTGGGCTGCTTTGGCACCCCAGGCCCCAGCCTCTTGGGAGTAGCACCCCGAGGTAGGAGGGGTTCCCAGAGCCCATCCCCAAGGGGCCAGGCTCCTTTCCAGCCCCAACTGATCTGTCTGGCTAGAGTCGCCCAAGCCCACCCTGCTGGCCATCCCTGGGGCTTCAGGGAGTGCACGCGTCCAGGGGCGTGGACTGGGGGCAGCAGAGCTGAGTGGGTCCCAGCACATCCGCAGACGCGATGGAGGTGTCAAGTGCCCACTTCTGCCAAAGCATGATGTACACGTGATAAAGGCCCTTCCCACATGCAAATGCACATGCTCAAGGTCAAGTTAGGGGACGTTCGTTCACCACCCAAAGCGTACCCTCGCGCTCTGCTGCCCCACTGGAGGGTCGCAGCCTGCTGGCTCCCAGTCCTCGCTTCCTGAGCGGTCAGCCATGGTCCCAGGAGCTGTGGAGACACAGTGTCCATCCGAAGAACCGGAGGGGAAACTGAGGCCCAGGAGGCAGAGTGGTTGGCGGTCCACAGCCGGCCTGGCAGTCAACACGAGGTGTCACAGCTGCAGGGCCTGGGCAGGTTCCTCCAGCTTAGCCCTAGAAGCGCAGGTCTTCACCTCTCTGAGGCCCCTTGGAGCGCAGCGCTGGCCCCGTGCGTTCGTCTGCCGTCTGCAGCGTGTGGCGTGAGGACTTGCGGACTTGCTGGATATGCGGCTGCGGGTTAAAACCCACCGCGCCTCCTTCCTTGGGTGCTGTGAGGGGGCGCGCCCTGCTCGGAGGCACCCTGTCCCCTTGTTCTGAGTCCTGACAGAGTGCCCCGGGTTGGAGGCCGGAGGAGGTGAGGCCCTGGGCTCAAGCAAGGGCTGGGTGTCCACTCCCTGGCCCAGAGATCCAGGCTTCTGGGTCAGCCTTGCCGCCAGGCGGCTGCAGGGAAAAAAGGCTCCTTTGTCTTGGAGAGACTTAATGAACTCAACTCCAGACTCTTCTCTTGGAGTGAAGCATCCAGAATTTTCCAGACAAGCCTCAGGAGTCCTCCAGCTCCAGTTGGGATGGGAAGCTTTTCCTTAAAGAATGCACTTTGTGTTAAAGGAGGTCCTCCCCCCTTGTGGCTCCTCCCAGGAGGGCTGCTGTGGGTCTGTGCTTGTCCCCCTCTTGCTCACAAAGACTAATTTGCTCTTATTGTAAAACACGAAAGTTCTGAAAACCACCGAGAAGTAAGACAGAAATTACTCATCGTTTTAATACTAATGCCTTTGCCACACTCCCTTTGAGCCTTTCTTTAGCATGTTTTCGTTACCTATCCAAGCACTTTTTAATGAAAAATTAAACTCCTCTGAAGATCATTTTCAACAGTAAGTTGTACCTGCTTGCTTTCCCGGTTGGCAGCAGAAGCCGCGCTGGCGCCTCCTTGGCTGGGGGCAGCCGTGGGGTTTCGCACCCATACAGACGGTGGGCACACGCCCCTCTGACGCGACCCCCCGGGGAAGTTGGGTGGCAGATGGGCCCCGCTCACGGGATTCTCACCTGTCCCAAGATACTGTTCTTTGTGGGCTTTCATCAGCTGTTTAGAAGCGTACAGCGGCCAGGGCAGTCTGTGTGCCCCACGGCCCGTCTGTGTGAGGGCAGGTCAGGGTCTGTACCCAGTGTATGCGGGGTGTGGGCACTTAGCCGTGCGGGGCCGGCGCTGGGCGGCTCGCGGCCCTGCCAGCCTCCTTCATCGGCGTCCCTGCCCGTGTGGCTGGGGCCCAGCAGGCCGACGCCAGTCTCTAGGCTGGGCCTCCCTCGGCCAGGCCAGTAGCGACTGGCAGGTACTTAAACCTGGGGGGTGAGTGGTTGGGATTTTAGCACGTGCAGCAGAGCCTGGACTTTGCTGGCCTTTGTTCCCGTCCTGAGTGGCCTTTGCCAGGTCCTGGCATCTGCTGGGGCACCTGCCCCCCACCCCCCATTGGGAAGGATTCTGCCTTGAGGCCAGGCTGGCAGCGATAGGGCACGGCTGGTCCACTGAGGCGCCCCGCACTGAACGTCCTCGCGGCCTCCCTGTCTGGTCCTTCCCTGGCCAAGGGGGGTGACTGTGAGGTGCAGTGGGAGCTCAGGGGCCATTGGGATACACCCCAGGCTGTGGCGCAGGGGGTGGGGGGGGGACACTGGCTCCTCACTCAGGAGTGTGTTGGGAATCACAGCAAAGCTGGCCTTTATCCCATGTTGACCTCGTGCTGCACGGCAATTTGTTCTTTTAATGGCTTTAATGAGACATAATTTACGTGACGTAAAATTCAACTATTAGCGGGTAACTCAGTGTCGTTTAGCATTTGCAGAGAGTGCAACCATAACCTCTAATTCCAGGACATCCCTCCCATCCCCTCAACAGGAACCCCGCCCCCATCAGCATTCACTCCCCCAGCCCCTGACACCAGGAACCCACTCCCTGTCTCTATGGATCTGCCTGTCCTGGACGTTTCCCACCAGTGGAATCACACACCGTGGGTCCTTCTGTGTCTGGCTTCTCTCACTGAGCATCGTGTTCTCAGGGTCCGTCCACGTGGTAGTGAGTGTCAGGGCTTCACCCCTTTTCAGGTGATGTTCCCGGGTGTGGAGGGATGTGGTGTATCCACTCAACCGTCAGTGGACATTCGGGTTGTCCCCACTTGGTGCCCGTTAGGAATTGTGCTTCTGGGAAGCTGCGTGAGCGATTGTGTTGAACTTCACTTTTAGTGAATTCCTCCTCCTTTTAGTCTCTCTCCCAGATCCCCGATGGCCTCTTGCCATATGATTAGAAGCATCAGCAGAGAGGCCAAGGGGTGAGGGGGGTCTTGCTCAGTGTCCCTCGTCCAGAGCTGCCATCGTCCCCTCCCCTGTTGTCTGTGGACCCATGCCTGTCACCATCCCCGTCTGGAGGGAATGAGGTGGGTGCATCCCCGGCGGCTGTGGGATGGGCGACCGTGGTGGCGGCTCCTTTCCATTCCTCTGTGAGCTCCAGGGGCTCTTCCGTTTCCCTCCTGGGTAGTCAGCGAGTCCATCCCCAGCAGTCTGCTCTGCTCAGGCGGCACTGCAGGCAGGTCCCTGTGACACCCGCCCGGAGCAGCTGCGGCCGGGCCGGAAGGCTCGGCTTCCTGTCACTTTACTTCCTGCATCCTGGCTGAGCGCCTGGCTTTTCCTCTTTCTTTAAATACTGTTTTTCTATTTTCCGGTCAGTGGTGTGCCTTGTAGGAGACGGAGAACTCAGAGAAGGTGTAGCAGCTCCTCCCTGGCCGGGTCTCTGCAGTGAATGTCTCGGGGGTCCTCCTGCACGCCCCTTTTACCCGCTCGGAGCGCACATCTCCATGCCGCCTGTGGGTGTGGTTCTCCTCTTTCGGAGGAGCTGGACACTGTAGCCACTTCTCTGGTATCCATACTGGAACTTACACATTTTTCTCCAGGAGGTTTCCATCACGGTTAACTGACCACATGAGCGCTCGACGCACCCATAGCGCGGGGACCTCCCTTCAGGGCTGGCTTTGTCGGCGTCGGAGTAGGGGGTGAGCTGTTTAATTGTGGAGGGAGGGGTGCTGCCGTCCGCCTCCTCCCGCACAGAAGTTCGCCCCAAAGGCAGTGGGCGGATGGGGAGGCGCGGCCCGGAAGATGGTTCCAGGCCCAGGTATCTCACAGCACAGAAGGCAGAGCCGTGGGGCTTGTCCTCGCTTTGGAAGGCCTGGGGTGAGCTCCCCGGGGCCCCTGGACTAGCCGCGGGCCCCCCTCCCGGAGCTGCCACGCATGTTATTGGCAGCCTGCGTCTGCGTTCAGGCGGGTTCCCACACTTGGGTCGGCAGATGCTGCTTGAAGCCTGGCTGTAAGCGCTCCAGGTGGTGGCCACGTGTTGGCTCCAGGTACGAAGGGCCTTCTGGTGTCCACACGTGCGGTTTAGTTAGCCCCTGCAGCGCCTCTGGATGGAGACGAGAGGGAGAGTGCCCGGAGCCAGCTTCCCGGGGAGGCTGGCACAGGGTCAGAGTCTATGCTGGGCCCTCCCTCAGCCCCCCCAGCTTGTAGCTCGTGACAGCTTGCTCCCCATGTGACACCCTTCTCTTCTGGGCCTCAGACCCCATGGCAGCTCTGGCCAGGTAGCTCAGCGGGTACTTGGCTGGCTGGGTGGACGGCAGGTGCCAAACACTGGTCTCTGAGGGGAGCCGGCTCTGCACCTGCCCCTGGAACCCCTGCCCCTGGGACCCCTGCGAGGAGGAGTTCTGTACTCAGTCCTGGCAGGGACCCCAAAGGCCTGGTCACCACTGTCATGACAAAGGCTGCTGTACCGTGTGGCCCGGGGCAGCCACCAGCCCTCGACTGTCAGAAAGGGAGGGGACTTGCCCGCGGGGGAGGGTCCTTGAGTCACCAGAGCTGAGCTCTGGCCCCGGAGAGCTGGCAGCAAGCAAGGCTGGGAGTCAGAGCTGTGGGGTGGTCTGGGCGAGAGCGGGAAGGATGCCTGGGGGCACAGCGCTGCTCCCTGATAAGTGGTGGTGGACCCGGAGCGTCAGAGGTGCACCCAAGCCCCCACGGACAGGGCACCCACCTGACCGGGGCCTGACCCACAGGGGCCTGGTAAGGCCCGTCCGTTGCAGGACTGAGTGAGTGAGTGGGCTCTGGGGGACCAGCACTGGGGCCCGAGGTGGGAAGGTTCAGGGAGCACTTGCCAGAGGTCAGGAGGGGCTCACAGGCCAGAAGGGGCGGTACAGAGTCTGCTCCCCACACCCCAGGACGTTCCTGGTCCTTTATAGCAGGACTCTCACCTGGGCCGTCTTGCCCCCAGGGATACCTGGCGATACCTGGGGACATCTGTGGTTGTCACGATGAGGAAGGGGGGCTCCTGGCATCAAAGGGGTGGAGGTCAGATGCTGCTCCACACCCCATAGAGCCCAGGACACCCCAACGTCACAGTGTTGAGGCGGAGCTACTGTGTCATTTATTTGGGGGAAAATTGAGTGTGATCCCTGTTCACACTGGACACCAGGCTAAATCCCAAAGGTCAGGCGGTGTAAACCAGGGTGACCCCAACATCTGTGAGTCTCCTCCCCTCCCTCCCACTCAGGTGTGGATTGAAATGTGTGCAGCATCCCAGACCTCAGAGGTCAGGTGGTTAGGGATAAGCGCGGAATGATGGGAATGAGGGCAGAGTTACTGCTGCGCCCCGCAACCCTCTGGTGAGGGTGGGAGTGGGGTGGGGGGCAGACAGGCAGTGAGCTCACGGGAAGCAGCTGTAAAGCTGTGTTTCCTCCAGCAAGTCAGTGGCCTCCTGTGCTATGGGTCTGGGGAGTGGGTGCTACACAGAAATGCTGTTTCCGGGGCACCCTCCCTTCAGAGGCTGCATGAGTGCCGGGCCGGGGAATCTGCATGGGAGGAGGACCTACGCTGGGGAGGGTGGGTGGTGTCGAAGGCACAGGATCCGCGCTGGTGTGCGAGGGTGGGGTGTGGTCAGGAACGGCTTCCTGGAATAGGCGACCTCTTCATGGAATGTGGACAGTGGGAGGCATGCGCCTCGGGTCTCATGACGTTGGGGACCCCTCACCTGCCCGGCTGGTCTTATGTTTCATGGTTGGGCTTCCCGGTGAGGACTTTAAAAAATCTTTATTGACGTATTATTCACATACCATGCAATTCGGTGACATTTAGTATCTTCATAGCAACTCTCATCTTTGTCTAGTTCCAGAACATTCCGTTACCCCAAAAGGAAGTCCTGTCCTTGTCAGCAGTCACCCCATCCCATCCCCAGTCCCTGACAACCAGGAACCCACTCTCTGTCTGTAGACTGGCCTGTTCTGGACGTTTCCCATCAATGGAATCACACACTGTGTGTCCTTCTGTGTCTGGCTTCTCTCACTGAGCATCGTGTTCTCAGGGTCCGTCCACGCTGTAGCGAGTGTCAGGCTTTCACCCCTTCTCAGGGTTGAGTGATGTTCCCATGTGTGGAGGGACACTGGAGTTGTATCCGCCCTTGGGCTCCCGTGGACAGTGCCGCCATGAGCACGTGTGACCGGGTCGCCGTGCTCTCGGTCCTCCCGGGCACGTGCCCTGATTGGAGGTGCTGGGTCAGTTGGTGACTGTTCAACCTTCTGTGGAGCTGCCCGCCCTCCCCCCCCCGCCCCCCCCCCCCCCCGCCCCCAGCTCCTGCAGGGAGTCCTCGTGGAGCTGCCCTGACAGCGACGGGGAGCCTGGGCTTCAGTTCCAGAGGGAGGAGTGGGTGGGGGGATGCGGGGACCTGGCTGGAGCCCCAACTCCCGCGTGCTCTCCTGCTGTCCCCTCGTGGCCTTCGCTGTGGTCTCTGTGCATCTTCAGTTAAAATGCGGGTACGGGGCCTGGTTGTGTTGCTGGGCTCGGGGGCATGCCCAGGACTAGCTGCCCCTGTGCGGAGCTGCTCACTCCGGTGCTGCCCTCTGCACGGTTCCTGGGGGCTCGCGGCACTGCCGGGCCACGGGGCTTGGCTGACACCTCCGTCCTCTGTCTTCAGGGAAATCCAGCTGCTGAGGAGGTTACGGCACAAAAACGTCATCCAGCTGGTGGACGTGCTGTACAACGAGGAGAAGCAGAAGATATATCCTTTTGGGGCTCGGGGTGCCAGGTGTTCCCTGAGCGCTGCCGACCTTGGGGCTGGGGCCCCTCTCCAGTGAGTGCCCACGGGGGGCGCTGCAGGATGCAGGCTGGTTCTCTGCTTAGACCTCCTGTTCTCATGTGGAGCTGGGGCCCTGCTGTCAGCCTGGTCCCTGGAGCGGGACGCTTTCCTGGCTTCTGTTTGGGGGGCTGTGCGCCCTGGCCTGTGGTGGATGCATGGGGGAAGGGATGGGGAGTGTGTCACTGCGGCAACGGTGTACTGGGAGTGTCCTCGGCCTTCGCCCTTTACTCCTGGACTGCAGCTCCGAGAAGCAGGGTATAGGGGCCCGGGGGCCTGCTGAGGGGCCTGTGTCGCAGAGGGGCCTGTCACTGACTCGCTGGTTGCAGGGTGATGGGGGTCCTCTCCATCCTAGTCGCAGGGCTGCCCCTCCACGGTGTAGATGCGGCTGGGGGGCTTCAGCCTGGCCCTGGGCTCCCCACCCCTGCTCCGCAGCCCCACCCCTGTGCTGCCCTCGTCTCTCCCTGGCCTCCCGCCCCTGCTCAGGCCTTCTCTTCACAGGGCCAACACGCCCCTCCCTCCTTTGGGGGCCAGGGCTGGGGCTTGAGCTCCTCCTTGGGGTGTGGAATGACCGGGGGGCTTCCTGCAGCACCTGTGATCCTTCTGGGGTCTCCAGCTCACTGCACTAGTTCAGCCTTCACCCCCTAGCACCTGTCTGTTCCCTGGGGATGGCCCATCTGGGGCAGGGTCTTGGCTGAGCGTGCTTTCCTTAGCAGTGCCGCTGCTGCACGTATATGGTGATGGAGTACTGCGTGTGCGGCATGCAGGAGATGCTGGACAGCGTGCCCGAGAAGCGCTTCCCCGTGTGCCAGGCCCACGGGTGAGCGTGCGGACCCCACTGCTGTCCCCTCCGCCCCCGCCCGGTCACTCACGGGTCCAAGCGTTCGAACAACTTAATTCTGATCATCAGTGAAATGAAAGCTCAAGTATGTTTCAAAACTCAGGGCTTTGGGGCTCAGTTTGCAGTCCCGCAGCCCCACAAGCTCCTCTCTATGCACCTCCCTGCCCCACTGTGGCCGCCACCGAGGCTTTGGGGCCTCCTGTGCTTGGGAAGCTGCTGACAGCGGCCTGTACTGCCCCGGCTGGCTAGTTCTCCTGGGCAGTCAACCCCTAACACCCAATTGCTGTAGGACCAGCTGGCCTGTGGCGTGAGGGGTCAGTGGGTTGGCCTGGGTCCCTGGCCCCAGGGGGGACGGGGTGCAGCAGGGCTGTATCCAGGCCACAGAGGTTGGGGTGATAGCAGGGCCCCTGGGCTGCCCGGGCTGGGGGGGCAGCTGGGGCAGGTGCCCGTGGTGGGAGCTACTGCAGCGGGGGCCCAGGAGTGGCTCAGCCCAGCCACTGGCCCTCTGGTTCCCTGATGGGCTGCCCGGCACCGACGGCCCCTGAGCCTCGGGCTCCCATCCTTGGTCCCGCTGGGTCGCTGCAGGCAGCCATTCCAGGCAGCTGAGGTTCCCGACAGGTGGGGCCGCGCCTCTTGGTGCCGTGGGTCACAGAGGTTGTGCCCTGCAGGTACTTCTGCCAGCTGGTGGACGGCCTGGAGTACCTGCACAGCCAGGGCATCGTGCACAAGGACATCAAGCCCGGCAACCTGCTGCTCACCACGGGTGGCACGCTCAAGATCTCCGACCTGGGCGTGGCCGAGGTAGGTGCCCCCCACCCCCAAGCCAGACCCGGGGTGGGGTCCCGGCCCCGCCGAGGGCCGCTCCCTGAGGGCTGTCTGGTGCTGCTACAGGCCCTGCACCCGTTTGCCGAGGACGACACGTGCCGGACGAGCCAGGGTTCCCCCGCGTTCCAGCCGCCCGAGATCGCCAATGGCCTGGACACCTTCTCTGGCTTCAAGGTGGACATCTGGTCAGCTGGGGTCACACTGTAAGTGCCCCTGGGCCTGGGTCCCTCCACCCCAGGGGTCCTCCCTCACCCCGCCTGGCCCCAGGTACCCTGCCTGGGCTCCAGGCTTCCCTGACCTGCCCCTCCTGGCAGGTCCCCCAGCTGCTGCCGCCCCCTAGAGTCTGTGAAGGCCACAGAACCGGGGTCAGGAGCCCCCATGGGTGGGGGGACAGGCACTGGGACCGGCCGTCCTCCTGGCCCCCGCCCACCTTGGGCTTGTGCTGGTCTCCACCTGCGCTGCTTCCCACACCGGCCACAGTCGCTGTTGGGTGGGTGTTTCTGTCCTGACTCCTGGGGCTGAGAATTCTCAGACACCATGAGTCGCCGGCGATGCTCGGCCCACCGCTGCGTACCCCTGACCCAGACGCCGCCACGTGGTCGTCTGTTCCTCCATGAGCTCAGGCGGCACTGAGTGGGCCTGTGTTCTCTGGAAGCCTCCCCTGCCCGAGGCGAGTTCATGCTGCAGCCCCCTGTGCGCGCAGCCGGTGGCGTGGGTGTCCCGTTTCATGTTACTGAGAGCTGACTCATATACCGTTGACCCACCATGTCAGAGCGTGCCATCCGGTGGCTTTCCATATCTTCCTAGTGAGCCGCCACCACCATGTGTTCCAGAACATTCTCCTCACCAAGTCCAAGTCCCCACAGGTGGGGGTGGTTAAGGTTCGGGACCAGGCTGGCTCCAGGCTGGGGCGCGAGGCAGGCCCTCCTGACTGGTCTGTCCTTCCCGGGGCCACAGCTACAACATCACGACAGGCCTGTACCCATTCGAGGGGGACAATATCTACAAGCTGTTTGAGAACATCGGGAAGGGGGACTACACCATCCCGGGGGACTGTGGCCCCCCACTCTCAGACCTGCTCAAAGGTGAGGCCCTCGAGGCAGGAGGCTGGGCTGGTGGGGTGGGTGGGGTGGGTGGGCTGGCGGCGGGTACTGGGGCCCCCGTGGGTTTCCCGTTGGCCGGCCCTTCTCTGTGCAGTTCCCCGACATGGGGCGGGGCGGGGTGGTGCAGAGCCTAGTCGGGTGTGGAGAGCAGTGGGCGCGGGGGTGCCTGCGAGGGGCCGCTGGCTCCTCTGGGCTCCACTGCCTGCCCTGGGCCTTCATTCCACCCTGTTCTGATCCCCCATCCCTACAGTGAAGTAGCAGCGGGGACCCCAGTCTGCCTGCTGAGTGGGGGTCTCCTGCGGGGGGGGGGGGCCTCTTCCTGCTGCAGTTCCCGGCCTGTACAGCAGGTGGCGCTGTCTGTGTATGGCAGGGGCTTGTCTAGGTGTGGATGGGTGGGAGCCACACCAGCATCCTGGGGCTTGCCTGAAGTTAGTTTTGATGACGCAGCACATGCAGGGTATCGCCCTGTGTGACCGGCACCGTCCTAGGTTCCCTGCCCACAGTCCCCAGGCTCTGTGTAACTGACCTGACCCTCGGCTTGTGCTGGACGCTGGGCCAGTGCCCGGCCTTCGTGTGATGCACAGCCAAGAGGATCTTTACAGTCCTGCGTGGCGCCTGAGCTTTCTGATGACTGAGTCTCGCCGGTTCTTTGGCTTGTTAGTGAAGGTGAAATGAAGCTGGGCAGCCGCGTTCCCAGTGCTCTGCGGGCCCCCCCCCCACCGCAGTCCAGGCCTGCATTGCCAGCTGCCCCAGGACCCTCAGAGGGGTGGGCATACCGCCTGCCTGGGGTCTTCTTGGAATGTGGGAGGAGCCAGCAAGCGGGAGGCGGTGGCCCCGCTGGCTCGGTCCCAGCCCTCCCCACCTGAGCGCTCCTTAGCAGCTCGTGGGCCCCGTCCTTGGGGGTGCCCGGAGCGTGCCCCCTGGCTCCCCCAGCTCCACTGAGGGCCGAGGGCTGTTGGAGGCGGTGAGCTGTTGTTTTGGACTCTCCTTCCCTCGCCAGGGGCTGGTGGGTTGGAGTTTCCTCTGTACGGAGCTTTCTTTGCTCCAGTGACACAGATGATGATCTGTTGCTACCCTCGCTCTCATAAACGCTCAAAACAGCCCCAAGAGGGGCCGACGAGATGGCAGAGGGCACCCGTGTCCCTGTCCCCAGATCCAGGCAGGGTGTCCCATTCTCGCTTCCTCTGCCCAGGCCTGCCTCAGGGCCTTTGCACTGCACTCCGCATGCAGGCTCCTCCCGGCCGCTGGGCTGTTGAGCCGCCTCCCCCGTGAGTCTCTGGAACACCGCGCTGGCCCTGTCCTCCTGCAGCGAGCCCGCGACCCTGACCTTTCCTCCTCTCTCACACCACTCAGACACTCAGCTCTCTGAGCCCCAGCTTCTGAAATGGCCTCTCGTTTTCTGAGAACAAAGCACCTCCAAGAGGTGGTGTGCAGAGCCCTGCTGCCCCCATCCCCCTCTCTGCGTCACGCTCGGTCCTCCCGTGGGGAAGGGGGTGGGCACTTGAGCATGGTGGGGGCTGGGGACCTCGGGCCCTGGGCCCCCTGCAGCCCTGCGGGGGGGGTGCCGCCCTTTGCTGCTTCGGGCCAGCCCAGCACAGCCTGCAGGTCAGCTTTGCCCCTTCTGAGTGTCCGGGTGCCGGGCAAAAGGCCCTCACACCAGTGTCTACATACGGTGTGTTGCCCTCGAGGCCTCCGGTTCTCCTGCCGCCGCCTCGGGGGGCTTTGGTGTCCTGGCTAGAATGGCCAGTCACAGGCTTTGCTGGCCAAAGCCGGTGGGCACCAGCAGGGGCGAGCCATGTGCTTTGTCTCCTTAGGGCGTGTGGACAGGTTCAGGGTCACTGGGGTGGGCTGTCCATCCTGCGTCCCAGCCTTTTCTGGTCTTGGTCCTCCCAACCTGGCTTTGCAGTGTCTGCCGGGCAGCCCCTCGTGTCAAGACAGGGAGACGGCCCCAGCTGTGTCCTTCTCCGTTCAGCTGGGGGCTTAGCATCTGCCCCCATGCTGGGCGCCCGGCTGTAGAGGCCAGGCCTGTGGGGGAGGGGGCTCCGTTCACTCACGCCACCCCCTCCCCTGTACGGGCACCCACGGGCGTCCCCACCTCTCCCAGGCAGGGGAGGGCCCTCGGCCCGTGCTAGCCCCTGCACCCACCGCTGGTCTCCCCGGCAGGGATGCTGGAATACGAGCCGGCCAAGCGGTTTTCCATACAGCAGATCCGGCAGCACAGGTGAGTCCCTGTGGGGCTCCCCCACTTGGGGGCCCATGTGGTGAGAGCGAGTGGGGGCAGGGGAGGGGGAGGTCAGGGCTGCGGGGGTCTTGCTGGCTCAGTCTCTCCCGTTGGGCCCCTTCTCCCTCCCCCACCCCGCGTGGTTCTCAGCGGGAATTGGGGGTGGGCCCATGTGGTAAGCCAGGCAAGCCTCCGGCTGCCCTGACCCGCCGGCTTCCGTAGCTGGTTCCGGAAGAAGCACCCGCCAGCCGAGGAGCCGGTGCCCATCCCGCCGAGCGCGGACTGCAAGGACCGGTGGCGCGGCATGACAGTGGTACCCTACCTGGAGGACTTGCACGGCTGTGCCGACGCTGCGGATGACGAGCTCTTCGACATTGAGGACGACATCATCTACACTCAGGACTTCACGGTGCCCGGTGAGTCCCCGGGGGTCACGGGAGAAGTGGGGAGGCCCCGCCCCCAGCCCGAGGGTCCGGTGGCCCTCCCCGCAGTGGCCACCCTTCTGACGAGTGGCCTTCTTCCCCAGGTGGCGAGGAGGCGTCTGAGGCAGGGCTTAGAGAGAGAGACCCGCAGGAGAGCCAGTGCTCAGACCTTTCTGGAGAGGAAGCTGAGGCCAGGGCCGCCGAGGAGCTCCGGGCAGAGCCCGGGCCCTAGTGTAGCGCTGTCCCACCCGCCTCCCCGCGGTGCTGTGCTGTCCCGGGGCTGGTTCCGCAGGCTCCTGCATAAAGGTCTGCCCCACTGAGCGTGTGCGGGTCATGCTTGTTTCCTTCCGGCTCGCCGGCCAGGGCTTAGGCGTTTACTGTAGAAAGAGCCCGTGTGCAGGGTGGCCAGTGGGGCCTCCAGGGAGCAGCCCCAGGGTGGGTCCGCGTGTCCCACTCTCCTGGGGGCACACTCAGGCCTCTGGTGCATCTGGCTGCAGCTGTTCCCCATGGGGTCCTGGGGTCAGGTGGGATGCCCCGCCCTGGGAACCCTGGCCACGGTCCAGTCCTGAGGCCTCCTGGATCCTCCATCCTTTCCACAGGATAGAAGCAAGGTGTCCTGTCTCTCAGAGGCACTAGGGCCCCGGGACAGGTGCCTGGGCGTGAGCCTTGCTGGTCAGCCGGCTGTAGAGGCACTGACCACACACCGTCTCTTCAGGCCTGTTCCAGAGGCTTGGGGCTGCTTTGCCTGGGTGGGGGAGGCCTTGTTCAAGAGCGGCTCTCTGGGCCGGAGCCAGATCCCTGGCCTGGGAACGTCCTCCACATGAGACGTGGGGACGGACGGTCCTGTGCTGAGGTCGGGCAGCCGCTTCTCGCTGACCTGCCCGTGGGCCGGCAGCGGGCCGTGTTGGGGCTTCTCCCGTTCTGGTCCTGTCGTGTGGTCACGGTCAGAGGCTCTCAGCTGCTCCCCTGGGTCCCTGGTCCTGCCATCCACCCTGAGGGCTGGTGCTGGGCCTTGGGCCGGGTGTTGGTTGGTCGGGGCCAGTGGCCCCAGTGCCTTGAGGGCATGTGGAGCAGATTCCGTGCTCTCCAGCCACCCTCCGACCGTGGTCACTGTGCCAGAGGCTGGGCCCCAGGTGATCTGCGCAGAGTTTCGGTGCTCGGCGCCCCTCCAGCCCCCCTCCCCCTTCAGAGCAGGCAGCTGACACTGCCCCACGCTCTGGGTTCTGACCTGAGACGCTTCCCCGTCACGGGCCGGTGCCTCCCGGCTAGGTTCAGAGGCTGAGTCAGGCACAGGACGCCATTGGTGGAGACGGGGCTCCGTGTGCAGAGGAGATGGGCTTGAGGCAGCTGAGGGCAGTTTCCTGCCGACATCCATGGGAGGGGGGTGCACCGTGGGCAGCACGGGCTTCCCGCACCCTTCCCTCCCCCCACGCCTCAGTGGGGACAGAGTGGGGCGGGCGGCCCCGGGCCAGTGGCCCTGGGACCCGGTGAGCGCTGGCAGCCCACACAGTCGGGGCCAGGGCATGGCAGGCACCTGTGACGGCCTCTCCGTTTGTGCCCGGCGTGGAGAGCCGGGGCGGGCTCTTGTGGGAGAGACGGCGAGTCCGGAAACCCGGCCCGAGCCCAGCCCCTCCGAGTCCCACGGGGCCCAGCGAGGTCTGGCCATCGCACAGGTGAGAGAGCCAAGGCTCGGGCCTCAGGTCCCTGATGTCCACCATGTTCCCACCCACCTGAGTGCAGGGCTCCACTCACACCTGAACAGGCAGGTGAGTGTAGGCTGGGCCCCCCCCCAGCCGGCTCGAAGGCCAGCCCCGCTGCTCCCTGGATGGGGGCCCCATTGGCAGGACCTGGTGGGACAGGTGGTGGAGGTGCCCTGGGCCCGGGCAGGCGGGGCGCTGGGGGCGTGTTGGTCGGGAACCCCCAGTCAGCACAAGTTTGCCTTCTCCCTCCTAGGACAGGTCCCGGAGGAGGAGGCTGGGCGGAGCGCACAGAGCCGGGGCCCGCCCAAAGCCATGTGTGTGAATGGCACCGAGTCAGCCCAGTTGAGCGCCAGGTCGAGGGCAGAGCGCCGGGCCAGTGCCGCCTCCAACCCCGCCCGCAAGGCCTGCTCGGCCAGCAGCAAGATTCGCCGGCTGTCAGCCTGCAAGCAGCAGTGAGGGTGGCCGCCTGCAGGTGGGAAGTGGCGGGGACCGGAGGAATGGGTTGGGGGTGTGCTGTGGGCACTGCCCTGCTTGGCTGGTGTCACTGTCACGGCCTGTGCCTGTCACCCCCAGGGTCTGGGTTGGAGGTCACTTTCATCAGGGCGTTGGCCACACACTGGGGTCGGGGGGCGGCGTGTGCAGGATCAGGGCCCCTAAGCCGGCAGCCTGTCTTGCAGACCTGCGGGGCTCACCCCCACCCTGCCAGGCTGCTTCTGCGACAGGGCGATGCTGACATCAGACCAGGCTGGGGGTTGGGGGGTGAGCAGGCCAGGAGGGGCTGGGCTCTGACTGAGGCCGTCATCTCCCCTCCCTGCTTCCTCTTCCCAGCCCTGACCGCCCAGTCCACAAAGGGTGATTGGGCCCCAGAGGCACTGGAGACCCCATCGCCTGCTCAGGTTGTGAGCAGTGGGGTAGGGGCCTGAGGCTACACAGCCCCTGTCCAGCCATGTCCCCTCTCCCAGGGAGCTGCCCCTGAAACACCTCCCAAGGAATTTGTATGCCAGCAGCAGAACCAGCCAGGTGGGGTAGGAACTCTTTGGAGGGAGGCCCGGTTCCATGGCAGAAAGGCCGTGCTTAATCCCACCAGGTGGCCAGAGATGCCCGGGGTGGCTCTTGAGGCAGCGCAGCCCTCCCTAGCCTCCTGAGGCGTCTGACAGCACTGAGGCATGACCAGGCCTCAGTTTCCCCACCCTCTGGGCGGCCCTAGGGGGGCCTGCTTCCTGGGATGCAGGGCCTTTCGTTGACCCAAAAGTGACCCACCTTCTGTTCTGGTCTCAGCCTGTCTCCAGGAGCCCCGGCCAGGTCCTGCTCAGTCTTCCCGCCGACTGCTGGCCTGCTGCTCACTGCCCAGGAAGGCCGCCGCTGCACCCTTCGTGCTGACTGCCCCTCCGGAAGCCGGAGGGTCCTGGAGGGCTGTGGTTGGGGGACAGCAGGGACTGGGGTCCGCCCTCCCTTGGTGGCCGGTGGACACGACCTCCTGCTGACTGCAATCCTGTGCTGAGCCCCTTCCCCCCGCCGGGGGAGGAGGGAGTGGGCCCGGCGCGGCCCCACGCCAGCCCTCGCCATGCACTTTACGTTGAGACTACTGGTTCTCGCCCGCCCTGACCCCTCTTTTTACTCTGCCGCTCGTTAGCGCCTCCCACACCTGGTGATGTGTTCCCACCAACCACAGCCTCAGCGGGACGGGCAGGACAAGTGGGCCTGTCGACCGAGATGCATGCCCAGTGCCCAGGGGAGCCCGGCGCCTGCCTTGTTTTCATTGTTTGGTTGGTTCTTTTTTCTTCTTTTTTAAGAAAAAATAAAACAGGTGGATTTGAGCTGTGGTTGTGAGGGATGTTTGGGAACTGTGGGTGGCAGGACGTGCTGTCAGGTGGGGGGGGCGGTCTGAGCCTGAGCCTGGGGCCCTTTGTGGACCCCACAGTGGACGGGCTGGCCCGGGTCTGCAGGTCTTGCTGGTGATGCCGGGTGGAAACGTGGGCCTCCCACGCTTGTCTGCCTCTGGCCATGCTGGATCTCTGTGCTCTCTGGTGACCCGGCTTCCCCAGAGCTCCACAGGCCCCTCTGCTCAGCCCAGGGGCCACAGCTCCACAGTGCAGTGGCCAGGGGGGCCTGATCCCCTTTCGCCCAAGGCCTGTGTACTCCTGGGTCCCCAGAGAAAACCCAGAGCAAGAGTATGAAGTAAATATAATCAGTCAGAAAACAGAACACAAAACTCCATCACTGGATGGTACACAGACAGCACGAAGCTTCGAGGAGCGGGGCAGGGCGACTCGGCCGCTGGCGAGGGCTGCCCCATCTTTTGGCAATAAATAAAGCTTGGGAAACTTGAAACCTTGACCGTTTGGGTTTTGTGTCTCAAACACTGGTGAGTCCTGGCTGCTCTTTGGACGGTGTGGTTACGGGAAGTGCGGCCCGCTCAACATGCGGAGGGCGGGTTCAGGGTGCAGACACCAGGAGGGAGGGGACCGGGGGGCGTGTACAGGGCTGGGGGCGGCGGCGGCGAGTACGGTTATTGCTCGGAGGGGGCGCGGACTGCCGCGAGCACTCGCCGCGGTGAGGTAAACGGCTTCGGGGGCTTGGAGGCCACGGCCTCGAGCTAACCTCACAGCCCGGGCCCGCGCGCCCTCTCTTCGCGGAGCCTCGGCGCCCCTTGGTCCCTGCGCGTGCGCCTTAGCGCGAACTCCGGCGCGTGCTAACCGGACGCGTGCTAACCGGACGCGTCGCTAGGCTTGATTGGTGTTGGGAGGGGCGCTCTGCGCATGCGTCTCGCGCAGTCGGCTCGCACTGCCCCTCCAGGATGCAAGCCCTACGCATGCGCTTCCCGTTGCGTCGTGCAGTGGACGCGGCGGCCCCGGTCACTAGACCGAGGCCGCTGTCTGGGGCCAAGGGAAGTTGAATGTGGTCCTCGGAACCCCTAAGTTGAGAATCCGCCACACTCCCTTTAGTCGACCCGATGAAGTGCCCGGAGGGGACTGTGTGCGTGCGCACTTTGGGCTGGCGCAGGGTGCCTGGGGCACTGCGTGCGTGCTCGAGGCCCGCGGTCCCAGCGCAGGCGCGCCGGGGCGTCGCACTTCAGGTGTGTCCAGCGCCGAGGCCCCGCCGGTGCCGACTAAGCTGACGAGGTGGGCGCGGGGTGCAGGCTTAGACCGGGCTGTGGTCGGGGGACGTGGGCGCGGCCACGACCAGCGCAGGGGCCACGGCGACAGGCTGGGCCAGGCGTGGCGGGAAGAGCCTGTCGTCGAGGCTGGCCGCCAGCTTATCCAGCAGCGCGCCCGGGGAGCCGGCGCACAAGCCGGAGCCAGGGCAGCCGCCGCCGGGCTCCTCCTCGATGACGGGGATGGGAGGCGCGGCCGGATCGTCGCCCACACGGATGTCGGGTGGGCAGTCGACGCTGTCTCCGCGGCGCAGGGGTGCGCGTGCGGGGCGGGGGGCGCCGGGCTGGGCTGCGGGTGGGGCGGAGGGTGCGGCACGCGCGCCTGGGTCGCTGTGCTGCCGGCCGCGCTGCTGCCACTGCTTGCGCGTGTGGGGGTGCGGGTGTGCGCGCGCGCGGTGGCGCGCTGCGGCGGGAGGGGCGTCGTCGAAGTGCGGGTCGTGGCGCAGGAACTCGTGGAACAGCGCATCTGTCTTCTCATCGATGCTGTAGTCGCGGCGCGGGGCGCGGCGAGGCCAGGCGCGCGGGCTGCCAGGCCGGGCAGGCGCCTCGGGCGCGGGACCCTCGAAGCTGCAGCCCACGGTGGCTTCGCGGCCCGAGCTCGTGAAGGAGGAGCGCTTCTCGGGCGCGCTGGGGGGCCCGTCGTCGCCCGCGCCGCGGCCCTCGATGCTGGCGTAGCCGCTGTCCATCTGCAGCAGCTTGCGCGGCCCGCCCGCCTCGCCGTCCGCCGTCCGTGGTGTGGGCGGCGGCGAGGGTGGCGGGAAGGCGGGTGCGGCGCCCCCGGAGCCCGAGCTGTCGCCGCTGCGCACCGAGTCGCGGTCGTTGCCGCTGCTGCTGTGGTCTGAGGCGGCGGCCGCGTGCAGCTCGAGCGAGGCGCGCAGGCTCCAGATGTCGCGGTAGATGGTCTGGGCCTGCTCTGGCTCCGCGTCTCGCTCACCATCTGAGTCTTGCTGCTGCTCAGGCCCCGCGCTGACGCCGCACTCCGGGGGAAACTCGGGGCTCGCTCCTCCTGCGGCGCCCACCTCCTCGGCTGCCTCTAGCCTGCAAACCAGGCCGCAGCCGTCAGGAGGCAGCCCAGGCCCCCCGCACCCCCTCCCCGGCCACCCTGCCTCTGGGTCCGGGAGGGTGGGCACGGGTGGGAACCCTCTAGGGTTGGCCAGGCCCTGTGGAAGATGATGTATTTGCATGCTGCCTGTTCACTCTGCACTGGATGCTTTTCGAGTAAACCCAGAGCCATCCTGGCGCCTGCCGTTCAACCAGGGCCTCTTACAAAATGTGACCAGAGCATCTGCTGCCACTGCAGGAGGTTGGCCCCTCGCCCAGAAAGAGTGAAGGCTGTTCTCGAGAGATGGCCTTCTTTGACTAAGAGCTTCGTGTACCAAGGGGTGGCTGGGGATGGACTGGACCAAGCAGGGTCCAGCTCAGCCCCTACGCCTGGGTGACTCTGGGTGTGTCGCCTCAGCCCCCCACCATAGACTGACAAGTAGCCAGGAGGAAGATACACACAAAGGAAGTGTTAACTACCCAGACCAGGAAATGCCCAAGAGTCGGGAGCCCTGCTCCCGGGATCCAGTTCCCCATCCCACTGACGTGGGCCCAGAGCTTCAGCAGAGTTGTCCTTGGGCTGGGAGAGGGGGTACCGCTGGCAGAAGTGGTCACAGCAGTTTCTGAGTAGCGGCCTCCAGCCCTCAGGAGCATGGACAGGCAAGAGGGACCCTGGGGCCACAGCGGAGCCTTTCAGGCTCCACCAGGAAGCAGCGATACCCACGCGGGCACATACCCACAGCGGTCCTACTTGGGCAGGCATTCTGTTTTGGAGGCCCCGCCCGCCCCTCTACCCTTACCCAGTCTCCCCCTGCTTCCCTCCTCTGGTCCGTGCTGGAGAGGTGGCCCCAGCAAGGCAGCCTCCGGGAAGGACGGTGGAGCCAGAGGAACACGAACACGACCGCCTGTCCGAAGGGCGGGGAGAGCGCTCCCTGGGCCACCTATGGGGGATGGGGTGGGGCAGGGGCCCACCCCTAGCACCTCTATCTACTGAAAAATACCTGCCGAGAGTGGGGGGCGGGCTGGCGGGGCTGGTGGGGCTGGCCAGAAAGGGGCGGGGGCTCGGGAAGGCCACAGTGTCGCCAGCGCTGGCGATGTACTGGATGAAGTCCACGTGGGGGGCGTCCCCGTCCTCGTGCTCCATGCTCTCGCTGGCTGCCCGCTGCCGCTGGAAGTGGTGTCGCTTGGGGGAGCCTGTGCAGAGGAAGGTACAGCAGCCTGCCTGGGCCCCTCCCACCGCGGGCCCCACTCCCTGACCCCTGAGCCAACAGAGCCAGCCTGGACCAGGTGAGCATGTACCCAGCCGTGCAGGTGGGGAAACCAAGGCGCCCAGGGCAGAAAGACCAGGACCGAAAGCCCAGCAGCCAGGGCGGGCGGGACTGGAGGTGCCAAGGTGGCAGCATTGGTCCGAGTGGCCCTGGCAGGCAGGTGTGGTCAGAGCACAGCCTTGTCCTGGACACCAGGTAACAGACACAGCCCGGCTAGAGTGCCGAAGAAGGCCAAAGGTGGGGGAGAGTGAGGGACAGGTGAGGGGGGAGAGGTGACGCCCTCTCCTGCCAGTTCCAGCCCTGCCGGCCCAGGGCCAGGACCCTCCCACAAGGGAGGCCTCAGTGGGAAAGCCTCAGGGGTGGGGATGACAGTCACCCAGCAAACAGGTTCTGGGTGCTTCTGTGCCTGCATTTGCCTATAATCAACCTCCCGAATCACAGGCTCTGTCTGGGCTCCCAATGGCACAGTGGGACGAGCCCTCCCCTCCCCTCCCCTCCCCTCCCTGGCCAGGAGCACTTCAGCCAGAAATCACCCCTCCCCCACCCCACAGCAGCTGGAGCCGGGCCCCAACAAGGGGACTGGCACTGTCACTGGCCACGCACCTTCCCTGGCCTCCAACACTGCTCGTCCCCTCGCCCCGCCTTTCCTGGCAGTGGGACCCACCACCTCCGCCACAGGGCAGCAGGCACCCCAGCGCCTGGCCCCACTGAGCTCCCATGAGCAGGGATGGTTGTAGCTGTTGGTGCCACCTCCCCCCACAAGACACACATGCATGGTCCTTGGGTTGAGGTTTGGAAGCCCTGTATCCAGGGCCCTGTACCAGGGGTCTGCAGGATCGAAGGCCCACCACCTGTAGTTGTAAATAAAGTTTTATTGGTCAAAGCTGTACTCTTTTACACGCCATCTAGGGCTGCTTTCATGCCACCGCAGCAGAAACACTGACCGCAGAGCCAGAAACACACCATGCAGTGCCTCGTAGGTGACGCTCGCTGATGCCCGCTCTAGCCTGACAACCCCTTGTTTTACCGGGGCTCAGCGTGCAGCCCTGGCTCTTCCTCCTGACCAGCTCTGACCTTGGGCGAGATGCCCGCTGGTAAGCGGGCGATGCCGGCCAGCATGGGGTGGGCGCTGGGGACCCCTCCCAGGGTGCAGAGCCGCCTGCTCCACATTCTCCTGGGGCCGCCCCTGGGCCTCACTCCCCACCAGGGACCACAGCTCACCTCTCGTGTCCAGACTGGACGCCCGCTGGCTGGGCTCCAGCTTCCATTTCTTGACCTTGAAGTAGGGGCTGGCCCCGTCCAGACTGGCGTGGCGCCTCAGGCGGGTGAAGAACTGCAGGACGGGGCCTGCCCCAGAGGCTGGGCCCGCCTCCCCAGGCCCTGCTGCGGCCCCCGGCCCACCAGGCTTGGCACTCCTGGCCCCTGCGTCCAACTGTGAGGGAAGAGGGATGCTCTCAGACCCCCCAGCCTCTCCCTGCTGCACTAGTGCCAGCCCAGCCCAGGCCACCCGGCACTCACACAGAAGGCAGAGGAAGAACAGGGGGCTGGGGGTGGGCTGGGGCCTCCTCCCCCCCGAGACCCTGCCTGAGAGGCTCCCCAGGGCTCAGCCAGGCGCTGGCCACCTCTGTTCCCCCAGCCCTGGACACAGGGGGTCCCATCCCCTGGGCTGAGATGGGTCCCTGACCACACCCTCTGCAGCTGTTGGACTGCCCTGTGTGCAGGTGAGCCAAGCCGTGCATGTGCCCTGTGTGCCACCTGCCCCTCTTCCTCCCAAGCTCGGGGACCAGGCAGGGGGCCACAGGCTGCCCCGTCCTGGAGTGGGACGGGGGATGCATGCGCGGGGGCCTCACCGAGGTGCCTTCCCCAGAGTCACTGGAAGCCGAGGGGCTGATCTCGAAGTCGGCAGGGCCCACGGCCGAGTTGTAGGGGTCACCTGGCAGGGCGGAGCTGGGGCCCACAGAGCGGCCGGTGAGGGCCTTCCCCGGGGGCTGTGGGACAGAGCCGGGTTGGGGAGGAAGCAGTGACAGGTCAAAGAGCACGGGTGGGGGGGGTGCGTGCTGGACCCGCCACCCGCTGGACCCGACCAGGCCCCACTCCCCACCCGGAGGTGAAGGGCGCAGCCAGAGGGTGGGAAAAGTGGTGCCTGCTGGGGGAGGGTGGGCCGCCCCTGAGCTCCGGGCCAGCTGCCACCCCCAACTCACCTGGAATATGGCAAGGCTGGCCTTGGGGGCGGCCGTGGGGTGTGGTGTGGCGGCTGCACTGGCCTCGCCTGAGTCACACTCGTGGATGGTGACGATCTTGAGGGGCGGCAGGTGCAGGTGGGTGAGGCGGGCGTTCTTCAGGTGGTGGAAGTCCCCCTCGGTCAGGGTGTACCTGCGCCCAGCGCGCCTGCCCGTCACCTTGGGCGAGCTGGGTCCCTCTGCCCACACCCCAGCGTCCTCCCTGGCCCCACCGTCACCCTGCCCGCCGGGAGTGGGGGACAGCCAGGCACCGGCGGGGGCCAGCTCCGCCCCACAAGCCCAGCGCAGCAAGGTGACCTCCCAGGTGAGCCCCGGCACTGGGCCCTCCTTACCGGCGGCCCTTGTCCTGCGCCTTCCGGCTCTGCTCAAACAGGGCCGCCTCGTTGAAGGACACCCGGCGGCCGGTGGAGCTGGTGGACAGGAAGCGCTCGGTCTCGGCGTCCTGGCCCTCGGGCTCCTCCCCCCTGAACTCGGGGTCTGCGAGGAGAGCCAAGAGAGGGTGGGCCCCAGGTGGGCCGCGCCGGGCGCCGGCGGGCGGCTGGGCTGCAGGGCTGGGTCGGGAAGGGAGCGCCGAGGGCCCGACTGACCACCGGGGGCGGGGGGGGGGGGGGGGGGGCACTCGCTCATCCGCTCACACACTCACTCACGCAGCACGCGCCTGTGAGCACCTACGCGTGGGCTTAAGGAAACAGAGATGAGTCGGACTCGAGCTGCGCCCAGTCTGGTGGGGGAGACAGACAGACACAGATGGTCAGGCGGCCCGGGGGCGGGGGGCGGGGGACAGACGGGCGGCGACAGGCCTGGCAGGGCTCCTCACCTTGGGCAGGGCGGGCGCCGTTGTCCAGGTAGCTGGTGGTGGTCTTCTCTGCTTCCTCTGTGGCTCTGGGGAGGGGCAGCAGGAGAGCAAAGTGG
Source organism: Monodon monoceros (assembly GCF_005190385.1). Taxonomy (NCBI): domain Eukaryota; kingdom Metazoa; phylum Chordata; class Mammalia; order Artiodactyla; family Monodontidae; genus Monodon; species Monodon monoceros. Next base: position 156,375,293 of record NW_021703768.1, read on the forward strand.
GCCAGAGGACCCAGGGCGCTGCCCACGGGGTCCCCCGCAGGGCTCATGGCCACCGGGGCATCCTGAGCTCACGGGAGCCCACTCCCTCGGACCCACCCCATTCTCCCAGACTCCTGTGCAGACACGTGGACACCGTCACTCAGAAGCGGGCCCAGCGCCCCTGCGGCGCGGGCTCTCAGGCTGACCTGTCCCAGCTCCCCTGCGGGTTGGGGCGTGGGGCTGGGGGCCCGCGCACCTGTGGACGTGCCTGTGGACTTCCCAGCAGCGCCTGCAGAGCAGCAGCGCGCCCGACAGCACCACGAGGGTGCCCCCAACGAAGAGCGCCATCACCACCACCAGCAGCATGTAGTTGTCCAGGACAGGGTCGGGCTCCCCCTGCGGGGCCAGCGTCAAGGGTCAGGGCCTGTGGGCGTGGACTCTGGCGGCCCCGCCCCCCACCCCCCCTCACTCACGGTGGGGCGGCCCGTGGCGTTGTCCCACGTCGTGGTCAGGGCGACCGTGGTGGAGGTGGTGGCGGCCGTGGCCATGGTGGCCGTGGGCTGCATTCTGAGGCTAGGAGGAGGGGCCTGGAGGGGCAGGGCCTGCTCAGCTCCAGCTCCTCTGTCCCTCCTCCCGCTTTCCCGGGAGCTCGAGCAGGGGACCACACAGGGCGGTGACTCACGAAGAGGTGGGGGGGAGCCCCGAGGCAGCCCCCACCCGGGTCAGATCAGACATCCATGTCCCCATCTTTGAAAAGGGAGAGGCGCGTGCGTATCAACAGCTTCCCCAGCCGGTGGGGCCGGCCCGGCAAGGTGGCATGGGGCCGGAGCCCTGCCCAGGAAAGGAGAAGTGCCTCTGCGAGGAATAGGCAAACTGAGGCCGTCAACTCACTCCCGCCAGACCCCAGGGGCCCTGCCTGCACCATCAGAGAGCGGGAGGGGCCGCCTCGGCCCCAGGAGACTGGTTCCAGAATAGCGGGGACTCGGGCCATCCCTGGGGCTGGCCAGCCCGGGGAGGGGGCGGAGGGGCTGAGCGCCGGGACTCCAGGTTACGACTGGTGGATGTACAGGTTCCCCCTCCGCCCAGTACCGGTGGGAGTGAAAAGGCCAAAGGAGGCGCATCTGTTCCCAACCCTCAAGAATCTGGTTCCCATGGCGACTGAGCTAGCAGGCCAAGCTGGGGGGGGGGGGGGGGGGTTGCGGGGGAGCGGGGGGGGGGGGGGGGGGCGCGGAGGAGGGAGGCCTCCTGCAGGGGCGGCTGGAGCCAGCCCCGGGCGGCAAGATGGCTGCTGCCGCCGCCGCCCGCCGGTGCCCGGTCGGCCGCGCGCCCCCGCCGCACCCGTCCCCGCCCGACCCGGCCGGGCTCCACGTCTGCCTGGAGCCGGGGGCACTGAGGCAGAGAGGGTCTCAGCTCTCGGGAGAGGGACTGCCTGGACCTTGCACCTGACCGCCCTCCCCAACACGCGGCTCTTCCCGGCGGGAAGGACCGGTGGCCGCATTCTGGAATCTCAGGAAACCGAGTCCGGGGCCGGGACGACCAGCAGCCCTGAGTGGGCACGGCGCGCGGCCCTTCCCCACAGGAAAGGGAAAGCCTGTGTACAGGTTCCAGCGCCCCCAACCCTTTGGGACTTTCACCCTCCTCGACAGCGGGGGAAACTGAGGCCCATAGCAGGGGAGGGTCCGGGAAAAGCCAGGTGTCCTCGGCACTTCGGGTCAGAGGCTGGCCGCGGCTCCCCTGCATTCTCGGGGGAGGGGGCGCCTCTATGTAGGTCGGGAAATGAGTTCAGGTTAGGGGGGAGGGGGCAGAGGCACAGGGACGATGACAGGAGACCAGGAAAGACAGCAGGAGGCCGAAGGGGAAGGGAGGTGGACTCCTAGGGAGCAGGTGGGCAGACCAGGGCGGAGGTTGCCCACGGGCCACCCTAAAGTCCTGCCGGGCCTCGGCTCCCGATCGGGCTCGCCACCGCGCCCACCCCCGCGTCCCCAACCGGCCCGGGGGACCGGGATGGCGAGCAATGAGATGCAGAAAGCCGACCTCGGGCACATCTCAACCCCGGGCTAAGCCCGGGGGCGGAAACGCCACGGCCCTCGCCGAATCTCTCAGGGGGAAACTGAGGCTGAGGGAGGGCGTGGGCGAGGGTCCCTCTCCGGGCCGCCGAAGACGGGTGCAGAGCCTGGCAGGTTGGCCCCCACGCCGGCCCTGGCCCCTCCGCTCCCTGCCTCCGGCCTCGCCGCCTCGCGGGAGAGGGCCGGTGGTCTCTAGCCAGGGCGGGCCGTGCGGCCTCGGCCTGTCCCCCGCCCGCCCCGGTGCAGCCCCAGGCCCGCGCGCCTACCTCAGCGCCGGGGCGCGCGGCCCATGGGCGGCGGGCGGGCTGCTGCACGGCGCTCCCGGCGGGCTGCGGCGCCCGGTAGCCGCGGAGCAGGCGGAGAATTTATGAATGGAGAGCTCGGCGCGCGGGGGAGGCAGGCGCGAGAGGAGGGGTCACACACGTGACCGCGCTGGCGGCCAGCCCGCTCCGACCCGCTCGGTGCCGCCCGGTGCTGCCGGGTCCCCGGCCGGCCGCCCCCACCTCGCTCGCCGCCGCTTCTCGCTTGCTCCGCGCCGGCCACCGCCTCCCCGTCCCTTCCGGCGGGGGCGGGGGGCGGAGCCTGTGCTCCTGGGCGCCCCCTCCCCACGCGAAGCCGCCCTCTCCCGAGGCAGCTGAATCTCCGCCCCCGGTCCCTGAGGCACGATTCCTCGACCTTCCCTGGATCCCCGGGGACGGGGGACCAAAGGGGTGTTGGTCCCAGGGCGCACGACTCCCCGCAGCCTGGAGTCCGGGGGTGCCCAGACTCCCTATCCATCGCTTCCCCGGTTTGGGAGTCTCCGGGGTGCACAGCCTAAGGGCTCCAGGGCACATGTCCCACTTTTCTTCCCCTACGTGGGCAGCACTGTCAGGGTTGTCTTCTTGTTAGGATGAGCAGCAAAGATAATGGAACACAACGCATTCTGAGTGCCACCAGGGCTTGCCCGGGGTGGGGTGACAACAGGACTACCCCTGCAGAAACCCCATGCCTGGTCAACCGCAAGCTGCTCTTTCTCAGACAGTTGTGCCTCATCTTTCTAGGTGCTCAGGCCACCAATCTGCCACCAGCCAGGTTGTGGTCCCATCCCAGCCTGCAGTGAAAGAGGAAGGCCCAGTCCAACCCCAGGGCCTTTGCACGTGCAGGTGCCAGGCCCGGACAGCTTGTCCCCTCCGGAGCTTCCTTCACCTCTTTCCCAACGACGAAGTCTTCATCTCCTCTTGACTCCCTTTGCTAACAAAGCAACTCCCACCCCACATTCCGGAACTCTGCTGCGCTTTGCTTCTCTCCGAGGCCCTGCACGTCGTTGCCTGTTACTTGTTCCTCTGCGTTGTGTCCCTCCTCACCCCTGCCCCCACTGCGGTGACCTCCAAAAGCAGTTCATTTACAGCTGGGTCCGAGAGCAGAGCATAGCACAGAGGCGGCACCCTGGAGAGAAGGTGTGTGTCCAGTGGATGAAAGGGTGACACTGCCCAAGGAGGGCAAGGGGCAGTCAAGTGGACAATTACCCGGGAAGGCTGGCTCCAGGCGTGTGGGAACTGCATGGGCAAAGTCCCTGAGGTCTCCAAGTGTGTGGGCTGAAGGTGAATGTGTTGGAGGACCAGGGGGAGGCAGCTTGTGTTCCCAGCAGGGGAATGATGTGGTCCCTCTGGCTGTTTGTGGAGAAGGTGCCCTGGTGAAGCTAGGGGAGGAGCCTGTGGCCATCCAAGTCAGTAAAGGTAGCTGCAGGGGCCGAGCTGGGTGGCTTGTCGATGGGTACACCAGAGAATTCCAGGATAAACCCGGGTTGGGGACCTGAGTAACAGGTGATGCGCCGACCCCTTGGCTACCCTGGAGTGGGGATTAGAGACAAGTCCAATAGATGGGTCTGAGAAGCATATGAGAATAGGCCTCCATTCCAGTAGGATCCAGGGTTCCGGGACGAGCAAGCCGTGCACAGGACGCACCCCTAAGAAATGGGAGCAGAGCTTCCCTCTGCACACACCTGACTAGGGCCAGGATGCCCAGCGCATAAGGACTGATTCCAGGAGTACCTCTCACAGCGCTGACCTAGAAAGGGTGCGGGGGCCTGGGCGCCAGGCCCCGGGCCTCCCTGGTGTGGAAACCTCTTTCGGCCACAGCACCTGCCCAGCCACGAGCCCAGGTGTGACCCACCCCCACCCCCCGCGCCCTGCACCCGTCCGCTCCTCACCCAAGGCCCTTCCGGATGTGGACCCCAGCCCGGTCTAGCCGGACTCCACGTTTTCCCGGAGCCCAAGGTGGGGGCTGGGGCCCAACCCGGGGTGCCGACCTGCCCGCGCGCGGGGGCGGAGCGGTGACGTCAGCGCCGCGAGCGAGGCTGCGCGGGCCGAGGTGACGTCCGCGGAGCCCAGGGCCGCCCGCGCACGCGCCCCTGCGTCAGCAGCGCGCGGAGGCGGTGGCCGGGAGGGGCTGCGGGGGGCGCATCTCCGGGCGCGGCGCGCCCTCTGCCGGCGCCCTTAGGGGTGCAGCCAAGAGATTCCTACACCACTGGACGCTTACGGGAGCTGGACACTCCGCCTGGGATACCGTTCCCGGGACGCCTGCACCTCCTACAGTCACTGCCTGCCCCATCCGGCCCCCATACTCTGCTTTTTCATTTTTAAGTATTTGTCACCTCCTAACATACTGTACAATTTATTACGTTGAGTGTCTGTTAAACGCCCCCACCACCCCAAACTAGAGCAGGAATCTTAATATTTCCCTGATGTCTCCCCAGCGCCTGACATCCAATGAGCGCCCCCAAAATCTTGAATTAAGTGTCTTTTTCTCCGCGCGGGCTTCTGGTGCTCCCCATGCAGAGCCGTGTAACCGACCCCCGCACCTGACCACCGGGCTGGGAGCTCTTGCCGGAAGGAAACTACAACCCCCAGCATGCCGCGCGTCCAGGCGGTTCGCCGTCTTCAACATCGCGCACAGCGCGCCGGTAGTCGTAGTTCGCGCCTGCGCCCTCGTCGGGATTCTTCTCCCAGAAGTCCTCGAGCGTCGTCTTCCTCGACCTCCAGGCCGCTGGCGTGCAGCCGGAGTCCGCCCGCCCCTGCTCTGCTGTCCGCCGTCCGCCCTCCATCATGCTGCCCGCTGCGCTCCTCCGCCGCCCAGGCCTGGGCCGCCTCGTGCGCCAGGCCCGCGCCTACGCCGAGGCCGCCGCTGCCCCGGCCCCCGCCGCGGGCCCGGGACAGATGTCTTTCACCTTCGCCTCACCCACGCAGGTTCGGACGTCCGCCGGGCTCGAGACCCCATTCTGGACCCCGCGCCCCTCCCCCGTGTGGCCCAGGATCCGAGCCCCCAACCCTCAGGTCGGCGACCCCCATTCCCGACCCGCGCCCCTCCCCCGTGTGGTCCGGGATCAGACCGCCCAACTTTCAGGTCGCTCCTCAGCCTCCCATTTTGATGTGCGCCCTTCCTCACGTGGTTCAGAACCTGAGTCCCTGGGCACCTTTCTTGTACGCTCCTCCCCAGGTGGCTCGCTGGTTCTGCCTTGACCGCGCCTCCTTACCCGAGGGCTAGGGTGCCTGGATTCCATTGTCAAGTAGACGAAGGCGCTGCAGTCCTGCATGAGGACCCCACCGAAGCATCGGCTGCCTCCGTGTCCCCCGTCAGCTTTCAGTCTTGCCTTGGCTGTTTAACTGCGGGGGAGACTTGACTGCTGTTCCCCGAGGGACTAGCCTGAAGTGACCCTTTCTTTATGTATCTTGTCTAGGTGTTCTTCAACGGCGTCAACGTTCGACAGGTGGACGTGCCCACGCAGACCGGAGCGTTTGGCATCTTGGCAGCCCACGTACCCACACTGCAGGTCCTGCGACCAGGGCTGGTTGTGGTCCACGCTGAGGACGGCACCATCTCCAAATACTTTGGTGAGTTGATTGGGAGGGCAGAGGAAAGGGGCTGGGTGGGAGATGCTTGTCTCAACGGGCTAGTTCTCATTTCATTTGGCAGTGTCAGGAAGAGCACCAAGGATATAGAACTCCCCGGCACTGGGCTGGGTGTGGTTAGGGATGTAAGTGGTCAGCAGTGGGCCGGGCGGGGGCCCATCGGAGGAGAAAGGATCCTCAATTCGGAAGAGGTTTTCCACAGCGTGGCCCCAGCGGTACAACCCAGACTGGAAATCAGCTTCGGCTCACTCCTAACCCTGGTTCAACTCCTGGGCTGCTGGGCAAAAGGAGGAGGCTCTGTCCCCATGTCCAGTCTACAGTAGATGCACTTGGTGGCCCCTGTTCACTTGTGTGCTGGGGCCTTTGGATCCTGGAGCCACGCTGTGTGGTCACCCTCCTGGCCCTGCAGGGGCTCTGGGGCTGACTGTGTCCCCACGCCCGTACATGGATCTCTCACTCCCCCTCCTCCTGCAGTGAGCAGTGGCTCGGTCACGGTGAACGCTGACTCTTCGGTGCAGTTACTGGCTGAGGAAGCCGTCACACTGGACATGTTGGATCTGGGGGTGAGTGTCCCAGGGGAAGCTGGTGCTCCGAGCTGCCACGAAATCCCCAACTGCAGGGAGGGAACAGGTACCGGGCTGGGCTCCTTGCTTCGCCCTCACCCGCCACCCACCCCCTGCAGGTGGCCAAGGCGAACCTGGAGAAGGCGCAGTCGGAGCTGTTGGGGGCCACGGACGAGGCCATGAGGGCCGAGATCCAAATCCGCATCGAGGCCAACGAGGCCTTGGTGAAGGCCCTGGAGTAGGCGGTGCATGCCCCATGCTGGCTCCGGCAGGGAGACTGGACCAGAGCTGGGCAGGGGATGGCCTGGCATGAGGACCCAGTTCCTGTGGGTGCAGGATGTCTGGAAGGCTGGGGGAGTGATCCTGGGGGAGCCATCCTCTCTAGGAAGCCACCAGGGGGCAGCACAGTGCCGGCGCCTGCCCAGAGCGCCTTTCAGGGCTCTGCCTCTCTGTGGTGAATAAACCAGGGAAACAAGCCAGCTCTGGCAGGCTTGGGGGCTGGCGTCAAGGTCGGGCACTTGCCCTACCCGTGAGGATTATTCTCACCCTGGAAGGCTCTTCCACCTCCTAAGATCTCCCCAACCTGACGTGCTGGCCACCACTCCTCTGCCGCATCTGTCGCAGAGACCTCTGCTCCCAGCCACCGGCAACGGACAGCCTGCTCCCTGCCCGAACCCTCATTAAACACCTGGAATCCAGTTTGCATACGCTGACTTTATCCTGCTTGGTGGTGGGCTTGGGACCTAGCACGGCCTCTCCCCCAGTGTCCTGTGTCTGCGCAGCGAGGTGGGGCAGCCAGTCTCAGCCTTCCCAGCTCAGCAGGCTGTAGTCTGAACCGCTTGGGGTGTTGGCGGTGCGGGCTCAGCTCGCAAAACTAGGCTGGGTTGTGGGAAGGCTGTTGGCTGTCACGCCGGGAGGGTGGGCACAGGTGAAGGTCACCAGCCAGGGCTGGGGATGGCAGGCAGCAGCGTGGCTGCCACTTCTGGGCTGGGCCTGGGCTGCTGGACAGACATGAGGCTCTGCCAGGTTCCAGACTGTGACGCCTGTCCCGTGGGCTCCCTGGCCCCGCCCCAGCTGCACTGGGAGGGGGTGGGTCCTGCCTGCTCCCACGGAGGCCCTGCCCTGTGCCTGCCTGGCCTGTGGGTGGCCCCAGCTGGCCAGGTGCCCGATCCCTGGTGGTGTTGGCACCTCTGTGGCACCCAGGCCCCTGGACTGGCCCCAGATGGGTGGGGTGGCCAGGCGGGGGCGGTCCTGGCACCTTGAAGCTTCAGGGCTGTCCTATTTCTTTCAGCCAGTAACTCACTTTTGCAACCATGGGGGTGACCCAGGCACTGGCCACCTCCTTGTCCCCCTCCCCGGCCCTGGGTCAGAGCAGAGCTGGTGGGGCCTTTCAGGGGGGTGAGTGTGTGGGAAAGCTTGGGTCTCTCTGTGTGTCACCGGCAGCCAGAAGGTGACGGAGAGGCCACTCCCGGGCTTGTCATTGGCACGGGTGGGCTGTGTGGTCTTGTGTCAGGATCTTATGCGAATGACTGTCCCGTAGCTGCCTCTGAGGCTCGATGTCTGGGGAGTCTCCAGGCAAGCTTGCAGCTCTGGGCGGTGTCCGTCTGGGGCTTGCTCCTTCTGTGCAGGTGAGGTCCAAGCAGCCGGCCCCCACTTCCTCAGGAAACCCCAGCTCAGCTAAAGCTGGGACAGCCATGGGGTCACAGGTGCAGCCCCACTCCTCCCCTCCTTGTCTCCTGGCTTAGAGCCCAGGTCTTCGAGTTCCTGGACTGGCTTCTCATCTGTTCTATAAATAAGAGCAAGGACACAGCTGGGGGCTGGCGGGGGCTTGTGGGAGGAGACCCTGTACCAGTGGTCCCCACACCAGGGAACCTGCCTGCACCATCAACCCCTGAGGCCACAGCCCGGGGTTATGGGACACAGCCACACAGCTAGGACCCCCCAGCATGGTGCAGGCCCCCTGGGGGATGTGCACGCCTCAGAGCCCGGCCTGGGGACACCTGCGCGCCCTGACAGCTTCAGGAACAGCCTGTGCTGGCCAGGCTGCGTCCTGGGGTGGGAGGCACCCAGGGTGGGATGGGTCACAGGGCCAGGAACCAGGGGTCACGACCCCTTCTGAGAGTGCAGGCCTTGGGCCTTGGGGCAGGCGGTGCCCAAGGGTTCATCTCCTTCCCAGGAAGGGGTCCCCTCGTGCTTTGAGTGCGCTCATGGCCTGGGACTGCCCCCCATAGCACAGGGATGCTATGAGTGGGAGAGAACAGGCCTTAGGCTGATCTGGCATGTTTATCAACTTGGACTTGCAAAGCCAGGCAGGGGCCACTGGTCTCCTGTGTGTGTGACCCTCAGGGGCCCCATGCCAGGAGACAGCCCACTTCCCTGCAGGCAGACGAACCAGCCCCAGTGAGATCATAGACCCGTTGGAGGTCTCAGCCGCACCCCACCCAGCACCACCTGCCCACCTGAGGGTCCCACCTGGCCCGTCCCTCCGTGAGCCCTCCAGCGTTCAGATGCTCCGGCTTCAGAGCGCACGGTCCCCTGTGCTGCCTTCCTGCTCTCTCTGCAGGCAGAGCAGGCCGGGCCCGCAGACCCTCAGCCCGGCCCCATCACCGGGTCTCGGGGCACTTGTGAGAGCCTCCGGTGCTTTGCGCTCACTTGCTTCTCATCTGAGCACTGTTCTGTTTGTCTGGCAAACTCCTATCCGTGCCTCAACCCCAGCCTCCTGATCCCTCCCTCAAGCCCAGCCCTGACCCTATGGGGCTGGGAGTGTCTGGGTGTGCCTGTGAGAGGGTGGGGGGCCAGAGGCTGCAGGAGCCCTTGGGTGGGAGCAGGAGGCAGACCTGGAAAGGAGCACAGCCCTGGGAGGGGCCCCCAGGGCAAGGCTGGGGGCGGAGGTGGTCAGGTCAGATAAAGGGAGACACCAGATAAGTGGACAAGTGGCCTGGGGTCCCCCTCCTCTGGACAGAGAGGGAGGGACGACTGAGAGGGCCCTACCCTCAGCCAGGGTCATTCTTAGAAAGCCCTCTTACACAGGGCGACCTGTAGGGACACACCTGAGGACATGCCAGGCTTCTGCCTGTTAATGGCTGTGTGACCTCAGTTTACTCACCTGTAAAATGGGTAGGGTGATTACGCCCACCACAAAGGCAGGATACCAGCAGGTGAGCATGCCTGATGGGATGATGGCAATATTGCCAGGCCTAGGTGAGGGCCCCACATCCCCAGGCTCCAGAGTGAGGTCTGCTGTGTTCTCTCACTTCATTCTACTGCCACCCTGCAGAAACTGAGGCTCACAAAGGTCAGTGCCCTACGGGATCACAAAGCCCAGCGGGTGGTGACTGGGTGCACAAGGCAGGCCTGGCCCTGGTGAATTGCTCCATAAATGCCCTCTGAGGTCACCGTTAAGGGATGCAGTTGGCTGGGCCGCCAGGGCAGCTGGCTGGGGCCCCCCCACTGCAGGCAGGTGACCCCAGCCTGTTTTCCTGGACCGAGGCCGCTGACTCGGGCCCCCCTTACCGCTCCCCCACGCGGGCGCCCCCAGGCGGAAGCACTCGGCCAGAAAGGGGGCGGGGCAGAGAATCCAGCTGTGTACCCCGAAACCCCGTAGCACGGGCCGGAGTGCCGGTGCGCCCGAGTCGTCAACGCGGCTGACCGTGACCCCGGGTTCGTAGCATTCAAGGAGCGCCACCCCCTTCCCGTTTAAAATGCGAGATTTAGGGGGCGGGTGGCCCAGGCCCGACGGCGCCCCAGGGCCCTGGCCGGCAGGCAGGGGCGGGGGCCGGCCTGCGTCACCGCCTGCCCGGCCCCCCGCCCCCTGGCCGCCCAAACTCCACCCCGAGGGAAGGCGGCGCGGATAAAGGCTCGGGGGCCGCCCGCTCGGCCCCAGACCGGCTCCGCCACCGCGCACTCGGCCCGGACGTGGGTACACTCAGGACAGTTGGGACTTCGGACTTGCCTCTCCCGGTGAGTGGGGGGCGGGACCCCGCGGGCCGAGGAAGGGGGTTCTCACTCTAGGCTCTTGAGGGTGCCCCACTTTTCTTTGTTCTTTGAGCAGGCAGTGTTCAAAGGTGTCTCCAGCCCTGGGAAGCCCCCCGGGACGTGGAGTGGGAGGCACTCGGCGCAGCCAGCACAGCCCGGGAGGGACCTCTGCCCCCGCCCCGCCCCCCGGGCACTCCCCCTCCCCGAGAGTGACCTTGAGCTAGTTGCCTTTCCGGCCTCAGTTTCCCCGAATGTGAGGCCCCAGTCTCCTGACTTGGAGGCTTCATACCCCTAGCGAGGCTCCCACAACGCCCGCAGTCCCGTCGGACTGCCCCCGTCCCTGGAGGCCTCGGCGACCCCTCCCCGGGTCTCCGGGCAGCGCTCCCAGGTGGGGCCGGCAGAGGGCGCGCCGGCGCTGCTGACTCACCGCAGCCCCGAGCGGCGCGCGCGGGCGCAGCCGGGGACGCCGCGTCACGTCACGGCTCGGGCGGGCGCGAGTTGGGAAGCGGGCCTGGCCCGCGGGACGGGGGTGGGACGCGAGGTGGCACCGGCGCGGGAGGGCCTCTCCGGCACCGGCCACGTCACCACGGCACCGGCCACGGGGGTGCAGGCCCCGCCCGCAGCTCCACCCTTTGCCGGGGCTTCACGCCTCACGGGTGGGGGGCACCCCGGACCGACCCTCCCGCGAGCCCCCCAGCCTGGGCTCGGCCACGAGGCGCGGGGACAGCGTCCAGCTTCCGCTAGCGGCGGCTTCCCGGATCGGCGCTTGGGGAAGGCCCCGGCTTCCTGCTCCTTCGGCGCGCAGCCACTGCCCTCCCCCACGGCGCGCCGCCCCAAGCCTGGGTCCCGCGCCCCCCGGGCCGGGCCGCCCGCCCTTTGTTGCGGGCCCGGGCCTTATGAATGGCCGCGGCGGGGCGGGGGCGCGGAGGCGGGCCAGAGCGGCACCGGCCCCGCCCCTGCCGCGCTCCGCTTGGCCAACGGGACAGGGGCGGAGCGAGGGGCGGGTACGCGCGGCCACGTGGGGCGGTGCCGCGGGGGCTCCCATTGGCCGGCCCGTGTGGCCGACTGGGCGTTCAGCACGCGTTGATTGGTCGGCGCGGGCCGGCGGAGTAAGTAGTGAATGGGAGGGGGCGGAGGCCCCGCCCCTCGGGACGTTGATACATTATAACTTTTTTTTCTTGTTACTTTCACCCCCAGATCCTCCGGCGGCGACGGCGGCGGCGGCTGTTGCTAAGGGAGGGGACGCGCGGGGAAGCTCGGCCCGAGCGGCAGACGGCCCTGAGCGCGGCCGGCTGAGTGGCGCCCCCTCCTCCGGGACCCTTTCCCGCGCCCGCCGCCCTTGAAAGGAGCTGAGAGTGTAGTCCCCACCCAGGAAGGTGCCCCGACGAGCCGACGCGACTCCGGAGCGCCACTCGGATTTTTGATTCTTGATTCGCCTTCCGCTCCTGGGACCTTCTCGAAGGGAAAGCGCGCTGCCCCCCGCCCTCAGGGGCCCCGAGGACCCCTGTTTGGGGAGTCCCCCCGCCCTGCCCGGAGGCGCGGCAAGAATTGGCGGCGCCCCGCGGACTCCAGCCCCCCAGCGCGGGCCGGGGATGGAGCCGCAGCCCGGCGGCGCCCGGAGCTGCCGGCGCGGTGCCCCCGGCGGTGCCTGCGAGCTGGGCCCGGCGGCCGAGACGGCGCCCATGAGCCTGGCCATCCACAGCACGACGGGCACCCGCTACGAGCTGTCGGTGCCCCCCGACGAGACGGTGGAGGGGCTGCGCAAGAGGCTGTCCCAACGCCTCAAAGTGCCCAAGGAGCGCCTGGCGCTGCTCCACAAAGACACGTAGGTACCGCGCGCCCCCAGCCCCCGCGCCCCCCGGGCCCGCCGCCCCCTCTGGCCCCGGCCCCGGGGCGGGAACAAAGAGCGCGCCGCTCGGGGAAGGAAGGGGGCGGCCAGACGGGGGGCGGGGGCGCGCCGCGCGCTCTCGGCCGCCCTCTGCTCGGCCCTGCCAGTCTTGGCCCCCTCCCCCGCCCGGGGTCGCTGCACAAAGGCGGCTGCGAGGGCGCCTCGGGTCGGGCTTAGGCGGCGTCCCCCACCGGAAGGCAGGAGTCCCGGGCGGCGCGGGGGTCATAGCTACGGGGGTGGGGGGCGCGGCGGCTGCCTCCTCTGCCTGCGACCCGCCGGCTTCCGCATTTGCTCGGCGGCCCCCTCTACGTCTGGCTGCCTCTCCCCCCACTTGCGTCTCTCTGCCCCCCTTTGTTCTCGCCACCAAGCCCTTCCCGCAGTCTCCCCCTCCCCCCCCGCCATTTAAATCGCCTCCAAGCCGGGAGCCCTCCCTCCGCGGGCCTCCGGGGACACGCAGTGTCCATCCCCAGCGGAGGGGCCCCGGTGGGGGAGGGGCGGGAGGGGGAGGGTCTCCTTTGTCTGAGCGGCGGCCGCGGCGGCGGCCTGCGCCAGGGAGGGAGGGAGGGAGGAGGGGAGGCCCGCCCGGCGAAGCCCGGAAAGGCTAAGCGCTTGGCCCGCGGGGACAGCCCAGGCCCCGGTGGTTGAATTACAGGGGGGCGGCCCCAGGGTTGGGGGAGGGTGCCAAGGGACTCGCTGGGCCTAGATGGTGAAAACGTGCCTCGCTGAGGCGCAGAGGGAGTGCCCCCAGTCCAGAGTTGGGGTTCCTTGGAAGAAGGGGTCTGCACAGTCAGCAGGGGCTCCCAGGGTCTGACCTCAACCACGCACACACTCAGGTCTCTGGATCTGGAGACCAGGAAGGGGTGGGGGTGATGGACGCCTGTCTCTACCCCACGAGCCCAGCCCTCCCCCGCGGACTCCGCTTCCGAGCCCCTGCCTTGTCTCGGTGTAGCCTCACCCTCTTCCTTCCTCCCCACTCAGCCGGCTCAGTTCGGGGAAGCTGCAGGAGTTCGGCGTGGGGGATGGCAGCAAGCTGACGCTCGTGCCCACCGTGGAGGCGGGCCTCATGGTAAATGGCTGGGGCAGTGCGCCTCGAGGCCCCACACTGACAGGCAGTCCCCTCCCCTGCAAGCACAGTCCCCATCACACACTGGACCCCTTCCCCTCAGGGCCACCCACCCCACCCATCAAGCGGGGCCCTCCCAACCCCGGTGCTCGGGTGCGCCCTCAGGGTCTCTTCTTCCTCTCTCTGTAGTCTCAGGCCTCCAGGCCAGAACAGTCTGTGATGCAGGCCCTCGAGAGCTTGACTGAGACCCAGGTAAGACCCGCGCCGGCCCCCTCCTGGCCCTTGGGGGCAGCAGGCCCAGTGCCCGGCCACTCTGGAGAGCCTGGGGGTTGTTTGTGCTCCCAGCAGGCCTGTGAGGAGGGGAGGGGACGCGCCACTCCGCCTTCGTGCCAGCTTGGCCTGGTCACCCAGCTTCCTATTCCTCCTCCCCGCCCCCCCAGCACTCACCACCTGACCTTGAGAGCCTTCACTCCCACGGTGGCCACCATGGGGGAGGGGGCCTAGCTTTCACAAGCCTGCCTGCGGGGTGACCTTGGCCCATGCTCCCACACCACCGGGCCTGCGTCCCCAGCCCCACCAGTCCCCAGCCCCACCAGCCATGCCTAGGCACTCTCCCCCCTGCCCCACTGTGGTTTCCCCAGAGCGACCTTTTTAACATTTCTGATGGGGGGGGGGAGGGATGGGACTGGGTGATACTCTTTCCGCCTTCCGTGACCCCATTGCAAGGGGTGGGGAGTCACCCCTCCCCCTCCTCCCTCTGCCCTTTGTTCTCTGCCCCAAAAGGGGGAGGGGGCGGGGGCGCCCAGCCCCTGGGGCCAGCACAGACCAGACAGGATGTTAGGAAAATATTTAGTAAGCGCCCGGGAGGGCGATGAGGAGGAAGGCTGGGGCTGGCCCACACTGGGTTCCCGGTTTTGTTGCAGCTTTTTTCTTTCCTCCTCCTTTCCTCATTTTTCTGGCAGCAGGGCCCTCCTCCCAGGAGGGTGACACAGGCCTCAGCTATCTGCCCGCTGCCAGGGTGGGGGTGGCAGGTCCCCGGCCTCAGGAACCTGCTCAGCGGCTTCCCTTCCTCCTGCCCTGAGGCCCTTGCCCCCTCCCGGCGTTTAGCATCCTGCCCTCACCAGCCAGCTGGCGCGGAGGAGGGGGGGGGACCCAGGAGCTGGGTGGTCTGCCGTCAGGAGGAGCAGTGGGGTGGGGGGAGAGCCAGGGTCCCTGGAGTCGGGTGGGGCTAGTGTGTGCTTTCCTGGGGCAGATGTGAACTGAGCTCCCTGCTCCTGGGGGGGCTGTGGTTGGCAGGGGGCCCCTGGGCGTGTTTGGTTCACATCCGCTGCAGGGTGTCTACGTCAGGAGGGAGATGGGAGGCTCTGGGCGGAGTGACTGGGCTCCCAGAGCTGCTTCTCCGCCTGGCACCGAGTCATGCCTGCCCGTTCACCCTCCCCTGGGAGGAAGTTGCAGGGTGGAGTGTGGGGGGGACACCCTAGCTGCTCTTGGGAAGCCACCCCAGGCCCTTCCTGCAAAGGGCATCTCTGGGGCTGGGGAGGGCGTGTGCACAAGGACTGCGGGGTGGGGGCTGCACTCGGCCCGCCTCCTTTGCCTTCTCCCCATGGCCCCCAAGCAGGGAAGGTTACGCCAGCCGCTGCCAGCAGGGAGGGGGTGGTTCTGAGTCATCTCGGCCTGTGTCACTTCTCAGAAACCTCCGCCCCATCCCTGCCCGGGGAGAGCACAGCACTGGCCGGGCCCCAGAGGAGGGGTCCAGTGCAGATGGGGGTCGTATGCACCCCTCGCCCACTGCGAAGGGGTTGCCAGACTGAAGGTTCACGTTTGAATGGGCTGTGTTGAAGCCCTGGGAGACTCGAGCCCCAGGGAACCGGTCAGGGTCCCCCCCAGCGCCCGCGGAGGCAACGCCTCCCCCTCAGCCTCGGCCCCGCCCAGGACAGATAAATATTTATCTTGAGAAAGCAAAGGT
Organism: Monodon monoceros; assembly: GCF_005190385.1. Lineage (NCBI taxonomy): Eukaryota > Metazoa > Chordata > Mammalia > Artiodactyla > Monodontidae > Monodon > Monodon monoceros. The sequence continues at coordinate 156,390,680 of NW_021703768.1, forward strand.
TAGGACAAGAATTTGTCCAGGAATTTCGCCCACTCGCTGTTCCAGTGGCTTAGCTGGGAGGGGGCCTGAGCTAGGCCCCTGCAGTGTTCACAGGCGAGAGAGGGTGGGGTAGAGGTGTGAGGTGAGGGTTCTTTGAGAACAGTGATTGCTGGCTGGGCCCCGCCCCCTCTGGCCTCGGTTTCCCCTTGAAAGAACCAAGCTGGCCAGGGCGGGCCAGGCCCCCGTCTCACCCGCCTCTGTCCCCCCACAGCCCCCAGCGGCGCCCAGCCCGGGCCGGGCTGGCGGAGGCAGCTTCCGGAAATACCGATTCATTTTATTTAAGCATCCGTGGCACCGACAGGGACCCCAGAGCCCAGAGAGGGGCGGCGAGAGGCCCCAGGTCACGCAGCGCGGGGGGCCGGGCCGGGCCGGGCTGGGGGCACCACAGGCTGGAGCCCTGGGCTGACGGGCCGCTCTCTGCAGGTCAGTGACTTCTTGTCGGGCCGCTCGCCGCTGACCCTGGCGCTGCGCGTGGGTGACCATATGATGTTCGTCCAGCTGCAGCTCGCAGCCCAGCACGCCCCACTGCAGCACCGCCACGTGCTGGCTGCCGCCGCTGCTGCCGCCCGTGGAGACCCCAGCGTGACCACCACCCCTGTGTCCTCTCCCTGCCGGCCAGTGTCCAGTGCCACCCGCGTCCCCCCAGTGCCCACTGGCCCTGCGCCCACGTCCTCCCCTGTCACGGCCGGCTCCTTCCGCTCCCACTCGGCCTCTGCCACCTGCCCCGAGGTGAGTCTGGGGGAGGACGTGGTGGGAGAACGTCAGAGCCCTGGATACGTCTTTTGTATCAAGGGCCGTCCCCAGACCCTGGGCTGGTGTTGGTCTGGTGGGAGATCCCCTGACCCTAAACCCCAAAGCTCATGTGCCTCCCTCCCCCATCAGCAGATGGACTGCTCTCCCCCCGCCAGCACCGGTGCCAGCCCCACGTCCCCCGCCGGGGGCAGCCCCACGTCCCGCTCCCGCAAACCTGGCGCAGTCATCGAGAGCTTCGTGAACCACGCCCCGGGGGTCTTTTCAGGGACCTTCTCTGGTAGGTGTTGTGGCGTGCCCTGCGAGCAGTCACGTGAACTCACGCCAGGCGTGGGACACACTCCCCGGGATCCCCACGCGTGTGCCCGGCCATACAGCAGGCCACGTGTTCTCATGGGTGGGTGCGAGTGCCTGTGTCACCCAGGGGTTCTGCCTACACATGTGGGACCCGGGCACTGCCGAGGCCTCACATCCACCACTGGGGTCCTCATCCACACCCCTTCCCGCAGGTACGCTGCACCCTAACTGCCAGGACAGCAGCGGGCGGCCGAGGCGGGACATCGGCACCATCCTGCAGATCCTCAACGACCTCCTGAGTGCCACGCGGCACTACCAGGGCATGCCCCCATCGCTGACCCAGCTGCGGTGCCACGCCCAGTGTGCCCCGGACCTCGCCCCCAAAACTACCTCCTGCGAGAAGCTGGCGGCCGCGGCCCCAGCCTCCCTGAGCCAGGCCCGCCTGTGCAAGCCCCCGGGTGAGTGTCCACCCCCACCCCACCCCGTCCTGGGTCTCTCAAGGCCCCTCTGTGCGCCTCTCAGAGCAGCTGAGCCGCTGGTGGCGGGGAGGGGGCCGCCAGCTGCCACTCGCCCTGCTTTGCAGGCGCGTGTAGAGAAGGGAGTGTGTGTGCTGGGGGCACACAGCATCTTTGTGCCCTCCCCGGGGGGGGGAGTCCATCCTCACTTCCTCCTCGCCCCCCTCGGGCACCTTCTCCAGATGGTGCGTGGGGCCTCTGTGAATGGGCCAGTCAGGCTGAGGAGGGGGTTAGCTTCCCCCTCCCGCTCAAGGGCGGCCTCCGCCGCCCTACCACCACAGCCATCTCGTTATTCCAGACGCCTCCGGAGTCCTGTAGAACCGTGATGTGGGCCCTCAGGCCCGGTCTCAAAGGGGAAACCAAGGCACAGCCTGAGTCCTACCCTGGGTCACAGAAATAGCCTAAAGGGTTCAAGCTCCCGCTCATTTTTATGCTAGCCGTGTCCCCGGTGCCTGGCTCAGGCCAGCCCCTGCCCTCATGGAGCTCACAGCCTGCTGTTCAGCAGACGTGGAATTAATGACCTAAAGGTTCAGCAGACCCTCTTGACCCACTCACTCGCTGGTGGAAGCATCCACGAGAGCTGGACCGGGCCTGATGCCCATCTGCTGGGGGTCCTCGCGTTTGGTTGGGGGTCTGGCCTCCAAGGGGCCCTCACGGTCATGGTCACTGCCGCCTCTGCAGGGGACCGGCTGCGGCAGACAGAAAACCGAGCCACCCGCTGTAAGGTGGAGCGCCTGCAGCTGCTGCTCCAGCAGAAACGGCTCCGCAGAAAGGCCCGGCGCGACGCCCGGGGCCCCTACCACTGGCCACCCAGCCGCAAGGCCGGCCGCAGCGATAGCACCGGCGGCGGAGGAGGCGGCGGCCCCAGTGAGGCAGCTGGCTTGGGCCTTGACTTCGAGGACGCCGTCTGGAAGCCAGAAGTGAACCCCGACATCAAGTCAGAGTTCGTGGTGGCCTAGGAACCCTGTCCCTCGCCCAGGGTGGCCTGTGAGCGTGGCCCCACGCGGGAGGGCCAGCGGCCGGCTGGTGCAGTGGGGCACTTCCCCCTCCCGGTTACGCGGCCTTTTTTTTTTTTTTTTTTTTTTTTTGAAATTTCACTTCCTACCGTGGTTTTCCGAACTCTCCATGGACTTGGGTTCCTGCCTCCTCGGTTTGGCTCACACTGCCCGCCCCTCCCTCCATCTCCCATCCTCATCCCCGACCTGGCCGGGTCCCTCCCGCCCACCTTCCCAAGCTCCAAATATGTAGCAGTCTTTCCAGATGGTTGAGAGCGGAGACAAGGAAGCCGCCCCCCACTTCCGTTCTGCCGCCCTCCCCACCCTTTTCAGGTTGAAGTCAAAAATGTAGATGCCTCATTATGCACTTTACAGACAGGGGAGGGGGCCGCGGAGAGGAGAGGCCCCCACCACAAACCCTGGCCCTAAAACAACTCGGCAGGTGCGACCTTGACCACCAGGGACTGTTTCTCTTCCACATCCGTACTCTTTTCTCTTCCTGGTCTCTCCTTTTCCATTTTTCTTTTTCCTGGGAAAGAAAAGAAAAGCCGTTTCAGGGGAGAGGCTGGCCAGAGCCTGCCTTTCGGTGTGGGCTGGGGTGCGTGGCGGGGGGGACCCTTTCCTGCCAGGAAAGGAGAGGGAGGGAGGGGTGGTGCCCGCCGCCAGCCTGCACCCCGTCCACGCACTGTGCGACTTCCTTCAGCGCTACCCCACCGCCCCACCCCGTTTTTCTGAGCTTGGGGTATTTATAGACTATTAATTTTCTGACTGAGCCAATAGTGGTTGGGAATCTCTTGAAAAATACGGAGAGCAATGGCTGGGGGGGCGGGCTTGACGCCCCCAGCCCTCCTTCCCCACCCAACCTGAGGGATCTGGGCCTGTGGACTGTGTCTGGGGGCCTTCCTGCAGCTGGGAGGGGAGGGGAGGGGGTGCTGAGCTGTGAAACCCCAGGAGGGGCAACGCTGTGTAGCATTAACCCCCTTGGGGGGGGGTTCGCTGCTGGTCTAATTTGGACCCTCCCCACTCATGCCCATGCCCCAGGGGCATCCCCCAGGGCAGAGGGACAGACCTCTCCCCCCTTACTGGGGCCATTTCAGTGGGGTGGAGGATTTTTTTCATTCACTTTTATTTTTTACTGATAAAGGAGATGTTTGGGCCCTGCCCCCCCACCTGTCAGTCTCGTCCTGGCCCCGCCCCTCTGTGCTGCGCAACACCCCTCGCCCTCTGCCTGCCCCGCCCTCCTAGATGAACCCCAAGTCCTCACCCTGCCCCCGATTATGTGTTTAAAGTTAATGGTTTCAGATGTGAACATCTTGTGTTAACTGTAGCTCTGTACATTTTTTGTGGGGGGGGGTGGGCAGGGAGGGGTCAGAGGGTAGGGGTCAAGGATCTTTGTTTTTGTTTTCGTTTTTCCAAAAAAAAAGAAAAAAGAAAAAAAGGGGCGGGTTTGTTTTTGAAGCGCTGTCTTGGATATCTATTTAATGTGTGTTCTGATGGGGTTTTTTTTTTTTAACGATTTTTAAATAACGTCTGTGCCTCCACTGGTCTGAGAGTGGAGGCCCCAAGCAGGAACCGCCCACCCCTCTCTGCCCTCTCCAGGGCCCCCCCAAGAAAGCATTACCCACCCTCGGGGGGTCGGGCTGTGGGGTGTCCCAGCACCTTGCGGGAGTTTCCTGTATGAAAACATGAAATTGGAAAAGAAAAAAGCCTCCACAAACACCGTGATTTCAAGGAATAAACAAAATGAAACGAGTGAACCTCCGGCCTGCTCATCTCGGGGGGCGGGGTGGTCTTGGCTGTCACAGAGTGGGCTGAGTACGGTAGGGGGTGATCTGTCTCAGGAGGGTCGGGTTGGATGCTGGGGTAGCCCGCCACACCAGGGAGTGGGAGGCGGAACGTGCTCCCAGGGCGCCCAGCGGGGGGAGGGGCGCGTCCCGGAACAGTTCCCACGCCCCCTCCCCGCTTTGGGGTGAGGGTGGGCAGGAAGCCGCCTGGCGGGGGAGGGAGGGCCGGCCACTTCCCGGTACCCAAGGCCGGAAGTCCTGCAGGGTGTGGGCACGGGGCTGCCAGCCTGCGTGCCCTGGGTGGGGCCTCTCCGTTCTAGGCTCTAAAGTGGGCTACAGGGGGCTTCCCTGGTGGCGCAGTGGTTGAGAGTCCGCCTGCCGATGCAGGGGACACGGGTTCGTGCCCCGGTCCGGGAAGATCCCACATGCCGCGGAGCGGCTAGGCCCGTGAGCCATGGCCGCTGAGCTTGCGCGTCCGGAGCCTGTGCTCCGCAACGGGAGAGGCCACAACAGGGAGAGGCCCGCGTACCACAAAGATAAATAAATAATAAAGTGGGCTGCAGGCGAGCCCAGGGACTCAGTCTCCAGGGAGACCTGGCTGCAGGCTCTGCGCCACGGTTTCCCCAGCCCCAGAAAGGGGGAAGCAGCTCCATCTGCCCGCCCACGCGTGGGGGGCCCAGCCTGAGGACCCCTGACCCAAGCCCCCCCCTGGGGTATGGCGCCAGGCCTCCAGAGCACCCCCTCTCCCTCCCACAGTCAAGCCAGGGCCTGGGGCTGGCGCTCGAGGCCTCCCGGTTTGGCTCCACCCCAGCCCTGCGTGGACTCCCTTCGGCCTGCCCGGCCTTGCATTCCAGCGCTCCCCATCCCTGACCATCGGGATTAAGCCTCCGGGCCGTGCCCTACCCAGGAACACCCCTAGCCAGCGCCCCTGCTTTGCCTGGGAACTTCCCCTGTCTGCAACTCCCACCCCTGCCCACCTGGAGCTCCCTGAGGGCCGGGCCAGGTGGCGAGTCCCACCTTCATCCACTTTGGGGCTGGGCAAAGACACAATCACAACAACACTGAAGGTCATTTCGCATGTATTTCCTCACTTAACGCAGCCACCTAAGAGAACTAATTACCCTCCCATTTGGTAGATGAGAAAACCGAGGCCCGAAGAGAAATACCGTTTGCTCCAGAGCACTGGGGTGACTGTTAACATTAGCGACCACCATCCCCGGGCTGATTTCTTATAGCCCAAGACCCTGCCCTCCCAAGCCTCAGTTCTAGGAGTCCCGCCCATGGGGAAGGGAAACAGGTGCAGTCCCAGGAGTGTCCTGGGAGCAGCTTGCTAATAAGGCCTTTCTGTCCCTCCTGCCACCCTGTCACCCCCAAATCATCGCACGCCCACGCCAGGAAGGTAGGATACCCAGGTCAGGCTGATCCCTTCAGACCTTCAGGTCAAACGTACCCGCGGGCCCGGAGGACCGCAGAGTGGAAGTATGGGTGGGACAGCTCAGGTCGAACCCCCTGCCCACGCAGCCGGGTCCCCGGAGGTCAGGGCTGTGACCCAGGTGGCCGCTACAGGGCTAGGTGGGAGATGCGGAAGGAGGGAGTAGATGGCGGCACCCGCTGAATCACGGGGGCTGTGTCTGCATGCTGCAGAGCAGGGGGCACTTGGTCTACTGCCGGGGAACTCACTCCTCAGGGCGCTGCCTGGCGCCCAGCCCTGGGGTCCGAGGGTCGCAGCCCTGGCCGGGAGTCCTAGAAGAACCCCACCCTGGTTGGGTGCTGCGGCCATTAGCCCCTTCCCACTGCGCGGGCCTGAAACGCACACACCTGAGGCGGGGGCTGAGTGGAGAGGTGCCCAGCCAAGGGGGTGCAGCGACCGGAGAGGCTGCACGCCAGGCCACGTGGGCGTGGGCAGCACGGAAAGGTAAACCGAGGCCCAGAGTAGGCAGGGGCCGCGGAATCACAGGGGGCGGGGACAGCCCTGCACCGCCCCCTCCCCCATTGAGGAAAAAGTTGAATGGGAGGGGGCGGCCCCCGGAAGCCCGCAGGGATGGAAACGCGGCTTCCATGGCAACGCGCCGCGAACCGGGCCTGACGTCACCGTGGGGAGGGCGCCCCGCCCGCCCCCGTCCTCGCGTCGGGCGGCCCAGGCCCCGCCCACCCCTGGGACGCCTCATTGGTGGCCACGTCGTTCGCTCTTCCGCATGCACCAATAGCTGCGCGGGGTTGCCGCCCGGAGGTGGGACTGCGGCGTGGCCCGGCTGAGTGCGCAGGCGCGGCGCGGCGCGGAGGCGTGTGGCCGTCCTCAGTTTGGAGGCGGGATGCGCGCCAAGGGGTCTGACGCCTGCGGCAGCTCCGGGACGGAAGAGGGGGCGTACCCGGGGGCGCCGCACGTGCACCCCCCATTCTAAGCTGGGCCATTGCCTGTTGCCCCCTCCGCACGACCCCGTGTGCGCGAGCCCCGGGCTGGGGGGAGCGCAGGGCGAGGAGCGGGAGGAGGGCACTTGGATTGAGGCCCTGCCAAAGGAATAGGACTTTGCCAAGGATAGGAAGAGGGAACTGGTGCCCCAGGTGGGGGGCATGGCGTGTGCAAATGTCTGAAGACGTGAAAGCGGGTGCATTTGGGGAACAATTGGGAAGTCCATTTGGGGTCCTAAACCAAAAGGCGAAGGCAAGGACTCGAAAGGGGTGATTCCTCAAGTCTGGCTTGGGGGGGGATGAGATGGGAACCCCAGGGAGGAGGGGCGGGTGGAGAGGGCAAAGGCCAGAACATCCCAGGAGCTTTCTGAACGCTGTGCTTGGGCTTCGGAGAGGCCTGGGAAGGGACCGATGGGGCATTGTCTGAACGTGGCCTCTGGTTCACAGTGAGGTGGTTGGCAAGGGGGCTGCAGGGAGCTCGGAGATTTGGGGGAGGGGAGCAGTTGGAGACGCCCCTGTGCACCTGGAAGCCTACAAGCCAGGAGCCGGGACAGTTGGGGGCCCGGGGGGGCTTATGGCGGCAGGAAGTCCTCGTCGCTGCCTGGCTGAGGCGCAGTTTTGCTGTGGCCAGGAGTCCACTCTGAAAAGGCAGCAGGCCGCGGTCGGGGTAAACAGGGTCGCCTTTGCCGGGTGGCGAGGATGTGAGCAAACCTTTGGTCCGAGGTTAGCCCCTGGGGCTAGCCGGACGGGCAGAGAGCCCTGAGCCTGATGGGGGTTGGAGCTGGCGGTGTGGACAGGTGTGGCTACCAAAGTGTGGAGTCCGGACGGAGGCCTGGATCCAGGTGCTGGCTTCTGGGATGATGAGGCGGCTGTGGGCGGGCAATAGAAGGTCACTGGGGTCACGTCTTTCTGCTGGAGGCCAGAGTCCCCTGGGGGCAGCCAAATGGGTAATTGGGGCAAGCTGCACGGTTTTGAAATGCCAAAGGACGCGGTGAGGGGTGGCTTGGGAAGAAGGCAGGGAGGAGCCAGGCCCCTAGAAAGATGAGAGGGAGTGGTGCCCCGCTGGGGCCAACTCCGGCACCCCCAGCACCCGGAGGCTGCCCCAGCACAGCCACCCCTACCGCGCCTGGCGGGAACGCCCTCCTTTCCAGGCACCTTGGGAACGGGAGCCGCCGAGCTACGGCCGAGGGTGCTGGGGCCCCACCCACGGCCGCCCAGACCTGGGAGGGCAGAGGACAGGCAGCCGCCGGTGTCACTCGGGATGGGAGAGCGTCCAGCCCGCAGGTGCGGGCGGGGCCGCTGTCACCTGGGGCCCTTCCACGACTGGAGACTGCCCTTCGGAGGGACCTCTGTCCTTGGCCTGCTGCCTCTGTTCCCCCCACCCACGTGTGCCCTTCCCCCTGCTCCCTCTGAGTTATCTTTTCCTGTGTCTTTCTGTTTTCCCCTTTCCGCCTTCCTCGATCTCTGGGTCTGTCTGTATTTCTGTCCGGGTCTCCATCTCTCCCTGGAGGTCTCTTCTCTATTTTCCTCCCGTCTCGGTCTCACCGGCTCCTCCTCCCGGCCCCTCCCCCGCTTCCGCCCCCTCTCGGGGGCACCCTCCCTCACCCCCCGCACACATTCCAGCCTCCACCCCCGCCTCGCCGCCCCTCCTTGGGGCCAGCTGCTGCGGCGTTCGGTGCCCGGGATGCTAGGAGTGGGCTTGAGCCGGGGTCAGAGGGCGGGAGCGGGCGGGGGATGGGGACGGCACCCCCTAACTCTTCTGGAATGTGGGCGGGGCCGGCCCCACGGGGTCGGGGGGAGGAGGTCGCCCGCCGGCAGGCGGAGCCGGTGGCCCGAGACAGCTGGCTACATCTGCCCTGCACACGGCCCACACCCCAGACGCTATCCATAGGCCTCGCGGAAGATCAACACAAGTCCAGACGCCCACGCAGGGCCTCTTACCGCCACCAGACCCAGACCAACCCGTCTCCCCGTCCCACACACGCGCTGCACACCCTCCGCAGTCAACGGGTACATGCCGATCCCACCTGAGTGACAGGCTCCGGCTCTGCAGCACAAGGACCCCAATGCACACCGCCCCCACACCCCCAAACCCGCCCCAAGCTACACTTTGGGGGCCACAACCTCAATCAACAGTGTGACCCTCAAAACCCGCAAAATTGAAGGTCACACCAGGCAGCCCAAACTCAGACCCTCAGAGACGCAGCTCAGCCGAGGCGGCACCCAAACCCGCGGACGCTCCAGCCACAAACACTACCCACGCACCGTGCGCGCCTGCAGGCCCAGCCGAGCAGAGCCGGCCACTGGGCTGGGGCAGGTGCAGGGGCCTGTGTGCGCCCACAGAAGAAGTGGGGCTTCCTCCGGCATGGCCGGCGATTCCCTGAGTGTCCTGAGACACGGAGAAAGGAGAGAACAGCAGAGAACTGGGAGCCCCTCCGTGGTGTGTTTTTGTCACCGGCTGCCCTTCCATCACCCCCGCTGACCCCAGGAGATGCTGCTGCTGTGCCCACTTCTCAGATGATGCACCCTAGGCTCAGACAGGAGCCCAGACACCGCCTACCTGCACAGCTGGGCACCGGGCCATCGCTGACACTCAAGGGTGGGATGGTGATCGAAGGCTGGACGAGGTCCATGGGCACCTGTGTCCTCCTGCTTGGGTGTGGGGGCCAGGATGTGGGACTGCTGTGTGCGGCCGCCTGGACACACACAGGTGTCTTCCCTGAGCCTCTGGCAGCTGCCCCAGGGGGGTGTGCTCTCCATGACTGCCACTCCAGTGTTGCCATGGAGATGCCACAGCCCCAGTCAGGGGTGCTTCGGCCCCTCTGTGTGCCTGCAGGGAGCCTGTACGTGGGGCCAAGGTCAAGGGAGCGGACAGGGCATCAGTGGGGGTCAGCTCCTCCCACCCCTGGGGCGGGGCTGTGAACCTCAGCCCTCCCCCCGTCTCGGAAACCCAGGGGGTTGCATCCCCAGCCCCCACCAAGGCAAGCTTTGGGGTTTCCACAAGCACACAGGGGTCTCTGCGCATGCACAGGCCCTGGCGTTTCACACACACCTGACGTATGTCCTCTGCATGAATGCATATTATTGGTGTGGGCCTCCGGGTGTCCCCCGGGTCCCATTCCACAGCCCGTGTGCCTGCCGTTGATGGGGACTGCGGTCACCAGCAAGGCCGATGCGCTGCCTGGCCTTTGCACTTCTGGGATGGGGGCTGGGGCAGGAGCAGAAGAGTGGCAGCTTCCACATTCCTGGGACATGAGTCACAGGGAGCTCCACCCAGGTGCCCCCTCCCATGTCCCCCTCCGCCAGGAAGACCCCTCCTAGGAACAGGAGGTAAACTGAGGCCAGGGCGCAGGCAGCTGAATCTCCTGCCAATTCACAGTTGGCAGCCACCTAGGGATCTCAGATGTCCCCACCTACTCATGCAGGTGGGAAACGGGGTGGGTGGGGACGGGGGAGTCAGTTAAAGTTAAACTCTTCCTCCTGGCTTTTGGGCTCCTGTAGCTCTCCTCTGCCTTAGAGACCCCGGCGGCTGCTGACAGCGCGTGGCATGTTCGCACCCCAGGGGCATGAGTCACACCACCAGCCATGGGCACATATGATCTGTGAGTCCCGGTTCCCCCGCGTCATGCACACGCAGCAGCGCTGTCCTCGGCTGATCCCACACCCTGGTTATGCACATGCTTTGGGGTCCACGCACAACCCCTTGTGTTCTTGCACATAAGGCATGACCATGCAAACATGTTTCCATGTGTGCACACGCACACACACACACGTGTGAGTTCTATGCACACACTTCCACAGCCATGTGCACGGGCACACGGCCCCATTTTCATGTTCACACAGGCATGGTCCCCAGAAACCTTGTTTCTCCATCTCTGTACCCACGAGTCCCCTGCCCACGGCACACATGTGCACCACACCTGGCAACGTACACACACATCCAGTCCCCGCTTCCCTCTCCCTGGCTCTGAGCCCCGGGGATCTGGGCCAGGCGGGCGGGCTGGAGTCTCTGCCAGGGCGGTCCCCTTCCGCGCCCGCGCCGGGCGGCCTCCAGGTGCACCGTCCCTGCCCCAGCCTGGCCGGCCGGGAGGGGCCGGTAATTACGCGGCCCCGGGGTTCCCCCCCACCACGCGCCTTTCATCCCGTCCACGCCCGACCCGAGCCCAGACACTCATTACCGCCTCTCGCCCGGTCATTAGCCGGGGTCGGGGGAGGACCCGGCGTCCGGCGGGCCCGACCCCGCGGGGAGGACAGAGGGGGCGGTGCGGGAGCAAGGAGGCCCCGCCCCCGTCTCCGTGGCCATGCCGGCGCAGCCCCGGGGGTGGTCTTCGGCGGGCGCCCGGGGAGGGGCGTCTTGTGAGTGTGCAGATGGGGACCTCCGGCCTAAGCCCCGTCCCGCCGGGCAGGCGGTGAGCACCGCGTGTCCCGGCCGTGAATAGCAGCCTCGCCCCCGCCCGCGGCTATTTTAAGTCCCCTCCTCGCCGACCACCCCCAGCGCTTGGGCGGAGACGCGAGGGCGGGCCTGAGGGCGGGACGGGAGCCCCCTCCTACGCTGGTGCTCGCGGCCGTCGGCTGGACGGCGGGGCGGGACCGGGAGCCCCCGGCCAGGCTGACAGCGAGGCCGTAGCTCCCCCTTGTGTCCGCGGGGAGAGCGTGGAGTCGCGGCCGAGGGAGCTGGCATCACCTTCCAGGGAGGAAGGTGGTGCCAGCCCCCTGAGACCAGTCCCCCATCTCGCCCCTCACGGGTTCACAAGGTCCTAGGTACACACCGAGTCACAGGGACACGCTGACGTCGGTAGCCGCAGAAACACAGGTGGGCAGATAGGTAACACACCTGAGACGCAAGCACACAGTTCCCACACAATATCCGGTGCAGGCGCACCTGGGGACAGGTATCCATAGGTAAAGGTATGGTATCCATAGATATCCATAGGTAAAGGTCCACACCGTGATGGGAACCCAGGACAGTCGTGGGTACGCATGGAGCCCCGTACCCAGCAACAGGCTCGTAGTAAGTACACGCTTGATAACTGCTGGTGGAATGAATGAATGAACCAGGGAACTTCACAAAACCAGGAGAAGGCAGACTAGGAACCACAGAACAGTGAGGGCGGGGACGGGGGGTGGTGCAAAGAGTGATGAGGGGCCCCGGTGACTGCAAGGACCCCTTCGCCTGGTCTGGGGACAGGAGCCGCCGACCTGACTTTGCTGGGGGAGCAGATGAGAAGGGAGGGGATTACTCCTGGGCTGGGCATGCCTGGCCCCAGGTCCCCTCCATGGGCCCTGGCGGGAGGGCGAGAGCTGAGTGCTGATTCTCTCTGCTCCTTTTAGTAACCGCCCTGCGTGAGTGGCTGACGCAGCAGCGGGCTGCGGCTGATGGGGAATTGTATGGGGGGGCTGTGGCGTGGGGGGACGAGGTGCGGACACGGCTGCCATGAGTCATGAGCTGCTGCCTGGGGGAAGGGGTCCTGAGCCCGAGGAGGGGGTCCCAGCGGCCTTGTCACAGGAGACAGTGTCCATGCTCTTGTTCCTACTGCGTCAGCTAGACCCACCGAGTCTGGGGCCTGGAGTGGGGCTGGAACTTTCCTGGGGTAGGCAGCAAAGCAGGGGTCTCTGTTCTCAAATCGCCCTAACTTTTTTGGCTGTGCCGTGCGGCATTCGGGGTCCTAGTTCCCCAACCAGGGATCGAACCCACGCCCCCTGTATTGGAAGCGCGGAGTCTTAACCACTGTACAGCCAGGGAAGTCCCTCAAATTCCCCCTAACTTTTATGCAGAAGGTATGCCCTTTGAAGACTTTCTGGGGCAGGGGTATAGCTTGGGCCTCTGGTCTGGGCAGGCAGGGGTCTGCACTAGCTTCTTCCACCCATGGAAGGGTCCAGGGCCACAGAAGGTAACATGAGCCAAGGCCTGGGCAGGGGCAAAGGGGTGACCACAAGAGGGGCTCCCAGGAGCAGCCTTGGGGGTGAAGATCTCTGCAAAGCTGGTTCTTCCGATAGCAGAGGTCTCAGGACCCCCAGACAGAAAAAAGATGCAGGGGGAGGAGCCAAGTGGGTTCTGGGTGTGCTGGTGGGCGGCTGGAGCACAGCGGTGAAAGGGAGATGGGGGGGCTGAGCTGAATTTTCGGGTGCAGTGGAGACTGGAGAGTTGGGCACAATGGTGGATTTGAGAGCCCAAGTCGAGGTCAGCCTGAGGTCCAGAGCTGGGATGCAAAAAGTGTCTGGCCAGGTGACTGTGGCGTGTGGGTGCTGCACCAGACTGGGTGAAGTCCGGATTGGGGTGGGAGTTAGGTGTGGTTGTGAGTTGGGATTCGCAGGCAAACTGGGTTGGGTGAAGTTGGGGTGACCCAAAGTTGGGAAGCAGGAAGAATTGGGATCGTGGAGAATATTGGGGTCCCCATAAATGGAGTTGCCTCAGTGTTAGGGTTTGGGCGGGCCTTGGGGCGGATCACACGAAGTGGAACGTTGGGGTTCTGAGAGTTCTGGGGTGTCGGTTATGTTGGCAAGTACATAATGACTGATATCGGGGTTCACATGAAGTTGAGGTGTCCGAGAACTTGATCTCGGGTGGGTGTGGGGACCTGGGTGAGGTCAGTAAGTCGCCGACTGCGGGAGCACCGCAAAGGTCTGGGTTCCAGCGACTCCCAGAAGGTTCCCAGGAGGCTTGGGCCACTGGCAGAAGCCGCCCGAACCCCTTTGTTCTCCGCCACAGGCCGGGGGGGGGGAGGGGGGGCGGGCGCGCGGAAGTGGGTCAGCTCCGCCCCGCCGAGCACTGGCCCCGCCTCCCGCGCGCGGGCGGGGAACTGCGGACCATGCGCGTCCTCGCCGTTCACTGTGCCCCGCGCCCGCTCGCGGGAGGGGGCGCGGCCGGTACAGGCCCGGCCCCCAGCTCATGAATATGAGGCACAGCCACGGCCTCCAGGGCTTCGGATTGGCCGGCGAGGGGCGGAGGGGCGGGCTCGGGGGCGGGGCCTAGCGAAGAAGTACATAAGGCGGGCGCAGGGCGCCCCCCCAGTCACTTCGCGCGTTAGGAGACTCGGGTCGTTGTGCTGTGCCGTCTTCCCGCCTGCGTCAGGGACCTGCCCGACTCAGTGGTGAGGGCCCTGGCGGCACCGGCTCCACGGGCCCGGGGCGGCGGGCGGCCTGCGGCCGGCCGGAGGAGGCGGGGCGGCGGCGGCACGCCCCTGGGCGGGGGCGGTGCCGGGGCGGGCCCGGGGTGTAGTCCGCCCCGCCGGCGGCGAGGGGCAGCGGAGACCGGGCCGAACCGCGGTCGGAGGGCATCCCCCGTGGGCCAGGGTATTCGCGAGCGGGACACCGCCGCAAAATGGCGGCCGCGAGCACGAAGCTGCGCCCTGCGAAATGGCGGGAGCGCCGAGTGCCCGGATGGAGTGGCGTGGGGCGCATGCGCGCGTGGGTGGGGCCAGGCTGGGGCTCCTCCCCGATTTCCCGTTGGAGTAGTGCGAGGGCGACACAACCCCGGTGCCACCCCCAACGCCCCAAGTTTGGGTCCCAGTTACGTGCTGCAGGGCGCCTTCTGGCCTGTATTTCGGAGCCATTCAGCGTAGGCTACCAGCCTGTAAAGGGTCGGTATAAGCACCGCCCCGCTTTGATATCCCGGCGCAGAGTTCCCGCCCCGCCTGCATAGCGCCCTGCAGTGGACCAAGCACGTTGCCACTCCGCCCGCCCCGCGACGGTCGGGGTAGGAGTTAGCCCCTCGCTGTTTGCAACGGGCAGAAACCAAGGTGCACTCAGCCAGTGACGATGGTGGCCAATGCCTGCCTTCAGGGTGTAGCCCTAAACGTCCCGTGAGGGCGTCCCCTGCCTGGAGTTTTGGGGCTCCACAGCCAGGCAGCACTGAGTACTGCAGAACCGCAGTGTGGCCCCAGCTTTCAGGGACCCCCCCAGTCTGGGGAGCGGAGTTGGCCCAAACACAGAGAAGCGGCCAGGGACCCAAAGTGATAAAGGAATTAAGGGTTTGTTTGAATTAAGTCCTGGGTGTGGGCTTGGGATGGTTAAAGGGCAGAAAAATAGTTTCCCAGCGTTTCCCCCCGAAACATACGTTATTTGTATAAAGTAAAGTGTGGGGGACGTTGAGTCTCAAAGACCCTGCAGGACCTCTGAGGCTTTTGATGTTTGTCACAGGCCGCCATGGCATCAGATGAAGGCAAGCTTTTCGTCGGAGGGCTGAGTTTTGACACCAACGAGCAGTCACTGGAGCAGGTCTTCTCAAAATATGGACAGATCTCAGAAGGTGAGGCTGGTGCCAGACTGGTGGCTGAGTGGGGTTGCTCACGGGGAGGGCTGGGTGCTGACCGCGGACCTCTCCCCTGCACAGTGGTGGTCGTGAAGGACAGGGAGACCCAGCGATCGAGGGGCTTTGGGTTTGTCACCTTTGAGAACATCGACGATGCCAAGGACGCCATGATGGCCATGAACGGGAAGGTGAGGGCCGGCTGCTCTGGAGTTCAGTGGGTCTGGGCTGCAGACCGAGGGCGGGAGGTGCAGAGGCTAACCGTGTCCACTTCTGGTCTCCAGTCTGTGGATGGGCGGCAGATCCGGGTCGACCAGGCTGGCAAATCGTCTGATAACCGATCCCGCGGGTACCGAGGTGGCTCTGTCGGGGGCCGGGGCTTCTTCCGCGGGGGCCGAGGTCGGGGCCGTGGGTTCTCCAGAGGTGAGTGCCACTTGCAGGGACAAGGTGGGGGCACTGCTGCAGAAGCTGACACTCACTTCTCCTTCCCGTCCCGTCTGTAGGAGGAGGGGACCGCGGCTACGGGGGGAGCCGGTTCGAGTCCAGGAGTGGGGGCTATGGAGGCTCCAGAGACTACTACAGCAGGTACGGGCGGTGGTCCTGCGCAGGGGGGCCTGGGAGGCTCTGTGGGGACGCTGGCACGGGGACTGGTGAGAGTCCCCCGAGGTGGCCCCCGGCGCTCACCTGTGTCCTTCCTGCAGCCGGAGTCAGAGTGGCAGCTGCGGTGACCGGAGCTCGGGCGGGTCCTACAGAGATAGCTACGACAGTTACGGTAAGCGGCGCTCCAAGGGCCTGTGGTGGGAGCTCAGTGAGCCTCGGTGCCCTCTGGGCAGTGCTCAGACCCGGTCACTATGTTTGCCCCGTAAGGGACGAGACTGTCCTCTTGGGTCTCGGTGCCAGCAGCCACTTCTGCCACAGAACGTAAAGGCAAAACCAGGCTGACCAAGGAGGAAAGGGAGAGCGAGGGCCCACCGAGCAGAGCAGGCCGCATCCGTGCATGTGGGCCGTGCCCGCCACCCTCGGCCATGGGGGGGGTTGGTCGCTCCCGAGCCCCCAGGGCTGAGCCCCCAGGTTTGGGCCGGGAGTGGAATGCTGCCTCTCGTCGCGTGCTTCAGCGCCTTTACACTGTGCCTGCTTCTTGTTCTCAGCTACACACAACGAGTAAAAATCCTTCCTGCTCGAGATCGTCCTTCCAATGGCCGTATATTTAAAGATTTTGGGAGCTCCGCTGAATCGTTAATGTGTAGTGATCACACCTCCTTGTACCCACTTTTGTAGTCTTATTGGTTCTGATCTTGTCAAACACAGCCTGACTGCTTCTGGCCCCCAGATGGCCTCGTTACTACACTTTGCTTTTTAAGGAAGCGCTGTCTGTTTTTAAGAGTCTTAAAAACGTTTTGAAGAGCACTTCCAGTTTTACCTTTTTACCGTGAGCCAAGAGTTCTTTTTTTAGAAAATCACCAGGGGTTGTGAGAGTTTTGTTTTTTTGTTTTCGGTTGTGTTGCTTTTTTCTTTTTCTTTTCAGTGGGGTTGGCCCCATGAATTTGGGTGCCCCGAGTCACTTCTCTTTGAGATTGAACAGACTCTGAATCTGCTCTTTGTCGGAAGCTGAGCAAGTTGTAGCTTTTTTCCAACTCGGTGTCACGTTTCTGAGTGTAGCGTGGTAGAACCGTGCGGGTGGCAGCAGAGCACCCGGGCTGCCCTGGCCCGGCCCGGGCGCCCACCTGTCGTGTGGGACCCACAGTAGACTTGCAGACATCCCCGAGAGGTTCTTGAAAATGTGTATTTATATTGTCCTTTTTTGCCGGAAGACGTACGCATATCCCGTCAATGTTGTATCTGAAGTGGTGAAGGAATTCTTGTACGCAGTTTTCTTTGGCTTCACGAAGCCGATTAAAAGACCATCTGAATGAACCTCGCTCTGACCATCTCCCTTTGATTGCACCACACGCGCCCTGCAGGGGCTCGAGGCAGGCAGACCTGAGCGGAGAGGGCAGCTAGAGGACTAGGTCCGCAGTCCCGCCCGAGGCTGCCACAGCTAGAGGAGAAAGGCAGGGTCAGTGACGCTGGCTGGGCCCCTGTGACAGCCAACGACCACCGGCCCCAGTTAGGCGAGCAGGTGGGTGATGGGAGCGGGCTCTCGGACCGCAGGGCAGCCCCGGAGCGCTTCTGGCCGTGGCAGCCAGAAGGCTCGATGGGGCGGGCAGCCTAGCAGGGACGGTGGACACGGGGGCGCCCGACACTGACCCTGAACTCCGTAGTCTAGAAGCAGGCCAGAGAGCAGACACAGGCAGGGTCCCCGGGTGACCACAGACTGACCGGCTCATTAGCTAGCTCTGCTGTTGCTTTACAAGTTCTGAGCGTTCTCTGCTAGCCTATGGAAGCTGCAGCCCCTCGGAGGACAGAAGTGTTGTGCGCCCAACAGAAACCTCTGAGACGCAAGCTGCTCCCTGGGCTAGCTCATATGTGGAGATAGTCCTGTAATTCGAGGTAACTCCTTTTGCTCGTCCGCATCCCTCTTGTTGAGAGCTCATTTGAAAGTAAAGTCGTGTACCCGGGGAATGTTCCTTTGACTTTTTTGCTTTTTCTTTTTCCTTTTTAAAAAAAAAAAAAAAAAAAAAATCAAGCTAGAACTAAAGGCAGACCCCGGCCGTTTGCCCTTCCCCGCCTGCAGCCAGGCGAGCGGCCCGGGCAGTTGAGCAGGATTGGAGACCACCAAACGCCCCGCCTTTTGGAATTTTTTGTTCATCAATTGACTGTCTTTTCCAGACCTCTTTGAGTCACACTCCTAACTAGCTCTCTCTGATGTCTGTTGCTGCCATGAGTTTTTTCTCAGAGCCCGCGCCGATTTCTAAGCAGCTCCATCCCAAGTGGGTAGCTGGCTCTGCTTAAGAGTACAAAGTGGCCTGGCCCATCTGAAAGGCGCAGGCCCGCCCTGGGCACGTTGGCCCGTGGCGGGGCCTCTTGGGTTGGCCCCGATGACTAGCTTGAGACCCTCCTAGGAGCTGTGGATGGTTTCGGGGGAGTCGGGGAGGGGCGGCTGTGAGCTCAGCCAGGGTGTCAGGATTAACACTCCTTTGCTTTGGCAGGTTGAATGGAAGCCAGTGCGACCCGGAAGGGTGACCCGAGAGCAACAACGACCTGGGGTCACTGCCCCAGGAGAAACTTCACCCGGGAGCAAGAGCCAGCGGCACAGCTGCCTGCCCTTGCAGCCCGTCACCTGTAAGTGCTTCTCGGCGGGGGAGACATGTGGCCCTGTGGCCCTGGCCCTTGTGGTGGGTTCTCCCCCGTCCTGGCTGTGTGACCCCTGTCGGGGGCAGCGTCTTCATTTCCTGCTGGAGCAGCCCTCGTGTCCCCCTCTCACCTCTCCCGTCTTTCCAGCAGGTGCTTCACTGGCGAGGTTGGGGTGCGGGGCTTCAAGGTGCTCCAGGAGGATGGGCGTGTGGTGCTGGCACGGCGGCCAGTCCTCACTCGCGATGTGACAAGACAAATGTGGAAGGTGCATTTGAATAAAGGGATGGTGTGTACACCCACAAATCTGAGTCTGGTGTGGGGTGCGTCGTGGAGGGCGGACGCTGAGCTTCAGCCTGAGGCCTGGCCGGAGGGGCTGTGGAGGGGAGTTTGCTAGAGATAGCCTCCTCTTGGGGCCTTCGTTCTGGCCACGAGCTGGATCCAGACCCGGAAGGCCAGGCGGCAGTTCATTGCCCCCCCCCGGGGCAGTTCTCTCGGGCAGAGGGAGCCGTGGAGGAGGTGGTCCCTTGGCGGCGCGTCCCCCGGAGCCAGGCAGAGGCCTTGTCAGAGTAACCCCGGGCACCTTCAGCTTGTCCGCCCTCGGAGCCGGCCTGCCTTCCCAGGCTGTTTGCCTCCAGGCCTGGTCGTGGGGTGCAGAACGTTGGGGCTGAGCCCCGGTTCTAGCTGCCTTGGGCTCTGGGAGAATTACCTCAAGTCTCAGCAGGGTGAGGTCCGGGTCACCGGTACCCCCCCACTTCTCCCACGGGGTGTGTCTGGTCCCTCCTGGCCCCCGCCAAAGGCGGGATGCCCAGGCTCACAGCCGGGACAGGTCTCCCCTCCTGGAGGGCCAGGGACAGCGGGCCACCGTGCTGGTGTCACCGAAGCCCAGGGCGACTGGGGGCGGGGACGCGAGAGTTCCAGGGCCTAAGTGGGAGGGAGGCCCGCAGGGCACGGTCGCGCCTGTCCCCTCATCGTAGTCCCCCTGCGGGGCGGCCGCGGTGCTCACGCTCTGGGCCGGGGACACAGAACTGCGGCTCCGAGCCTTCGGGGGCGGGGTGCTCGCGGAGCCGGCGGGGCGCGGGGTACCTCCCTGCTTCGGGTGAAGCGAGGTGAGCGGCCGGGGGCGGTGGCGGGCCGGGCCTTTCCGGGAGCCAGGCCCCGCCCCCGCGAGCCATTGGCTGGCCCCGCCCCGGCGCCAGTGAGTGACTGCTCCTCGCGGGGGCGGGGCGCGGCTACCGCTTCCGCCGGGCTATGGGGCTGCGTGTGCTGCCGCCGCGGCTCCTGCTGCTGTCGGCGCTGCTGCTGTCGGTGCAGCTGTTCGGAGCCGCGGACGCCACGCCCCCGTTACTGCGCCGCACGCAGGCCACGCTCTTGCCGCATCCCGTCGTGACGAACGGGACCCAGCCGGGCGCGCCGCACAACACCACACACCCTTGGCCGCTGGGCTCGCCGGACTCGCCGCTTCTGCGTTCCCTCTACGTGGTTACGGGCCTCATCGTCCTAGCCGTGCTCTACTTCCTCATCCGGGCATTCAGGTGCGTCAGGCGCACGCCGCCGCCGCTGCCCTGGCGCGGCCAATGGGCGCGCGCCTCGCGCCCCAAGTGCTGCGGCGCGAAATCCCCGCCTCTCCGGCGCGGTTCGCCATCGTCACGTGGGTGGGGACGTGGGTGGGGACGTGGGTGGTGAGTGGGTGGGGACGTGGGTGGTGAGTGGGTGGGGTCATGCAATCACGTGACGAGCCGCTTCTTCGGGATGTTGGGGTTGGTTTTCGAGACGCAGCCACCGAGACTAGAGGTTGCGGGATGATGAGGGCACCGGGAATTCCCGGGACCCTCTGCGGCTCCCCCAGCCCGGTGACGACGAGCGCAGCGCCCACTAACCCAACTTGCATCTGCCACGCGGGCCTGGCCGCATCCTTTCCTGTAGTTAACGCCCACAGCTCCCTCCCGGCGGGAGCCTGCCCCCGCACCTTGCTCCTCCTGTTTCTTCAGCCCAGAGCTGGCCGTGATCGTCAGTGTTTAGGTTCTGCCCACGCTCTCCCCAAGAGTTGAGGACCCCCTTGCCTTCCCCGCGGCATACGCCCTGCCTCCTGCAGGCCCGTGACCCCGACCCCCTCCTCAGGCCCGTCCTCCCCGTTTGGCTTCCTCTCTGGGGCTGATCTCCAGAGGGCCTTTGTCACGCAGAGCTGATCATATCCAGATGCTCTGAAGGGGCCTTTTCTGTCTTGCATTGACACTGCTGTGGGTACACAATGTTCGTCTCCCATCTGAATACGTGCCACATCCACCACAGAGGGTCCCGTGCTTTCCCTGGTGGTGGTCAGGAGCCGGGGCTTCTGCCCGTGACAGCCTTCTACTTGATATCTTTGGCAAACTCTCTCTAAGGCTCAGTCGTCTCATTAGTAAAATGGAATTACAGCGCCCCCCTCCCAGGGGTCCTCGCCCAAGGGCCTACGCCCTGGGGGCCTGCCAAGGGAGATGTGCACAGCAACTCATAACGATTGTGACCATTATGAGAAGAAACGCAGTTGGAACCGGAAAGTTCACAGCAAGACTCTGGGAGTCGAGCAGACGAGCATTATCAGAGAAGGTGGGAAGCAGGGCAGGGTGTCAGCAGCTCCAGCGAAGGGCCATGAGAGGGCCGCTGAGCGAGCCTGGGTCTGCTTCCAGATTGAAAAAGCCGCAGCAGAGGAGGTACGGGCTCCTGGCCAACACCGAGGACCCCACCGAGATGGCATCGCTGGACAGCGACGAGGAGACGGTCTTTGAAACAAGGAACCTGAGATGGTAAGGCAGCCCTCCACACACCTTCAGGGGCTCCTTGGGTTGGGGGGGGTGGGGTCAGCAGGCCAGAGAGTTAGGAAGACTGTCGGCCGGTGAGGTCCTCGGTGCGGTCAGCACACAACAGTGGCCGGGCCTGGCTTTGCCGTCGCAGGCTGTGTGGCCTTGTCCCAGGGACGTCCATCTCCCAGCCTCAGTTTCCCATTTCTTTAAGATGGGGATGGGCTGCAGTGCTTGAGTCAGTGGGCACTTGCTCTGGGCCTGACCCCGAAGGCCAAGATCAGTGTCAGAGGTGGAGAATGAACTGCGAGGTGCTACCAAAGCTGGGGGGTGGGTCAGAGACGGCCTCTCCACGGCCCCAGCCAGGGGTAGAGCATCCCAGGCAGAGGCAGTGGCAGAGACAAAGAAAGAGGGCTGACAACGGAGGTGAACCAGTGGCCACTGGGCTCAGGGCCACTGACAGGGCCTGAGCGGGGAGGGATGGCCTGTTTAACCCCAGCTTATCGGGGGCTCAGGCACAGAAGCTGAGAGACCACAGGACGATTCTGACTTTCCAAGCCCCCCGAGGGAGGTGCGGGTATGGCCTGGGAATCCCTCTGGTCCCGGCATCTCCTGGTTGGGGCACCCCTTTCCCCCGGGTAGGGAGTTGGCAGGGTCTGCAGGCTGGGGGTGGGGGCTGGGCATGTTAGAGGCACAGGCACAGTGGGGCGGGGGCGGGGCGGGGACGGGGCGGGCTCCCCACCCAACACTTCTCACCTCCTACCTCTCGTTTCCAGATGTACAGGTCAGGAAGGCAGCATTTCCAGCGGCCTTGTGGGAAGGACGAGAGACAGGGCCCCTCCCAGTGCTTGGAATGCCCTGCTGATTCTCCTGCCGCCAAAGAGCTTGTGTGGGGCCTGCCCGGCCTGCCAGAAGCCGCCCCAGCCCTGCCCCCGGACAAGACCGCCCAGGATACCGGCTGGAAGCCAGAGGGTCCCCGGCAGCAGCACGCAGAACTCTGAGGTCCCCTGGCCACGTTGTGACTTGTGCCGATCACCCTTCCTGGTGGGGATGCGGCAGCCCCAAGCTGAGGCCTGGTAGGCGGGTGGGCTGGGGGGCCTGTCTGGGAGCACCATATCCCTGGGCTGAGGACAATAAAGGCAGCCAGTGGTTCTGTAGCTGGTACCCAGCTCCACAGTGGGCCAGACCCAGCGCTCTGGCTCACAGGTGGGGGGTGGGCAGCAGACCTGGGCTCCATGTGGGCCTTAGTTCTCCCACCTGTGACCATTTGGTCCCATCCTCAGGTGTCCAGAGGGTCCCGTGAGGAATCCCACAAAGGAGACAAAGAGATGGGGGAGAACTACTCCCACCTGCCTGGAAAAAGACCCTGCCAGTCATTGTTTTTGAGCCTAGGGAGAACTCCTATTCATCCAGCAAAGCTCCTGCTCAGGGTTCCCCTGTCCATAATGCCTTCAGCCTGGGGCCCCTAAGGGCCATGCTCTCTGCCTCACCACACTCACACCACTATTTTGGGGGTGTTTCCTGAGGAACCCCAGGCTGTAGTGTACGGGTCTGGAGCTTTCTGCAGCCTGAGGCTCCCTGTGCCCACCCTGCCTCTCCCCCATCAGCCTCTTGTGGAATCACTGATGAACCTGGTCCCCCATCCCAGGAAGCCTATTCTGGCACTCAGGCCTCCGGTCCGGCCATCTGAGATCCATCGTGGGTGCCTGAGTCCCACTGGGGCACCTGACCCTCATCCTAGGCGCCCCAGTCCCATGGGGGGTACCTCAGCCTCCATCCTGATCACCTCAGCCCCATCCCTGGAACTTGAACCCCTTTCAGGCACCATAATCCCCTTGGGGCAATCGACCCCCACCCTGGGCACCTAACCCTTTTCCCACCTGAGCCCCATTCTGGGCACCTGACCCCCCCTGGGGTACCTGACTGCCCATCCTGGCCACCTGCGATCCATCCTGTGTACCTGAATCCCACTGGGGCAACTGACCCCCATCCTGGGCACCTGACCTCCTTTCCCACCTGAGCCCCGTCCTGGGCACCTGCACCCCATTGGGGTACCTCAATCCCCATCCTGGCCACCTGAGATCCATACTGGGCACCTGAGTCCCATCGGGGTACCTCAGTCCCCAACCCTGGTGAGGGGCTTGATGAGTTCCTCTGTGGGCCTTGTTTCTAGGCGGAGTCCAGCTGTGGCCTGTTCCCCGCCCGCACCCTGTCATTGTGGTCCTGGAGAGTGGGAGAGGTGGGGCTGGCCTGTGGCTGCCCACAGCCTGAGGTCTCCCCGGGCCGCTGGCCGGAGGCACCGAGGCCGTGTCGTTAGCAGGAGCTGTCATTAGGAGGAGCTGCCACCAGGTGGCAGCCTTGTGCTGCCCGGCCTCTACCATGCTGGCCTGTGGTCTCGGGGTGGCCTGAGGCAAATCGTTGTACAGGTGGGGAAGTACTTCGAAGTCGGGGGCCCTGTTTCGCACGACTTTTCGACCCCACCTTGTTGCCATGGCCACCATGGGATGGCCCCAGCCTGCTGCCCACTCAAGACCCATCAGCCCCTGTGGCCCGTCTACCTTGCAGTCCTGCTGATCTTCCTGGCCCGGCCTGAGCCCGGGTTCCCGCGGAAGAGCTGTCATGGTTAGCTGGCCACCCCTCTCTCCAGCCAGGGTCCTCTGCCTTGGCCCCCAGTTGGCTTCCTTGGGCATCTCTGTTGGCAGCCCCCGACCCTGCTCCAAGTCTGCTCACACTTCCTCTCCCCGCTCTGGTGCCCAGCTGCCGCCTCCAGGAAGTCCTCACTGCCCCTGCCACCCCCATTCTTTGGGAGGGTCCTGTACGGAGTGGCGAGCCGGTCCCCAGAAGCCAGGGAGGGTTGAGAAAGTGAGGCCATAGTCCCTGGGAGGCCCTGAGATGTCAGGCCCCCTGACCCCCGGGCTCTGGCCGCCCTTTCTCCCCGTCTGTTCACTCTGTGGGTCTCTCTCCATGCATCTCTTTTTGTCTCTGCGTCTCTGTCTTTGAACCTCTGCTCATCTCCCTGTTGGTGTCTCTCTCCATCTGCACCGCCTCTCACTCAGCCTCCCTGGGTTTCCGTCTGTCCCTCTCTGTCCCTCTGTCTCTCTCCGTGTCTGACCCGCTGGGACATGCTTTTTTTTGGGGGGGGGGACACGCTTTTAACAGGCGCTCAGACACCGTCCACGGCCCGCCCCCAGCCCCCACCCCGTGATCTGCGCCCCTTTCCCACAGCTCTGAGCGATTTCTCGAGCTTCAAAAGGCACATTAATTACTATAATGAGGTCAGGAGAGACCCGGCGCTCTGCCATCCGGAGGCGGGAACACACCGCGTGCCCCCGCGGCCCCGCGCCTCCTGCCCGCCCCCCTCGGGTGGGGGGGAGCCCCGCCCGCTTCCCGGCCCCTGCGCCTGTCAGCGCCGTCCGCGCGCGCACCGCGCCCCCGGCGTTAGTGCCGAGTAATTGGCAGCCCCCGCCAAGGTTAATGCACTATTAGCGGGAAGTTCTCGGTGGCTAAGAGACGGGAGAGGGCCCTGTCAGCGCGAGATGAAAGGCCCCCGGGCCCGGATGGCTGGAGGGCCGCGTGTGCGTGTGCATGCCGGCTCGGGAGGCCTTCCAGCACCTTCTCCGCACTCACACACGGGCACAGGCATGACACGGCTGCGAGGACAGGCGACACGGCCGCCAGGCGTGCGGGACGGACACAGGGCACAAGCCCACACGCGCGCATACACGGGTGTCGCCCGCAGCGGGTCCCAAGCCCGCGCCGGGTGAGGGTTCGCGGACCAACAGCCCGGCGCCCTCGAGGCCCCTCCCACCACCTCCGTCCCCCAGCCCCCACCCTAGGAGTGCCCACTGACGCGCAGCAAAGCAGCCCCCTCGGCCCGGGGGCCACGTTGGGGGTCTCTGGTTCCCGGGAGGGTCGCTGTGCAGCTAGACGGCCTCGCCCCCAACCTCGGTTCTCCATCTGGGGACTGGGGCCGGGAGGGGGCGGGGAAGCTGGTCAAGGCCAGGCGTCTTCCCTGTAGGTGGGAGCCCCTCTGCTGGCTCTGACGTGCTCTCCCTCGGACGTGGCCCCCGCTCCCCTGGGGTCAGCAGGCGAGGGAGTTGTGCCCTCCCTGGGGTTCCCAGGACCCCTCCCCTGATCCCCCATCCTACCCGGGGGCTCAGCCCCACCCACGTCTCCTCTCTGCGCTGTCTGAGCCGCCACCTCCCTTCTCCACACAGGCCTTGATGTCCTGGTCCCGGACAAGAGTGGCGGTCCAGGTGCCCACTCGGGCACGACTCCACCCAGAGCTGTGCCACAAGTATGGTGACCATGACTAACTATTTATATCCACATTAATTAAACGTAGGTGAAGTCTGAAGTCCTGTTCCTCAATCGCACTGACCACATTTCATGTGCCCAGTAGCCATGTGGAGCTGCTGGTGGTGCCTGTGTTGGACTTGTCCATCCTTGTGGGAAGTTCTTTTGGACAGCAGTGGTCTAGCCCCCAGACTGCCAGGTGACCACTGGGAGGAGGGGGTCTGTGTCCAGGGCCCTGGGGCTGGGAGGGGGAGGAGGGTGGAGAGGAGGGAGGGGAGGGGGGAGGGGGGGGGGGGAAATAGCTGGGATGACGCCTGCTTGGTCCGGCGCTGCCCTGGCTGTGGAGCTTGCAGGAATCTGAGGTCCGGGCTGAGGTTTCAAGGGCCTGACTGGACACTGGACATGAGGGTGGGAATTTTAATTTACCAGCAAGAGAAAGGGACAGGTTAGTTTGTTTATGCTCAGTCACAGCCTGGAGAACTCTCCTTGAGACCCGCTCTGAACTGGTTCAGTGAAGCCCCAGACCCGCCAAGGCCCCCCGCCCTCCCCGGCGACCCCATCCCGCCTCTTGAAAAGCACTCGAGCCGGAGTGGGCGGTGGACTGGGTCCAATATTTTCTGTAATGAGAAATTTTTGCCTGCATATTTTTAGCTTTCTCCAAAGCGCTGTGGCCTTTGAAGGTTGAGGCGGCACTGGTCGCTGATGCCAAGCCCTGGGAATTCACCCTGTGGGCTGGGACGACAGGTAATGGGTGGTGGGCACTGGGCCGGGGGTCAGTGGGCAGAGGGTGATGGGTATTGTGTGATGTGTTGGAGCTTGTGGGCGGTGGGTGACCAGTGGTGGGTCAGGAGCCAGTGGGGGTGGGCAGGGGACAGTGGGTAGGGGTGATCGGTCAGGGTTGGTGGGCGGTGGGCAGTGGGTGCTGGAGCAGAGGTGCTGGGCACAGACTAGGGGCAGGTCTGGGCCTGGCTCGGACAAAACCCTCCCTGAGTCTGAGGTGGACCTTTGAGCCCAGGAGTGCAGACTGCAGTGGACGGGGACAGACCCCATCAAAAACCCTGCCCTGGGTCTGGGCCTGGGGCTGACAGTCGACTCTGAGTGACCCCTGACCCTGATTGAACCTTGAACCTAAGACTGACCCCGGTCCCCAAAGTGAGCCTGACCGCTGACCCTTGATTCCAGCAGAAGCTTACTCTAGAACGACCCCTGACCTTAGCTGACCCCCCCTGCTGGCAGAGCCTGGAGGCTGGGATGGCCACCCACTCTGGGAGGCGACAGAGCCTCTTGGGGGCCCACAGCGGGACCCATCGGGCAGGGGTCCGCGAGGGCAGCTGGGCAGCTGTTCCCACGGCCCCGTCCCCGCCTTGCCCGGGGCCGGACCGTGGAGCAGCTCTGCTCTGCCCTCCCCTCCCCTCCCCGGGGGCCCCTCCTCCGGGAGCACGGCGGGCGCAGGGAGGTTGAATGGGGGACGTGCGCCTTTGTTCCTGTCCCTGCTCGGGCTCTGACCTTGAGAGAGAGACAAGAACAGAAGGAAAACGGAGCTTCTGCTCAAATCCGCTCGGCGGCGGCGGCTCTCGCCTCGGTGGCCCCTGCATGCAAATGAGCCGACCCATCCGGGCCTTTGCTGGATGTCCCCTCACCTGCTGTGCCCTTCTGTCTCCCACACCCCTGCAACCCTGCGGGTCCAAGTCCTGCTGGGTGTGACAGAAGAGACCCTCACCCATCCATGAGGTCCCATGCCATGGAGGGTGCTCTCGTCCCAGGGCAGAGAGAGCTTCTGGGTGGACCCCTTTGCCGGCCAGGCCTGGCAGCCCTGGGCTCGCAGCCCCTCTTCCTGGGCTCAGGCCCCACGCCTTCCAGAGTGGTGGCCCCATCACTTCCCAAAGAGCCAGACCAGCCATCCCGGGCCGAGCCTGGCCTGTGTGGCTGGAGCCCCAGGCCGTCACTCCAGCGGTGTCCAGATGGTCTGTTTGGGGCCTTGCCACGTGACCCTGGGCCAGTTCTGGTCCTCCCTCGGCCTCCCGGGCCGGCCCCACCCACCACCTGGGGGCAGGTTCCCACCCTCCTCTGTGGAGCCACCTCAGCCAGCCCTGGGACTTCAGACTTGGGCACCTGCAGTCAATGGACAAGACCCAGAAGCCAGAACACCCCAAACAGATGGGCAGAGCTCCCTGGAGGGCAGAGAACAGAGAACCTTGTGGGCGGGGATTGGGGGGTGACTGAAGTACAGGGAGGACGACGGGCCTTGAAGGAGGAACCAGAATTTTACAGGAAGAGCGGGGAAGGCCTCCCAGGCACGGTGCAGCCCAAGCAAAGAGGGGTGAGTGCCGGTAGGAGAGCAGGAAGCTCAGGGCACGTGTGGAACATGGCCACAGCATATCGGAAATGTGTAGCTGGGGCGGGTGCATTTACCATCCTCGCCTGGCTGGGGCAAAACTTAGTTTGCCGGTCTCTGGCCTCTCAAGGTTTTGCGAGGAGTTTGGATAATCCCTCACATGGGGACCTTCCAGCTCTTGGCTCCCAGACCCTGCGCCAGGCCTGGGAGAGTGAAACAAAGCCAGAGAAGTGGAATCTGGCTGGGCACCTCTGGCACTTTCCTGCCAGCACTTGGTGACAGCGTACCTCCACAGACTCAGAGTCTGGTGAGGGAGACTATGGCATGAATGAGCACAGAATTGAAGGACAGTCTCCCAGTTCCACGGTCAGCAATTTGCCCCCTTCCTCCGGGAGTGGTCACTGAGTGCCCCGAGCCCATCAGGCACTCTAGCCCTTTGCTGAAGCTGCACCCTCCGCCTGACGCCTCTCCTATCTTCCGCCCCGGTCAGACACCGGTGCTCCCACCTGCTGTTGGCCTGGACCCAACTCTGGGCTGCTGGGAGTATTGGGCACCTACTATGCCTGGCACCCTTAGGGGCTGAGGTCAGGATTCCTATTTTGTTTCCTAGATGAACAAACAGAGACTCAGAGAGGAGAAGTGACTGCCCTGCGGTCCCCCTGGGTGGCAGCAGTGGACACTGGCTTTGGACTTTGGTCAGCCTGACAGTAAAACTCTTCACCAGGCTGGGCGGGGTGGTACGGCATTGGCTGGGCCTGGTTTAGGATTTTGGGGTCTGGGTTTGAATGAGGGAGGGGAGATGGGGGTGAGCAATCTCTGTGTCTTCTGCTTCTGGCGCCAGGCCAGGCTCTGGAGACCCGCTTGGTGGCTTGAATGGAGGTGGTTGAGAGTAACTCAGCGACCCCGGCCTGGCCTCGTGATGACAGGGGCAGATGCAGGGCCCCGCAGAGTTGGGGTGGCCGGGGGGCTTGGGGGGGCAGGACCCCGGGAGTGCAGGCAGCCCGACGCGGGGGACGCGTCCCGGAAAGTCGGGGCGGGGCGGGGGGTGGAGAGGTAGGGGCGCGGCGGGGGCTGGAGCCCCCCTCCCAGCCCCCGCGCGGCTGGGGCACGGCAGGAGGGGGCGCCCGCGGCCCTCCCGGCGCTCGGGCGGGACAAAGGCCGGAGTCCCGGCCCCTCCCCGGCGGTGCGGCGGCGACGGCCCGCGCTCTCAGAGTCCGAGCGGCCGGGCTGGCGCCCGGGGCGACCCCGGCGCCCCGCCCGCCGCCGCCTGACTTCTCCGGCGCCCGAGGTCGCGCGCGCTCAGGCGGGGGCGGCTGGGGATCTCCAAGCGCCGGCGCTCCCTCCTCCCGCCCGCCCCGCGCCCGCCCGCTCGGCGGCGGCGGAGGAGGCGGAGACGGCTGGCAGGCGGCGGCCAGGCGAGCGCGGCGGCCGGACAGGGGCCATGGCGCCCGCGCAGCGCCCGCTGCTGCCGCTGCTGCTGCTGCTGCTGCCGCTGCCGCCGCCG
This sequence comes from Monodon monoceros, assembly GCF_005190385.1. Lineage (NCBI taxonomy): Eukaryota > Metazoa > Chordata > Mammalia > Artiodactyla > Monodontidae > Monodon > Monodon monoceros. The sequence continues at coordinate 156,419,863 of NW_021703768.1, forward strand.
CCGCCCTTCGCGCGCGCCGAGGACGCCGCCCGCGCCAACTCGGACCGCTACGCCGTCTACTGGAACCGCAGCAACCCCAGGTGAGCGTGGCCGCGGGCGGGGACCGGGCGCCGGGAGACTCCGGACGACCCCATCCCAGCCTGGTCTCCCGCCCCGGGCTCGGGGCGACCCTGCGCGCTGCCCCCGGAGTGGGGGCGCCCGCTTCCCACGGCGCCCCCAGGGAGTTCCGGCCCCCAGAGTTTGGTGGACTCGTGCTCCGTGTGCATCTACCCCCAGGGCGCCCCGCCGCCTGCAGATTTGGGCGCCCTGCATGCCTCGGCGCGCCGCCGGCCCTGGAGTTTGGGGATCCCCTCTGGCACCCTCAGATGCAGTGCGGCCCTGAGTTCCCTCCCCGGACTTGGGGCACAGCATCTTCTGGCCTCTCCAGGGACCCCCGCTGGCTTTAGAGTTGGTGGGGATTCCCGGGAACCTTGTCACTGAGCCGCGCCCGGAGGTGGGGGACCGTGGCCCCTCGGGGGAGGGGTCCAGGAGTGCGTTCTGCCGGCGGGTCCCCAGATGAACTTGGGGAAGTTAGAATGTCCCTCCCTACGGCCCGGCGTCCACATTCGCTGCAGGGGGTCCCTGGTTCCTGCTTTGCAGGGATAGAGAGACTGAGGCACCAAGGGGGCTGGGGGTCTGTCCCGGGAGTCCTGACCAGGTGGCGTCCTCTCCTGTCCTGGCGCTGGTGGGGAAACTGAGGCACAGAGGGGCCGAGCGGCTGGCTCAAGGTCACGGCCAGGGGAGCAGAGCTGGGGCAGGGACCCAGGTGGCCTTGTGCCCAGCCTGCCACGCCCGCCTGCCTGCAGTCCTCCTCGGTGTCAGGCACGGAGTGCCATCTGGGGGGCAGCAGAAGCCCTTGTTTGTCGAGTGAGAAAAGTTTGCTGGTGGCTGACCACATCCTGGACAGCTGCAGATGCCTCGGGCCACCCAGGGTCTGGGAGGCTGGAGCGGGCCGGGGATCCGTGGGAGATGGGGCTTCGGGGTCCTGCTGCTCCCGGTCAGCCCCACGGTCAGGGTCACGGTCGCATCAAGGCCAGCCGGGCTGCACGTGGGGGCAGAGCCGCTGGCCTCCCCGCCCCATGACCCTCTGCTACCAGTCACCTTCTCTTGGTTTTCAAGCGCCAGCCGCACCGCCTTCCACAGCCCGCCGTCCCCTCACTGTCCCCCACCGTTCTCCATCCTCCGCTGGAAAGTTGTATAAAGGGCCATATTTGAGGCAGGCCTGGGACCAGGGCAGTCAGCGTCCTGGGTGGGGGCAGGGAGCACGCCCAGACACCCCCGTCCGTTGCCTGGCTGTGGGGTTGGGCCCCGGGGCCGAGGGCAGAGACCCCGGGCCTAGGAGTGTTGGCCGGGCCATCATGGAGCTGGTCCCCCATGCGGCCCGCCCCGCTGGTCACATGTGGGTTTGATTAAGGCTCTTCCTTGCGGCCGGCCAAGCAGGGAGCCCAGTGGGCAGCACTTCCCCGGCCCAAGTTTTTGGTTTCAGCTCCGGAATCTCCGTCCCGGCATGGCCTGTCCTTTGTTCTAGCAAACGCCAGACACGCGAGGAGCCTCGAACGGGGACAGAAAGGGGTCGTTGGGGCCGCCTGCTGCCCCACCTGCCACTGGGCCGCAGGCAGGATCTCGGCCGGGAAGGAGGTAGCCCCTGGGGCTGGGCTCTGGCCGGCCACTCGGCCGCCTCCTGTTGCTGACCTGATAGCCCCGCTCCGACCAGCCGTCCGAGGGGACGGCCTTGCTGTCCAGAGCAGACCCTGGCTGTCAGGGCCTTCCTCTCCTACCTCTCCTCCCCCTTCTCTGCCTGGGGCATCCTTGGTGGGAGATGACCTCCCCGACCTCTTGCGATGGGGTCTGGGGCCCTGGGGAGCCACTTGCCCAAGAAGCCCGGTTGGGTCCAGAATTGGGGCTCCATCCATCGCTGAGGTTCAGGGGCTCTTCCAAAGGGGGCCTTGGAGGCCCGGGGGCCCCTCAGGAGGTTTCATGTCCAGGGGTGTCTGGACTGGAATCTGCGTTCAGTGACAGGGTATGTGTCAGTCACAGGAGGAGGGGTGCTGTCCGGCCTTGGGGTCCGAGGGCACCCGGAATGGAGATTTCCTGAGGGCGCCCAGTCCCAGGGGCAGCTGCCAGGGTCGGGGGGTGCGGGGAGAGGTGTGGAGTCACTGAGCGGGCCCCACGCAGGAGGCAGTCCCGCGGGCAGAGACGGGCCTGTGCGGGGAGAGACAAGGATAGGGTCGAAACAGAGAGACTGGTGGTGGCGGCAGGCGGAGGTGACGGGGAACGCAGGGACGGGGCCGTGCCGGAGAAAGGGGTGCACACAAAAGGCACCGTGGGGACGGGGATGGAGCCAGGGCTGGGCGGGCTCGGGTGGTGGGCGATCAGGCAGCCAGCAGAGGAGCGGGGGTGGGAGGGGATGAGTGTGCTCAGGTGGGGGACCGCCAGGCCCAGGTGGCGCCGCAGTGAGGCCGGCCACCCTCGCCCGGCCGGGCCTGGTACCCGCGCCGAGGTAATGTGTATGTGGCTATGTCTCCCCAGTTGCGTTCTCCTGCTGTGCCGTGTATTTCCTGCACATGTGAGGCTGGCGGACGTTGCCAGGGAGCCCTGTACCCACCTCCGCCGCAGCCAAAGGGTGGAGCGCAGTCCAGCCACCTGGCCCCGGCACCCCGACCAGCCGGCTGTCCAGCCGTTTCTCCGGCCGGCCCCTGCCTGGGCCGGACACTCCCGGGCTGGCTGCCGGGTGTCTCTGGACCTGTCTGCGGCCCGGGTGGGACTGGGCCAAGGGTCCTGGCTGGCTGCTCACGGGCCGAGCGTGGGGCTGCGGGTGCATCTGTGTACGTGGGGGACCCGGGGGCACCCAGGAGTCTCTTTGGGCTGCAGGGTGTGTCTGCATGTGTCACTGCGTGTAGCTGCGTGTTCTTGCCCATGATTTTCAGGGGTCCTGGGGCCCTGGGAGGTGCAGAACTGTGTGTGTGGAGCACATGCGTCACCCTGCCACACAGACGCTCGTGTGCCTACGTGTGCACAGCGACCCTGGCCCTGGACGTTTGCACGCGCCCACGTGAGTGTGCCTGGAGTACACACGTGTGCGGGTTGCATGCATGTTTGCAGCAGTGTGTCTGGGTGTGGAATGTACGTGGTGTCTGAGGTGCGTGTGTATATCTGTGTGTGCAGATTGGCATCTGGTGAGCAGGTGCATCTGTATGTGGGATGCACGCATGTCTTTAGAGTGTCTGCGTGTGCGGCCCGGCTCTGGCTGTCCCGGGGGCTCCGGTGAGGGGGCAGACACTCCACACCAGTGGGGGCACAGCTTGCCCTCCCTGCCCACCCGGCAACTCCTCCTCCGCCCCCTCCTCCAGCCCGGTGGGTTCCTGCTGGGGGGACGCGGCCAGGTCCCATGGGCACCGTGCCGTCCTCAGTGCAGAGGGGCCATCGAGGTTCAGAGCTGGCACCGGCAGGACACCCGCCGTCCCCGGGGCCCCCACCTGGTTGGGGGCCTGTAGCCTGGGTGGACCCAGTGGTGCGGACCCGGGTGGAGGCTCTGATTGCCCTCGGGTGTGGACAGCAGCCACGTTCTCCTCTCAAACGACCGGGTGGGAAGATGGCGACTGGGGCAGCATCTTCCCCATGGCGGGGAATGTCAGGCACCCTGTCCTTGCCAGCCTCGCCCAGGACTCCGGGGAACCGGCTTTGAAGGGGGCGATGCCATATTTTGCCGCATGAGGCTTTTTTGTTTCCTTTGGAAGAGGCTCGACCAGCCGGCTTGCGGGGTAGGGTGGGGGGTGGCTTGGAGAGTGAGAATCCATGGGTCTGGGGGGCCGTGGGGGGCCGGGGCTTGGACTCGGGGATCCGGGAAGCCCGGCTGTGCCCTCGGGTGGGCAGCTTGGCTGCTCGGAGCCCCCGCGCCTCCTCCAGGAAGTGGGCCGGGGGGTTGTGGATGGCAGCTCTGCGGATGGCAGCAGGGCGCGGTGTGGACGGGCGAGGCATGGGCGTGACCCCAGGGAATCAGAGGCCCCCGAGGGGGAGAGGAAACCGACGCAGCCCCTGTGGGCAAATGGGGGAGCCTCGGGGACCAGGCCCTCACATCTGCAGCAGTCGCGACGTTAGGGGGGGAACCACAGTGCGGGGCTGGGGGTTGGTTCTGAGATGCCCCCACCCTGTGGGGGGCCTGGGCGCTGAAGCTGGGGTCCACAGGCTCCCTGTCCCCAGCCCTGGTCCCTCCCTGCAGTGGGCCTCTCCCCTCCCCAGGCTGCTCAGTTTGCAGAGGAAGGACCCGAGGCTGGGGACCAGCTCAGGACGCAGGGCGGTGCGGGGGGGCCCTCCAGCCTGCCTGGGAGCTGGGCTGGGGAAGGGGCAGCCGTCTCTGACCTCGGGACCCCCCAGCAGACGTCCCGGGAGGTTCACGGGTCCCTCGAGGTCATGGGTTCAAAGGTGGTTTTCCTCAGGACGGCAGGTGCGTGAACGGGGCTCTGGAAGACAGGCTTCTTGCAGGGCCGACGGCTGGTTCTGCAGCCCCCGAGCTGGGCCTGCTGGGGGGTCCCGCCTCGCAGCAGCTTTCCTCCGGGACACCCCCCCTTCCCCTTTCTTCCTCCTCAGGACCTGGCACTCGGCCAGCCTTGCCCCCCCCAAGGTGCTGCTTTGGGGAAATTGTCTCTTTGGAAGATGGATCCAGAGGGGGCTTGGCTGCGTCCCCCACCTGGTGGGCCATGCGGGGAAGGGGCAGAGCCGCCTTTGTGGCTGCCCCGTGGCAGACGCGCAGCTGAAGGCTGGGAGCACAGAAGCCAGAGTCTGAGCTCTGCTCCGGCCGGCCCTGGGGGGGGGGGTGCCTGTCCCCACACCCCCTCCCACGCAGGGACCCTGGCTTCGAGGGGCTCGTTCTACCGCCTGGGCCACGTTGCCCCTCGCCCGCCCCAACCGAGCCATGCACCCCCTAATCTGCCCACCCTGTGGGTCGGGCTCCCCCTTAGGCCCCCGTTTCATGGACCCAGAGAAAGTGACTCATCTGTGGTCATGAGGAAGTCGGGTCCAGTGGGGTGACCCCCTCCAAGAGGCAGCCACGTCTGGGGCTGGCCGAGGAGCATCAGGGACACCGTGCACACCGGGGGGCAGAGGAGGGTGGGGTGACCGAGGCAGGTGTGCCCCGTGGACCGTGCACCTGGGCCTCCTCCTGCCTCAGACCAAGGCCTGAGGGGTGGGGTGGCCCTGAGGCCCTCACCCTACTTTTCCCGCCCACCCAGCCCCATTTGTTTACCTCTTACTTCAGCTCTGGGGCCCGTGCCTCAGTTTACCCATCCACACACAAGGCCATAATTGTCCTTTCTCAGCTGATCCTGCATCACCTTGGGGCCCTAATTTTCTGGGAGGTCCTCCCCACGTCCCGCCAGCAGGAGGAAGGTGGCCAGGCCTTGGATGGGGACATGTCTTTTGGCCCCTAGAAAAGCTGGGGGAGGACACTGAGGCCTCAGGGGTCTTGCTGGGGGTGGCAGGCAGGGATGGGCGAGCTCGGCCCACGCTGGGCCTTGGGGCTGTTTCCTGGGATCTTTGTTGGCAGGTCTGAGCGCCTTTAGTAGGAGCTGTGCATGGACTCAGAGCAGGGAGATAGAGGCAGAGCCACAGGGAGTGAGGGGGACACAGACTCCCCTGCCCGCCTTGCCTGTGCCTCAGTTTCCAGTCTGGGAAGGTGGCACAGCACCCCACCCCCATTTTGGGTGAGACTCCTAATTAGTGGCTTTTGCTATTAGCATCTAATGACTTGACAGTCGCCCGATTGGAGATGATTAGCTGCGGGCTGGGTGTTGCTGGGGAAGGGGTGGTGGGTGGGTCGGTGGCGGGTAAGGGTCACCTGGGCTTTGGGGGGGGGCTGCCTGCAGGGTGGACGTTGGCAGGGGGCCGGCAGGGTGAGCAGCTGGGGGTGAAGGTGTGGCGGGGCGGGGACGGGGAGCCCTCTGTCTGGGAACCATCCCAAGTCAGTCATTCACCCCTTAGTGAGAATTTCTATCTCTATCTGCGAGCATTTGCATATCAGGCTTCGGTGCTAACGGAGGAAATGAAGGCTTTGTCTTGCTCTCACCAGGCCCCGTTTGGGGTGGGGGCCCACTCCCCTGCATAAGCGTCACCCTGAGCAGGGGCGAGGCGCCAATTTGGAACGGGAATGCCAACACAGCAAGGCCGTCACCATTTTAGAGCAGGGAAGGGAGAAAAATGGTCCATTTAGGCGGCCAGAGCTCAGGCGTGTGTGGGGGTGTAGGCGTCTCCTGGGGACCCGCCTGTCTGGGGTCCTCACTCCCCCACCTGGGGGCAGCTTTCTGCTCCCCATGACTCTAGCACCTCAAAGACCTCGAGTCTTTGGCCTTTGTTTGATTAGCAAACATATATAGAGCACCACGGTATACAGGGCCTGTGCGGGCTACAGGGAAAAGGGCAGAGAAGGAGTCCAACCCCCAGGATCCAAGGAAGGCAGACAATGGGCTGCTTAAAGGTATAAATATGATGATGTCCAAACGAGATGAGTTGGGAAAAGTAGGGAAAAATGTGCCAGGCAGAGGGAACAGCATGTGCAAAGGCCCTGGGGTGGGGGCTTCCCTGGTGGCGCAGTGGTTAGGAATCCACCTGCCAATGCAGGGGACCCGGGTTCGAGCCCTGGTCCGGGAAGATCCCACATGCTGTGGAGCAGCTAAGCCCGTGCTCCGCAACTACTGAGCCTGCACTCTAGAGCCCGCGAGCCATAACTACTGAGCCCAGGCACCACAACTACTGTAGCCTGCGCGCCTAGAGCCCGTGCTCTGCAACTGCAACAAGAGAAGCCCACGCATGGCAACAAAGAGTAGCCCCCGCCCGCCACAACTAGAGAAAGCCCGCGCACAGCAACGAAGACCCAACGCAGCCGGAAAGAAAAGGCCCTGGGGTGGGACCAGGGGCAACCCGGAGGCTGGTGTGCCTGGAAGGGAGTGAGCTAGGGGAGCCAGAGGGCGATGAGGTTGGGGATGGATGAGGACCACACGGGGCCTCGTGGGCCTGGGAGAACTGTGGATTTTGTTGTGTGTGTGGGGAACCAATGGAGGGCTTTGAGACAGTGGGTCACGGGGTCTGATATACACTCAGAAAAGTGAGCCCTGGGTTTTGGGAGGCCAGGAGTCTGGCCGCCCTAGTGGGGCCCAGGCGTCCAGCCTCTGAGGCAGCAAAGAAGCTTGTCTCTGATGTTCTTCAGAAAGTGAGCTGGGGGGACCTGATGGTGCAGGTGTCACGGGGGCAGGGAGGCAAGCCTGATGGGACAGGCAGGAGGAAAGGGGAGCCCACCTTCTGGAGTCCGTTCTCTCCAGAAAGACCATGCGTGGAGTCACGTTCTCTTTCAGGTTGAGTATACACCCCTCGGCATCATGCCAGGGACAAAAGGGAACACTGAGGGCCGGAGGCCAGGACCAGGACTCCCCCCACGGCCCGTGGTTCTGCGTCACAGCCTCCCCTGCAGGGCCCACCTGGGTGAGGCTGGGTCCCTGGGCGGCTGCTGGGCCACAGCTGCCATCGATCGGCTGATCAATGGGGCTTTCAGTGGGGCCGGCAAGGAGCGAAAATGACTTTTCAAAAAGCCTGGAGCAGCTTCTGCATCGATTGTGCCCAAGGGGCCGGAGGACGCGGCTGGTCAATGAGACGCCCGTGCCTGGCCAGCCGTGGAGCTGCCTGAGGGACGGGCAGGGTCCCAGCCCGACTCAGGGCCGGCCCGCATGCATCTATGCAGTGTCTGCTGTGTACAGAGCTGGAGTTCTCCCATCAGCCTCGAGGACCATCCCCACGGCACAGAGTTGGAATCTGAGGCTTTGAGAAGAGGAGCTGAGACCCAGCTGGGTTCCAACCTGTGACTGAACCACATTTGAGGTTCCTTGGCCCCCAACTGACCCCCGAGGCCAGACACATTTATTCTGCAAACGCCTTCTCACCTCTGCGAGAGGGAGTGGCCTCCCCGTCCCTGGACGAACCCAGTGGAGCAGGGAAGGGGCTGGAGGTGAATCCACTCCCCCTGCTCCCCATGCTGAAATTCTGCGGCCCTTGACCTCAGCCACAGACGTGAATCATCATGCTGGGTCCCTGCTGATGGCGGGGGAGACTCAGGCACCGTGAGCTGGTCCCCTGTCTCCGTCATTCCAGTTCTGAGTTCCCAGGACCCCTCGCCTCCACCTGGCACAGTCTCACGGGTGGCGGGGGGCCAGCCGATGCCATCTGATAATCCAGCCGCCCCCTCAGGTGCCAGCTGTGGGAATTAGCGCACCCGGCGTGGGGGCTGCCTGGCTCCCTCCCATGGGCCGGGGCGGCTGGCACGGCGGGCACGGAGGCAGCGGCGTGGCTGGGATCCTAGCAGCCCTCCCTGCCTCCGACCCACACTGGGCCTCAGTTTACTGGCCGATACAGGGAGTAGAGGAGGCTGGGGGAGCCCGCCCCCCAACCCTCTGATGCTCAGGCCTTTTATGTGCTAATAAGCCCCTCTCGGGAGGCCCCCTTGTCCCCCCTCGATCCAGGCCACGTTTACATGACAGGGGCCTGGGGCACCGCGTCCAGGAGGTCTAGGGGCTCCTGGCGCTGTAGCCCGAGGCGGTGATGGAAGGGGAGCTGCTGGTCCCTCACTCAGCTGACCTCCATCCTTGACAGATGAGCCTGGGTCAGGGGCCTCCCCCCAGAGAAAGGGGTGCAGGTTGCATGACAGTGTGGGGAGACCTCCAGAGCAAAGCCTGGGAGGCAGGGCTTGGGGGTGGAGGTGTCAGGGGTGGGGAAGCTGGTGGGGTGACCAGGGAGTTGGAGGCTCTGGAAGAAGAAGGAAGGATGTCACACAGGATGGAAGGGGTGGAGCTGGGGGTCTTGAACCCAGGGCACCCCTGAGTTGGACTGAGCGAAGGAGGGCCTGAGCATCCTTTATGCCAAACCCTGCCCCCTCTGGGGAAACTGAGGCTAGAGGAGGGGCAGAGCTTGCCCCAGAGAGGCTGGGAACACTTGGCCTATGTCCCACACTGCCCTCGGCCTTCTTTTTTTTTTTTTTTTCGGTACGCGGGACTCTCACTGTTGTGGCCTCTCCTGTTGCGGGGCACAGGCTCCGGACGCGCAGGCTCTCACGGGCCCAGGCGCTCGGCAGCATGTGGGATCTTCCTGGACCGGGGCACGAACCTGTGTCTCCTGCATCGGCAGGCGGACTCTCAACCACTGCGCCACCAGGGAAGCCCCCTTTTTTTTTTAAACGTCTTTATTGGAGTATATGTTGTGTTAGTTTCTGCTTTATAACAAAGTGAATCAGCTATACATATACATATATCCCCATATCCCCTCCCTCTTGCGTCTCCCTCCCACCCTCCCTATCCCACCCCTCTAGGTGGTCACAAAGCACCGAGCTGATCTCCCTGTGCTATGCAGCCGCTTCCCACTAGCTATCTGTTTTACATTTGGTAGTGTATATAAGTCCATGCCACTCTCTCACTTCGTCCCAGGTTACCCTTCCCCCTCCCTGTGTCCTCAAGTCCATTCTCTATGTCTGCGTTTTTATTCCTGTCCTGGCCCTAGGTTATTCAGAACCATTTTTTTTTTTTAGATCCCATATATATGTGTTAGCATACGGTATTTATTTTTCTCTTTCTGACTTATTTCACTCTGTATGACAGACTCCCGGTCCATCCACCTCACTACAAATAACTCAATTTCATTGTTTTTTATGGCTGAGTAATATTGAAACCTTTCTAGTAACGAACTATAGAAATGATTCCTGAAAGTATAGTCTTGCCCTCGGCCTTCTTGGCAGGCAAATCTGCAAAGGAAAGCTGAGGAGGCTGCATCTGGGGATGGCGTGGGGGGCTGCCTGGAGGAGGGGGCATCGAAGTCAAGTAGTAAGGTTTTTGGAGAGGGGCTTCCTGGTGGGGGGGCGGACATCTTGTGCCAGGCCTGTTGTGGCTGAGGGGCCCAGATGTGGATTCTGCAGGGGGTGGAGAGACTGGGGGGGCTCCGAGTCACGTGGCGCCTGCTCGTTTTGCATGTGGTTACCCAGAATGCCTGGCGGCAGCCCCTCTTCCCCAGCACCCACCTCGTGGGCTCAGCGCTAGTCCCAGTCTCAAGGAGCCTGCTGTGGCCTTGGTGGGGCAGGGTTGTGCCAGGCAGGGGACCGTGGGCTCGGACCCTGGCACCTGTCTGTGGGTAGGGTGCCCGCCCATCGGTCCCCTAACCCCTCCCCCTTCCCCATCTCTGACCTACCCCTTTCTACCTGCACTGACCCATCCCCACCCGCCTTCGTGCTTCCTGTCCCCTACCCCGTCCCCTCCCACGCGCTGACCGCTGACCCCGCTCCATTTACCCCATCCCTGACCCTCCCCTTCTCCCTTGCACTGATCCATCATCCGCATCTCGGGCCCCGCCCCTACCCCCGCGCTGACCGCCGGCCCCGCCCCCAGGTTCCACGCGGGCGCGGCGGACGACGGCGGCGGCTACACGGTGGAGGTGAGCATCAACGACTACCTGGACATCTACTGCCCGCACTACGGGGCGCCACTGCCGCCGGCCGAGCGCATGGAGCACTACGTGCTGTACATGGTCAACGGCGAGGGCCACGCCTCCTGCGACCACCGGCAGCGCGGCTTCAAGCGCTGGGAGTGTAACCGGCCCGCGGCGCCCGGGGGGGCCGCTCAAGTTCTCGGAGAAGTTCCAGCTCTTCACGCCCTTCTCGCTGGGCTTCGAGTTCCGCCCGGGCCATGAGTACTACTACATCTGTGAGTGGGGGCGGGGCAGAGGCGCGGGGGGTGGGGGGCCCTCCTCCGCGCTGGCCTCTGTCTCCGGGCGGACGCTCCGGTGGTCTCGCCCTCCTCCCCGCAAGTCCCCCTGTGACCTCGGCCTCTGGATAAGCCTCTGGGCCTCTGGACTGGGACCATGTGGTCAGCCTGTCCCACACTGAGACCAGGGGTGCCGTCCCCCCATTGCAGGAGGTGGGAAACTGAGGCCTGTGGAATCTTGAGGGAGGGGGTGAGGGCGACCAACCCTGGACATGGCAGGGGTCTCCCGGGCCCACCCCCCCATCTCCCAGCGACCCACCCGCGCCCAGATTCCCCGAGGAGCTTTTCACTGTCGGCTGGTGGCAGCCTTGGGACACTGCGCATGCGTGCCCCACTGTGAGCCTTGCGGGGGGGCCGGCTAGGCTGCCCCCACCTGTCCTGGGCATCAGGGGTTCCCAAGGGGCCCCTTTTTCCTTCCCATCAAGTGCCAAGGGCAGGGTCTGGGGAGGCGGCAGAGTCGGGGCTGGGTTCAAGTTACCGTTCAGTGGGGCCTTGGCAGACTGTAGTCTGAGAACCTAAACCAGGAACACTGGGGTCCAGGCATCGCCGCTGCCGAGAGGGGGTATCAGGGAGCCCACCTTGGCGTCGGACTCATGCCTCTCCCGAGGCAGTGAGACTTCAACGGATTGTGGGGTCCCATTTCTCAGCGTCCTGGGGGCTGATGGGGAGCAGGTGGGAAGGGGGGTCTGCCCCCAGGGCTTTGGAGAGGAACCCAGCGCCTCACCACCCCGGTTCCTGCTGAGTCAAATTAAACTCTACAAGGCTCCCATTTCCTCCTTTCTCTGCTCTATTTGGATTTTTTCTTTTTAATTCAGGGAAGAAGGGGTGGGGGAGGGGAAGAAGGTGCTTAAATTAAGTCTCCGTAATATAAGAAAAATTACATTTTTCTTTCCGAGACGAGAGTTTCATAAAGATAATTATTGTAATTATTCGTCCTATCTCTGTGATGAATGTTACTTTTATTACGTGCTTTTTATCTTCATCTCCCAGCACGAGGGGCTTCTGGGGGGCGGGCAGAGGTGATGGCCGCAGAGAGGACCGGCGGAGAGCACAGGCGGGGGCAGGCCCAGCCGCAGCCGTGTGGGTGCCCGTGCCTGTTCACGTGTGTGAGCCCCGCCACCCGCAGGGCCTCAGGCCTCCCTCCCTGCCCCTGTCCTGGTCCCTGAGCTCCTCCCTCCTGACTCATGGCTGATGCTCTGGTACCTCCCCTGCCCGCCAAGTGGGCCAAGAAGCTGGGAGCCCTATGGTGGAATTTTAGGTGTGAGGACCCAATGCACTTCGGCCTGCACATGACTCGGTGGTGTGGGTCGCTCTCCAGGTGAGGCCGGAAGCTGCCTCCTTCCCAGGGGTAACTGGGTTTCCGGCGTCACCCAGATGGAAAGAATGATTTCCAAAGCACCTTCCATGGGCCAGATGAGGTCCACATAGGGGGTGACTTGCCGACAGGCACCCTGAGAGCAGGGATTTGATCCCTGGTCAATCATTTAGTTACACTGATTTTTTTTTTTGCTGTTTGATTTTTGTTTTGTTTTGTTTTTGGCCGTGCTGCACGGCATGCGGGATCTTAGTTCCCCGACCAAGGATGGAAACCGTGCCCCTGGCAGTGAAAGCTCAGAGTCCTAACCACTGGACTGCCAGGGAATTCCCTTTTTTTGCTGATTGGAAACACACCTATTTTTATTCATCACCTTTGAACTTTGCCCTGTGATGCCCTGGGGTGAGATGGAGCCCTGGGGTGACATTGACACCTCACCTGACCCCCGTCTCTGGGGTTAGGATTCAGCAAAGTGAGAGGTAGGGGAAGAGTGCAAGAGGACTTCTGGGAAATCATGGGCATTGTGTCTGGGGCTTTGATGTATGATGAGGAGTTTTATGGGTGGATTCCCCAACCTGGGGTCAGGGTTGGGTTACGGGTGTGGGGAAGGGCCTACAGCCCCAAGAGGTCTCAGGCACCAAGAGCCTCCTGCCCTACTAACCCCCAACCCCTCTCTTCCAGCTGCCACGCCCCCCAATGCTGTGGACCGACCCTGCCTGCGGCTGAAGGTTTACGTGCGACCGACCAGTAAGTTCTTGGTGGGGGTTCATGTAAGGTCCTTAACTCACAGAACCCAGTGAGTCATCAGCGGAGTTAGGAGACAGTCATGGCATAGCCGGGGGCGTCCCACAACCTCAGCGATGGCTGGGACAGGCCCTGCCTGAGCCTCTGTTTTTCCATCTGCAAATGGGGCCATTTCAGACCTTCAAGAATGAGGGTTGAAGTCCATGGCTGGGCTTCACTGAGGCCGAAGCCCCCTTCACCCAGTGAGCGGGTATCACGGAAGTTCTCTGAGATGGACCAACGGGTTCGTGTTCTGAGCTCCTGAAACATAGGGAAGGGGCGTCCTGCAGCCTCGTCACTTCACCTGGAGCCTTCTGTTTGCCATGCTCTGCATTGGAGGCACAGCCTCAGCCAAGGTGGACAGAAATCTCTGTGCCCTTGGAGGTGCAGTGAAATGGAGATTTTTGTTTTTTTTTTTTTTTTTTGGCTGCTCAGTGCATATGGGATCTTAGCTCCCTGACCAAGGGTGGAACCCGTGCCCCCTGCATTGGGAGTGTGGAGTCTTAACCACTGGACCGCCAGGGAAGTCCCGTAATGGAGATGTTTAACAATGTCAGGTCGTGGTGAGGTCTAGGAAGCAGGGTGGGGGGTGGGAGGCCTGCCACTGACCCCCCTATCTCCCTGTCCCCCCAGATGAGACCCTGTATGAGGCCCCCGAGCCCATCTTCACCAGCAATAACTCATGCAGCGGCCTGCGCAGCTGCCAGCTCTTCCTCAGCACCGTCCCCGTGCTGTGGACCCTCCTGGGCTCCTAGTGCCCAATGGGACGTTGGCCCCGCCCTGATGGCCCACCTCCGAGACCAAATAGAGACGCCGCTTCTCCCACGACTGGTGCTGCTTCGCCGGGCAGGGGGCTGTCCACCCGCCTCAGGGCTGGAGGGGGGTGAGGGCAGCCGAGGTCCCTCCACCCCGTGCCAGAGGGGCCGGGTGTCTGCTCAGCTGGCCATGCTGTCTTGTCCGGGGGACCTGCTGAACCCTGGGATCTCTTGGTGACGTTGGTTTTTGTTTTTGCTTTTTAAGTGTATTTTTCATGGTTGCATCAGAAAGACTTGAGTTTTTAATTTAATTTATTCCTTGCTGTCGCCTGTGACTTTGGGAAGGAAACAGAATAGACAGCTGGGGCAGGGGTCCCTGGCCCCCTTGAGGGGAGGGGGATTGGGGCACCCCTGGCCTGGTCACTCCATTTGTTGGGTCCTGGGTGGAGGCAACCATGGAATGGAACCCCAGGTGCCATGGGACAGGCTGGCCTGAGGCAGAAGGGGTGGGTGGTGAGTCCCCCCGATTCTGGTCCGGGGCCCTCAGACCCCTGTCCTGCCAGCTCTACCCTCCTCCCTCCTGGTGATTGTCTCCTAGAACAGAAAACCACGGGGTTTCACCAGCAGCCACCATGGAGCCCCGGCACCCTCAAAATCATAGCATTACAACGTCTTAGAGATGACGTAGGCCCCACCTGTCCCCCCAGCCTCACACAGTCGCCCCCGAGACCGAGAAGATGTTATATTTCTGTAAATAGAGCCAGCAAGTATATACTGTGATTTATTTTTACTGTATTCCTGAGGATGGACTGGAATGTTTCTTTTTCTCTCACCCCTTCATGGGGGGGGTGCTTTTATTTTGATGGGGGGGTTGGGGTAGACTTTTTAGCGTAGAAGTCGCACTTCAAAATAAGCTCCTTTGTCTGTGAGACCCCCTTCCCTCTACTGTATGACTAATAATGTTTGTAAGAAAAGGGAAAACAGGACAAAACAAAACGGGGGGGGAGGGGAACATCACCACCAAAAAAGAGAAACCCCCTCCCCAAAACACTCTAATGAAGTAAACAGCGCATTTATACAGATTTCATATTTCTACCCGCCTTTCCTGATCTGTGTTTTATATATATTATATATAAATATATATGGCGTGTGGCCGCCGGGAGATGGCTCGGGCATGCCAGTGGGGGACTTTTGTAGGGGTCGTGGGCGTGCGGCATTGCCACGCCTGGAGCTGGCGACGGGCCCCGCCCCCCCCATCACAATCAACTTTGGATTCTGTATTTTTTTATAATAAAATAAGCGTAAGCATCCAGGCTGCGTGTCTGTGTTGGGGCTGCAGGTCGGGTCTGGAATCTGCTGGGGAGGGGTGTCTTTAAGGAATGTCTGGAGACCCCGGGGCCGGTTGTGATCCTTTGGTTTTGTGTATTGTTGGGGTGCCTGGCCCCGAACTGAGCATCTTATGGGGTGCTGTGCCCTTCATACCACCCCTAGGAGAGGGGAACAAGCCCCTCTCCCCTGGGGCAGCTGGGAGGATGGAGGGAAGAGACGGGGCTGGCTTTGAATACACAGCAGGGGCTTGTTAAGTGTCTGTCACCCGATGCACCTGAGCAGGTGGGAATCCCTGGACCCCAGGGCCAGTCAAGACCTCCTGTACCCTTGTCCTCACTTGGGGGCGGTCCTTGGGTTCTATGACAGGTCTTTTAGGATCCAACCAAATTCGGTGCCATCTTGGTCGCCAAGCTCTGTGGAGGGGTGACTCAGTTTCTCCAACTGCTCCAGGCAAGGGTGGGGGTTTGTCATCTCGAATTCCCTCCTGGCTTTCCAAAAGACACGTGTCAGAGTCTTCTGGGATCCCAGGGGCCTTCACCCCAGCCTGGCCCCGGAGAGGCACAGAACAGGGCGGAGAGATTGGGGCCTCAGGGCTGCTCCTTGCCTCAGTGCCACCCGCAGGGACTGCGGTGTCCCGGGCACAATTAGCTGAGAGGGAAGGCTCTCAGCTAATTAATTCGGTCGTGCTGGGTCCAGCGACGGGGGCTGCCTCTTAATGAGGCCAGGAAGCGGCACAAAGACCCCTGTGTGCGCCCCGCCTGCCCTGCCCAGCAGCAGTGGGACGGAGGGTGGCCACTGCCGAGCACCACGGAGGGAGAGCCGAGGGATCCCCCCACTCTGTGGAGAGGACCCCGAGGCTCAGAGAGGGAGGAGGCCCCCCTATGTCCACCCCCCTGAGACCCCTCGCTCGAACACCCCAACTCGACCACGGGGACAGAGGAAACTGGAAGGCGAGGATTAAATGCAGGGGTCGTGGGGCAGAATCGTAGCAGCTAACTTTGATTTTGTTATTTAAAAAAATGTTATTGAGATATAGTTCACATACCACACAATCCATCCGTTTAAAGTACGATTCCACAATTTTTATCCATTCACAGGGTGTGCAACCATCACCACTATCTAATTCCAGAACATTCCATCACCCCAAAAAGAAGCCCCATCCCCCTCCCCACTGCCTGACAACTAGGAACCCACTCTCTGTACCTCTGGATCAGCCTGTTCTGGACGTTTCCCATCAATGGAATCACACACTGCGTGTCCTTCTGTGTCTGGCTTCTCTCACTGAGCATCGTGTTCTCAGGGTCCGCCCACGTTGTAGGAGCGTCAGGGCTTCTGTCCTTTTCATGGCTGAGTGATGTTCCCGTGTGTGGAGGGATGACTTTCTGCCCATTCACTCTTTTATGGACATTTGGGTTTTTTCCTTTTAGCTATTCTGAGGACTTTTGAGACAAAATTTTAACACAAAAAGGTGACCTTGGATGGGTAAGTATAAAAATAGCTCTATTCCCACCGCGGGGCCTTTGCACATGCTGTTCCCCCTATCTGGTGTGCCCTTTCTGCAGACCACTGCTTGACTCTCTCCCCCAGCCCTTTCATAAGGGGTACATGTCCCCTCTAGACCTCCCTGGCCAAGTGGCCCTCACCCCATCCCCCTGCTGTTAAATCTCTGATTCTTCTTTTTTTTTCCACAGTAATGTGTATTTATTTACCAGGCATTATTTACATCTAATTTACCACATGTATCTTTTTTTTTTATTAGATCTTTATTGGAGTATAATTGCTTCACAATACTATGTTAGTTTCTGTTGTACAACAAAGCGAATCAGCCATATGCATACGTATGTCCCCACATGCCCTCCCTCTTGCGTCTCTCTCCCACCCTCCCTATCTCACCCCTCTAGGCGGTCACAAAGCACAGAGCTGATCTCCCTGTGCTGTGCGGCTGCTTCCCACCAGCCAAGTATTTTACACTCGGTAGTGTATATACGTCGATGCTTCTCTCACTTCGCCCCAGCTTCCCCCTCCCACCCCATGTCCTCAAGTCCATTTTCTATGTCTACCTCTTTATTCCTGCCCTGCAACTAGGTTCATCAGTACCATTTTTAAAAAAATTTAGATTCCACATATATGTGTAGCATACGGTATTTGTTTTTCTCTTTCTGACTTACTTCACTCTGTATGACAGACTCTAGGTCCATCCACCTCACTACAAATAACTCAATTTCGTTTCTTTTTATGGCTGAGTAATATTCCATTGTATATATGTGGCACATCTTCTTCATCCATGCATCTGTCGATGGACATTTAGGTTGGTTCCATGTCCTGGCTATTGTAAATAGAGCTGCAATGAACATTATGGTACACGTCAAAAACAGTGGTTAGATGCCACGAAGTAGGTGGCAATGCCTTAACCATATGCGTGTTGTCAGGCCCGAGGGCCTCTTCCATCCTGGTCGAGGGGAGTGCTAACCTTCTCTCCTTTCATACAACACAAATCTGATTCTTTACTTGTCCGTCTTCCCCACCGGCTGGGAGTCCCCAGAGTCCCACCGTCAGGAGTCTCCCCTGGGACTTGTCATCTGCCACATGCACAGACACACGTGCACACACGTGTGTGGAGGAACCCCATGGCCGCGCCCACCTGTGCGCACCCCTGTACCGACACATGCTTGCGTTTGGGGCCTGGATCTCTCAGGGGCCACGCTGTCCATCACTGGTCACCAGCCACGGCCTCGGGGGCCACCACCAAGGTGCAGAGTGGCCCCTCACTCCTGGGGCTGCACTGGGCACAGTGGGGTACCCCCAGGGCAGCCATCGGTAAAGGGGTCCTGTGCATACCCAGAGGATCCCCAAGGGCGGGGGGTCAGGGAGGTGGGAAGGGGGGGTCCTGAGGTTTCCCCCATATCCTGACGGTCGCTCTCGGGTGGAGCCAGGCCTCCCGGTCGGGGCCCCCTCAGATTCATGGCCGCCTTGGCTTGGGGGCATCAATGCCCACAGTCACAGGAGAGCACCCCACAGCCCTTCCCCTGTGGGCCCCTGAGTCCCTATCTAATCTATGCCGCTGTCTCAGGAGAAGCCCCAGGCCACACCCTGGATCCCCGACCACCCCCCACCGCCGTAACCGTGACGAGGGGGCTCACGCCTTGCCCTCTGGACTGATGGGGACCACCCTGGCTTTCAGGGGTCCGATCAAGTCCCTTGACCACAGTCACGCAGTGGGTCATGTCACTCGGAGGAAAGGCCACCATCCCGGGGGCTCTGGGGCTCACGTCCCCAGTCTAGGTGCTGCCGCCCCACCCCACCCCCACTTCCCATGTCAATGCCAGCGCCCCCCAGCAAACAGTGAGCACCTACTGTGTGCAGCCAGGGGGCAGGGCCCTCCCTCTGCCTGTGGCATCAGGGCGAGGACAGTGGGGCCAGCCCCGGTGGGCCTTCCCCATATTTGGTGGGCTTATGGGTCACGGGAGGAGGCCACGGTAATGGGGAAGTGTGGACCAGGGTGCAGGTGGCCAGGCGGCCACTGACAGACAAATAAAAAGCCGGTTCACAGCCCGGGAGCCCCTGAGGAGCCATAAATCACATGCGATGACACACAAGTCGGAAATCAAGTGGCTGCAGCTGGGCTGGTGTGGCTGGTGTGGCTGAGACAGGTGGGGGCGGGGGGAGCCAGGAGCCCCTCCCACCTTCAGTTTCCTCCCCCCGGAGCTGCTGGCGGTGGTCCTTACTGGAACAACACTTGTGAGGATGATAAGGGCTGGGGCTGGGTGTGGACCTGGGACAGGGAGGGGCCTCAAATGCTGGGCACGGGGCAGGTGCAGGACACAGACGGACTGCTGGGCGATTGAGGCATTTCTTCGCCTGATCTTGATGGAGCCTGGGTGGGGAGGGGGGCAGGGGCAAAGGAGATGGGCGGGGGGGGCACGGGAGGCTTTGGGTCAGGACTGGAGGCCAGGGAGGAGAAGAGGACTCTGGGTGGGGAACTGCTGAGCCCGAGGACCCCGGCTTCCCTTCAGGGAGGTGTCCAAGAGGCCACTGACCCTTCTGTGCCTTCTCTGCTGGAGAAGAAAGCCCACCCCATCCATCCTCTCCACGCTTACCGGCTCACTTATGGGAGCCAGGAAACTTGGGGTGGAGGTGGGGGTGTCCGGGGCGGGACCCCTCCCCCCTCCCTCTGGGGCCGCCCACCTGACAGCCCCTCACCTGCCCCATTGATCCGGAAATGGAGGCTGAGGCCCGGAGGTGATCGATGGGCCCTAATGGACAATGCAATCCCTGGGGAAGGGGGGGGCAGCCGGTGATGGGGGAGGCCTGGGTTCCCCGACAGCAGCCAGGGTCAGGGCCGCCCTGCAAGCCCCTCCTCCAGGAAACACCAGGTTGTGTGGCCTCCCAGTGCAGGGAGGTGAGGGGGGTATTGTCTATGGCACCCCCGGATCCCCGCACCCGCCGGGCCACTCTCCTCCGTGGCTTCCAGGATTTGTTTGCACCATCTACTGATCCCTCCCCGGGAATCTGAGGCAGGCCTCAGGGGAGTTGCCCCAGCCCTGGCGGGGTTCCTGCGGGGAGGAAGAGGCGTAGAGATGTGGTGCTGGACCCCTGGGGGCCCTCGGGCCGGGCTGGGATAGGCCAGAGGACCAGCTGCTTGTCTCACACCGGTTTCCAGCTCTAAGTGCTTAAAAGCCTCCTGCGGCCTCTGGGACCCGCAGGCAGGCGGGCAGGCGGGGGAAGGGCAGCAGGGGCTGAGGCTGGGGGTGCCCCCACCGGAAAAGTCCTAGCCCCTGAGACAGGCGGTGCATCCTGGCACGTCTGCCCCCTCCTCCACCCCCACCCCCTCACCGCCCCCCCCCCGCCCCCCGCCGGCCCGCCCAACACCACAGAGGCCGAGGTCCTGGACCCTGCACTCCTTCCCCTGCTCAAATCCCTGCTTGGCCCCCAGGTACCCAGGACAAGGCCCCACCCCTCCCGTGAGGCCCTGCCCACTGCACTCCCCCCTCCCTCCTTTCCTCCCCCCAGATGGGCCCCGAAACCAGCGGCGCGGTTCCCTGCGCTCATCTCACCCTGGAGGGCCAGCTCTGGGCCTCAGTTTCCCTGTTTACAAAGTCGGGGTGTGAGCTCCGGTCTGGAGTAGGGAGGACAGGCCCGGTTTGAGAGCTTTGGCTAAGCCGCCTCCTCCCCTGGGACTCAGTTTCCCCAGCTGTGTGGTGTGGTGCAAGGTCTGGGTCCCAGCCTCCACTCACCCTCTCTCTTCCACTGGGACCCCCTGAGGGAGGGGGCGTTTTCCTTTCTGGGCCTCAGTTGACCTCTGTGCGAGCAGATGAGACCCAGCTGAGACCCATTTTACAGATGAGGTGCTGAGGCCAGAGGAGGGGCGGGCCAGCCCCGGGCCCTACAGCTGGGACCCCGCCGTCAGCACGAGGTGGGTGGGGAGGGAGGCAGCCCGCCACCCACCACGGATGAACCACCGCTGTTCTCAGAGCCTCAGTTTGCTAGTCTGGAAAATGGAGCTATAATGGCACACAGAGGGGACTCTGCCTGGGGGTTCTTGATGACCCTTAAGGGCAGGACCTTTAGTTCTCCCCTCCCACCATGGCCCCAGCATCTGGCACAATGTCAGCCAGCCCTCAGCGAATATTTGTTGAATGACTTACTGAGTGTGTTGTTTTTTTTTTTAGCGGTACGCGGGCCTCTCACTGTTGTGGCCTCTCCCGTTGCGGAGCACAGGCTCCAGACGCGCAGGCTCAGCGGCCATGGCTCACGGGCCCAGCCGCTCCGCGGCATGTGGGATCTCCCCGGACCGGGGCACGAACCCGCGTCCCCTGCATCGGCAGGCGGACGCTCAACCACTGCGCCACCAGGGAAGCCCTTACTGAGTGTGTTTTGTACATGGACTCCAAATCAAGCGCTCTTGCTCCAACAGCGATGCAGGTGCTGGCCTCCTCCGGCGTTTGTTCCGTGGGGGAAGCCCGGGTTTGGGGAGGTGTTGGGGAACAGCCTCTCTCGGATGAGGGGGGCAGTGGGAGCACCGCAGGAGTCAGCTGTGCTGGCTGGCAGATCTTTACATTAAAATGCGTATATACACCAGATAAATAACCCGGCCCACAGCCTCGTGACAGGCGGCATTAAGTCACCCGGCTGGGGTGGGGGGTGGGGATGCGTCACTGGCTCTTGCCCCTTGACCATCCCTCATTCTATCTGCGAACATTCTGGCGCCCCTGGAGCCTGCTGCGGACCTGGGCGGGGTGGGGCGGGGCACATCCTGGGAAACTCAGGGAGCGAGATCTGGGTCCAAGACCTGAATTCTGAGCCCTAGGGTGGGCACCCACGACCTGGTCCTACAGGCCCAGGTTTGAGTGAGACCCCCCCATCCGCACTGGGGAGACCACCCCCTGCAAGCCATGGTAGCAATGGACGTGGGGCTGGGACAGAACAGGTTTGAATCCAGGCTCATCCCCTCCTGGGCGGGGGTGGCAGCAGTACTGGCAGCCTCCGTCAAGGTGGATACCAGGGAGACCCCATTTGAGCACAGGGGGAGGCCCCCATGGGGCCTGCACAGCTGTGGGGTGCCCCCTGGCCCCACCCCTCTGCCTGAGCTCGGCCCAAAGGGGCAGGGGGAGTGGGAAGGGAGTTTTCAATTAAGGAGAAGCTAATCACCCAGCGAGGGCCGTTCTGGGGCCCAGTAAATCTATTATGAAAAGCCTCTAAATGTATGTAAAACCGGCCTCCGACAATCCTGGGATTAGGCAGCCGGGAGGGGAAACCGAGGCGCAGGCTGGCTGGTGGATTAGCGGAGCGAGGCCCCTCGAGGGTTGCAAGGGAGCTATTCCTGGGGGGCGGGGGGCGGGGCAGGCAGAGAGAGAGAGGTCTTCCTCTGCAGAAGCCAGGACCCATTTTCAGTGAGGGAAACTGAGGCCCAGATAGACCAGAGACCCAGAGTGAAGGGGGCCTCTCAGGGCATAAGGGGAGGAGCCGGATCCCAGGGCTATGAGTCCAGGGTCCCTGGAACCCAGGCCTTTTTAAGCAGCTCCTATTCCTTTGTGGTTTCAGAATGGCTTTATTGAGCACCTACTGTTTGCCAAGCCCAGTGCTGAGGCCAAAGAGTGAACAGGAGGGAGGGAGACTGGGGCCCGTGCAGCCAGGGGTCTGGTGGGAGAGAAATGCCCACTGGGGAGCAGCTCTGGGGACCAAAGAGGGAGGAGGCCAATGCGGAAGTCACTCTGGGTAGAAGCAGTAAAGGCCGGAGCCCAGGAAGGCCCGAGGGTGGTGTGGCAGGAGGTTGACAGAAAGGGAGTTCGTCTTTCCTTCTGAGGGTGACAAGGGAGCCCCGTGAGGGATTTTAGCCCAACTGGTCCCCATCCCCTTCCCAGCATTCTTTGCGGAACCTTGACCCCCAAGGACACCTCCCCCTGAGGCTCAGTTTCCCCAGCCTGGTCCCCACACTCCCGCAGACCCCATCCGACCCTCACGCTCCACGAGTCTGCTAATTATCCTGCCCCTGGGCCTTCCTCCAGCTGCCTCCTCCTCCCAGGATCTGTCCCCTCCTGCAGAAACCCTTCCAGGCCTGAGCCAGAGAGTCGGAGGCACGTGGCAGGTAGCCTTGTCTACCGGCCTCGGCAGCAGCCAGCGGGGCCTTCCCTGGTACCTTGGCCTGGCTCCAGTCCAGCCACCTGTGTGTACCTGCCACCCAGGTGCTCGGGAATGAACAGGAGGCGGGTGGTTCCCATGACTCAGCAGGGCCCAGGCCCCCAAATTCCTCCTCGTCACAGGTGAGGCTGTGTTGCTGGTGGGGGCGGGGAGGTCCCGGCGAGGCTGTGTGATGTGAGAGGTTGTGTGTACCTCCTGTGACTCAGTTTCCCCACATCGTCATCAGTGGTGGTTTGGTGCTGTTCCCAGCACTGGGGGCTGTTGGCGGGCTCCCGGCGCCCCCCCCACACCGGCCTGGCCGTCAGTCAGGCCCGCGGGGCCCCTTCAAGTCTTCACGGCCCAGCAGCGGTCACGGGAGGGATTATTCCAGCCTGTCCAGGATGGACTCAAGTGGAACCGACGCTGACGAGCGGAACGCGCCCCCGCAGGCCCGGCCTGCCGGCCTTTGTCCGCCGCAGGCCCCGCCCGCGCGCCGGCACGGACGCCGTCTCTAGTGCCGCACTAGAGCTGTGGCCCCTGCCGGGTGAGGCCGGCACAAAACCCCACCAGAACCTCAGCAGAGAGGCTTCCGGCCCAGTGGCCCAGCTGAGTCCCTTCCCAGCCTCAGTTTCCTCACCTATAGCATGGGCGCGCCCGCCGGGCTGCCCATGGGTCATTTGGGGATTGACGGGGGCCGTGTGGGCAGAGGCGGCTGGGGGGCAGACACCCTCCCTGAGCTGCCGCAGTTTTCCCGGGGTGCTCGGCCCGGCCCTCTGGCCAGTCCCTCCACCGAGCCTTTGTCCAGGAAATTCGAGGTGGCAGGGAGAACGGATCTGCTCGAGGCCTGAAAGGGGCTGAGGCAAATGCTGTTGACCTCTGACCCCGGCCCCCTAATCCCAGGGTTGAGGCCCTCACTGGGAGCGACCCTGAGAGATGGGCCAGGGTGTGACCCCCGCCCCAGGCACCAAGGGGGGGCTTCCGGGTCAGGGTCACAGGGGCTTCAGGGAACACGGCTGCCCCATTGGCCACATGTCTGGTCACCACCCCGCAGAGGCCCGTGGGAGAAACTGAGGGCAGGCAGAGCCCTTGGAAGCCCCCAGGCCCTGCTGCCTCCAGGCTGGTGACCAGAGGCCAGCAGCTGCCCTCTCTGAGCCTGAAAATAGGAAGGTCACAGGCAGCTCGGGCATATTGGAAGGCATCCCACAGCCATGCTGGGTGTTGGGCTCCTAACTGGCTCTGTGCCTCAGTGTACCCCCTCTGGGCTGGGGGGTGGCTAAGGATGGCTCCCGTGTCCCCTCTGGGAAGGCCCCAGGAGACCCTGGCCTGGAGTGTGGGAGGGGCTTTCTGACCGGACTGCCGTGCCCTGCTCTAGACTCCTCCATAACTCCCACTGTCTTCAAGACAGTTTCCCCACCTGGACAAGGGCCACAGAAACAGTGGCAAACGCTTTGGCCATTGAGCTCTGTGACCTGGGTTCAAATCTCAGTTCCCCACCCCCCAGGGTGAGTCCCACTCCGTGGGCGTGGGTGTGGGTGAGCCGTCTCCCTTTCTGGGCCTCCCCCGGTGGTTACGGGGGATAGTAACACCAGGGCTGTTGTGAAGATAAAATGAGGAACCGCACTAATCAGGCTGAGCCCAGGGCTAGGCATACAGCAGGCGCTCAATAGATGCAGCTCAGGACGTTGCTGACTTCAGCCCTGGCTCCAGTCCTGACCTTGGGCCACCATGGAGGAGCATTTTGCCTCTTTCTGCTTCTACCGACCCGGCAGGGCTGGCTGAGGAGAAACTAAGACACTGAATAACCAGATGCTTGTTAAATGCTTGAGGAAGAACGGGATGAAGGCATGAGGAGAGGGGGGTGTCCCCGCTTCTGGCAGCCGTGGAGACTTAGCCTTCCAGCTCCTTGGAGGCCGCCGCTAGGAGCCTTCAGTGAAGATTAAACGATTCTCCACCGCTGGCTGGGATGCGTTCGCATGCCCGGGCGCCCCTGGGCTCCCCAGTGGCCGCGTGTCTGTTCCACCCTGCTGAGCTGTTCCCCACGATCAATTTCAATTTGGCCTGGTCTCTGCCTCTGCAGCCTGGCCCTCCTCGGGGGCTGGGGTCGGGGTGGGGGATGTGGTGGCTTCCTCAGCCTGCCCCACCAGGTCCCGGGCACCTGCGCCTGGTGCCAAGAGGGCTCTGCAGTTGCTGCCCCTTTCTGGGCCTCGGTTTCCCGGGAATAATGAAATGGGGGGAGGGAGCCTGGGGCCAGACCTGTTTCATCAGACCTCCTGCGTTTCTTGAGTGCCAACTGTGTGCCTGATCCCAGACGGAACACTGGGGACATAGTGGGAACCAAAGTAGACAAAACTGAGCTGGAGTTAATCAGGGTAAGGGGACTCTCAGGCATTGGGTGGGGGTGGAGCACGTGCAAAGGCCCTGAGGCAGCAGGAGCATAGGGCCTTGGAAGAGCAAGAGGAGACCCGTGTGGCAGGAGCAGGTAAGGAGCGGGGAGCAGAGGGAGCGTGGATGAGCCTGGTGACAGTATGACTCAATGCTAATCAACAGCCAACATTTATTTAGTGCCTACTATATGCCTCATCTCCCTCACAACTACACGATGATCAACTACCGTATGATCCGGAAGCTGAGGCCATGAGAGGCGGGGGCTGCTGGCCAAGTTTACTGACGGCGCAGAGCTGGGGTTTGGTCCCAGCTCAGATCTGTCCTACTGTCCTAGGCAGGACGGTGGTGGGGATCGTCTGTCCCTGTGCAGTGGACTCTCAGCCACCACCTCCGCAACCCCATCCACGTACCCCTCTCCTCACCCCACTATTTGGGGACTCCAGGGCCCCCACAATTTCTGGGGTGAGGAAGGACATAAATGGGGTCCAGAGTCGGTGGACTTTGGTTTGAACCAAAGGTCTGGGTGACCTTGGGGCATGCCTGTCCCTTTCGTGCCTCGGTTTCCCCACCTTGTAACAAGAGACTGTGGGAGACTCTTCCCTCTCAGAGTAAGGGGTGGGGTATGAAGATCCACCTCTCCTGGCTGTGAACCCCGCCGCCCACCCTCCCAGTCCTGCTCCGGCCTGTGCACCTGGCAGGGGGCGACCCCCACTGTGCGCCCCGGGGACCCCCCTGGGCCCCGACCCTGCTGTGCATCTGGCGGCCCCACGCCCTCCCTGGGCCCCGACACCAGCTGTGCACCCGGGGCCCCGCGCGCCCCGTGGGCCCCGACCCCGGCTGTGCGCCTGGCGGCCCGCACCCTCCCTGGGCCCCGCGTGGCTCCGGCTCCGGCCGCCGCTAGGTGGAGCAAGGAGGCCGGTGGAGACGCGGCGCGGGCGGACACGCGGTCCGGAGCTGCGGTGGCCCTGAGCGGACGCTGCTGGGTGGACGCCCGCGACCACTCCGCGCTCGAGCCCCCTGCCCTGCAAACAGAGGCCCTGAGAGGGAAGCGCCGCCCGCGGCCCGGACAGCCTGCGAGGGGTAAGCGCGGGAGCAGAAGGGGCGGGGTCCAGAGCGCGCGGGCGCGGTGAGGACCCGTCCGACCTTGACCCCTGACCCCCTGACCCGGCCGCCGCGCGGATGCCGGTGTGTAAACTGGCCGCACAGTTCAGACTCGGCAGCTCACAGCGAATGCCCGCAGCCTGGCAGCGGCGCGAGTAGCCGGCTGGGTAGGCTGAGGCTCGGTGCCCGTCAGCGTGCAGGGGCTGCGAGGGTCCTTTTGAGTTAGGGCGCTGCTGAGGCTGGGTGGGTCTTCTCAGGTCCTCAGGACCCCCTCCTCACGCCCAGGCAAGGAC
This sequence comes from Monodon monoceros, assembly GCF_005190385.1. Lineage (NCBI taxonomy): Eukaryota > Metazoa > Chordata > Mammalia > Artiodactyla > Monodontidae > Monodon > Monodon monoceros. Next base: position 156,446,264 of record NW_021703768.1, read on the forward strand.
CCAGGTTGGCTTCTCTGAGGAGGTGACGTTGCAGCTGAAACCTGGGGCATGAGGGATACTGGGCAGAGTGAGTGTCCTGCACAGAGCGGGCAGCTTCTCCCCCCCCCCCAAGGTGGACCACAGGCTGGGCGTCAGAGGCAGAGCAGGGCTGCCTCCACCCCAGGCCTTTGTAGGCTACGAAGGGTAGGAGGGACTTGAATTTTGTGCAGAGAGCGTTGGGGAGCCATGGTGGGTGAGGGCAGGAGAATGATATGGTCTAAGTTACTTTGTTTACCAGCTCCCTCCAGCTGCCTGGGCACAGGCAGGAGTGGGGGCCCAGCAGGGCCAGGGGGGAAGCTGGGTGGGGTCCAGGTGGGGCCTGACAGGGACGGAGCCGCAGGGTTCAAGCTGTGGACAACCAGAGTGGGCTCAGGTGTCAGCCACCGGCCCCAGGCTGTCCCCTGTCTGCCAGAGCCTCAGGGTCAGATCTGACCCTCGGCTGGAACCCCAAGCCTGCCCCGTGCCCCCCTCCTGCCTCTGCCAGCTCCACCTGCCGCCTGAGGAGTGGCTTCTGGCTTCATCCTCTTTTTTTTTTTTTTGGAGTATAGTTGCTTTACGATGCTGTTTACGATGTTGTTAGTTTCTGCTGTACAGCTTCATCCTCTTGGAAGACCCATCTCTCAGAAAAAGAAACTGAGGCACAGAGGGTTTGGTCATTCACAGCACATGTGGGGCTCCCTCTGTGTGATTAGCTCATATGGGGCCCGCTTTTGTGTAATTAGCACTTTTGCGACCCCTTTTATGTAATTAGCACATGTGAGTCCCCTTCTGTGTAATTAGCACATATGGAGCTCCCTCTGTGTAATTAGCACATCTGGGATTCCTCTTCTGTACAACTGGCACATTTGCGGTGCTTCCTCTGTGCAGTTAGCACATTGTGGTCCCCTTCTGTGTAATGAGCACACCTGGGTCTCTCCTTCGGTATGATTAGCCCATCTAGTGGCCATTTCCCATGTCCTGGGCCCCAGGAAGGCCACATTGCCCTGGCAGCCATTCTTGTTTTCATTGTGGGGAGGTGTCCCCCGCAAAGCACTGGCTTCTATCCTTCCCCAGCATGCCATCTGCTGTGGGGTGGCACTGGGGTTCCAGCGTCTTTCAGCCGCCCTGCTCCGCCCCTGAACCTTCTCCCCAGGCGCTTCTCTATACGGATTCACGGCACTGAGAGTAAGGAATCTGGCCCCATAGGCCGCCCCTCCTCCTTGCTCACTCCGACCCAGCCATCCTGTTGTTCTTTGGAACAAATGAATCTTGTGCCTGCCTCAGGGCCTTTGCACAGGCCTGTTCCCTTCCCGTGTGTGACAACCCTTGGCCAATCAGGTGAAGGGCAGCCCCACTGGGCACACCCTCCCCCATGTGTCGACCCCATTCTCACTTTCAGTTCAACAATATTTATTACAAAGAGGCTGGGGGATTGTGCCCCACTGCCTCCAGAAAGTTACGGTCGAGTACAGGAGGCAAATGTGTTTGAAAAAGGACGGCTTCATACACTGATGGAGTGAGCGGTACATTCTTACCCAGAAGACCCAGTGATTCTCTTGTTTCTAATTGAGGTGTGATTCACATACCACATACTTCATCCATTCAGAGTGTGCAGTTCAGTGTTTTCAAGTCCATTCACAGTGTGGTGCAACCATGACTTCTGTCTAATTCCAGAAAACTCCATCACCCCAAAAGAAACCCTGTCCGCATAAGCAGTCACCCCCCCACCCTCCCCCAGCCCCTGACAACCAGGAACCCACGCTCTATGTCTGTGGATTGGCCCGTTCTGGACGTTTCCCATCAATGGAATCACACACCGTGGGTCCTTCTGTGTCTGGCTTCTCTCACTGAGCATCGTGTTCTCAGGGTCTGTCCACGTGGTAGCGAATGTCAGGGCTTCACCCCGTTTCGTGGCTGAGTGATGCTCCCGTGTGTGGATATTCCCATTTTGTCCTGTCCTTTTCTCCGTGTTGGTCAGAGTGCTGATGAGATTCGTGTCTGAATATGGTGTGTAGGCAGCCCGATTCGTTCCTTCCTCCCTGTGGGCCAGCACACCCAGGCCGGGGTCCCACAGGGATCCGCCTCCTCCCTGACCCCCGCGTCTGTCCCCATCTTGTACAACACACATGGCATCTGCCCCTTCCCTCATCCACGACTCTGCTCTGGGTCAGGGCGGTTAACTACCCCACACTGCCTGCTTCCTGGGGCAACCAGGGCACTTTTCAAAACCCCAAGTCAAACCGTGACCCTCCCCTGCCTACATCCAAGGCTCCCCACTGCCCTCAGGGTTAATCCGAATTCCAGGGCGTGGCCGGACATTCCCGCGGCCACACGGCGAGGCCAGTTGATCCTCAGGAGGGTCCCGGCTCGGATAGGAAGGGTAGGGTGGGCGACAGCTGGGGGATGTGGCATTGGCCCCATTTTCCGAGTAAGGAGACGGAGGTTCAGGGGATGCGGCATAAGTCGGGGTCCAGAGACACTTCTCAGCTGCACGAAATGATGTCAGCTGAACCCCTAGATGCCCAGAACCCTCTGCCCCCCACCCGGCATTCCTGCCCGGAAGGAGTGGCCCTTGTGGGTGGCTCAGCATCCTACTGCTGCTTCCGGAGGTGCTGAGGTGGGGAGGGGGGTTGTCAGAGACCCTCAGACCTGCGGGAACACCGCTGGCCTAATTAGGGTCCCCAGGGCCCCCGGCCGGCCTGCTGTCCCTCTGCCCCCACCCTAATGGGATTGAGACTTTTGTAGTTAATAGGGAACGAGGAGGCTCCCACGTAGAGAATAGAGGAGACGGCTTAGAGGGGCCTTTGTGAGCCAGGCCGGCGATGATGAAAGCACCATGAAATCCATGGTGTCACCGTTGCCCCGTGACCATGACAGGCTCCTTTACTTGAAGAAAAGAAGGGAAAAATCCCCAAACAGTTATACGTGTGTGTGTGAACATACATGTATGTATGTGCAATGGCAGCGGCCCCACCAGGCCCTGAGGCTGCGTCCCTGAGGTGCCATCTCAGCAGAGGGCTCACCCCTGGGGCCCCTACACCAGGCACAGTGTCTGAGATACCAGGTAGTTTTAGCAGCCAGGAGTTCCAGGATTTTCCGTGCTGGGCCTGAGTCAGAGGCCATTCATCACCAAGGGCAGGGAGCCCTGCCCGCAGCTTGCTGCTCCCTGCTTGCATGCCTCTGGAGACGGGAAGCTCACTAGCTTGCAAGGCTTCCAGACAAGGCCTCCTTGCATGTGGCCCTGGGTGAGGGCGAAGTTGTGCCTTACCTGGGGTGGACTTCCAAAGTCAGGGAGGAATGGGACACAGGGCAGGAGGGCATGTCATGGTTTTAACAACATTATTGAGATACATACCTTACAGTTCATTCATTTAAAGTGTATGACTCATTTGTTTTACTATATTCACAAGGTTATGTGTCCATCAGCACAGTCGATTCTAGAACATTTTCATCCTTCCTAAAAGAAGCCCCGTCCCCATCAGCAGTCACCCCAGCCCCTGACAGCCAGGAACCCACTCTCTGTCTCTGTGGATTTGCCTGTTCTGGACGTTTCCCATCAGTCAGTGGTATCACACACTGTGTGTCCTTCTGTGTCTGGCTTCTCTCACAGCATCGTGTTCTCAAGGTCCGTCCACGTGGTAGCGAGTGTCAGCGCTTCTCTCCTTTACGTGGCTGAGTGATGTTCCCGTGTGTGGAGGGACCACATGGTGTTTATCTCTTCACCACTGAGAGACACTTGGGCTGTTTCCCACTCTGTTGGAGTTTATGACGGGGAAGCTGTTCTTTTTTTTTTTTTTAATTTTATTTATTTATCTATTTATTTATTTATTTTTGGCTGCGTTGGGTCCTCGTTGCTGTGCACGTGCTTTCTCTAGTTGCGGCGAGTGGGGGCTACTCTTCTTTGCGGTGCGCGGGCTTCTCGTTGCGGTGGCTTCTCTTGTTGCGGAGCACGGGCTCTAGGTGCCTGGGCTTCAGTAGTTGTGGCACATGGGCTCAGTAGTTGTGGCTCGCGGGCTCTAGAGCGCAGGCTCAGTAGTTGTGGCGCACGGGCTTAGTTGCTCCGCGGCATGTGGGATCTTCCCGGACCGGGGCTCGAACCCGTGTCCCCTGCATCGGCAGGCGGATTCTTAACCACTGCACCACCAGGGAAGCCCTAGGGGATGTTCTTGAAAACCCTTTAATCATCCCTTGCCTTGTGCATGAGACCCTCACACAAGGTCAAGGCCCACCAAGGCCAAAAGCATAGTGCGGGTCAGGGCATCTGCAGCTCCGGGAAAAAGCCTCATGCGGGGTCAGGGGCATGGACCCCGAGTCTCTCCGGGTGACCCTGCCCTGACCCCGGTGTCTCCATTGGCCAAAGGGCTTTAACAGCACCTAATGTGTTCACGTCACACCGGGACAGCACCTGTGCCCGGACCTGCTTTTCACTTAAAGGCAACTGCGCAGGGGGTCCTGGCTTGCATGCTCCCGCAGATGGGGGTCTCACCACCGCTCTTGTTGGAGGGCAAGCTGGGCATGTGGAAGGGGTGTCCCAGTGTCCACGACCCCTCGGTTTTCTGTCCAGAAGTCCAGGAATGCCACTCTCCTCCTCTGGTCCCCGACCTTGGAGGGGTGGTCCCAGAGGAGTGAGTTCGCACCTGCTCTTCAGAGGTGGGGATGGCAGGGGATGGAGTCCCTGAGCCCGGCCTGGGGGTGGGTAGCACCCACCTGATGCCTAAAGGTGGGGCCACTAAAGCCCCATTGTCCGCTGGCTAGGCAGCTGGCAGGTTCCGGGCCCTCCCTGGAAGCTGCGCCGCTCTGCCTGGGGCGCCAGGTGACCTGCGTTCCAGTCCTCAAGGAGGAGGGGTTGCATAAGTCCCTGCCCTTGCATCCATCTCCTTCTTTTCCTGAAGGAGATCTCAGAGACAGAGTGGAGACTGCTGGACAGAGGCCAGAGAGGACGGGGGCCAAAGGCCACACAATGGGTGGGAGACACAGAGACCCAGAGAGGGACAGACACAGAGGGACACAGGAGGAGCCGGGGCTGGGGACGATGTTGCCAGGCCAGCGGCCTCACTCCCGGGCCCCCTGAGCCCAGCAGCTGCCCGAACCCCACGCTCTGGCTGTTCGGATGGCTCCATTCTGTGGCCTTGGGCGGGCAGCCGCATGACTCCTCGGAGTCTGGGGTTGAGGGTGAGCTGATGCTGCCAGATGAGGACCCCCGGGGGCCTAGGGGCTGCCTCATGTCTGCTCCCAGTGTCCCGAAGCTCTGGGGTGGCCCCATCTGTGAGCACCTGCCATATGCCAGGAGTGGCCGTAGGGACTCAGGAAAGGGCTCAGACACGCTTGGGTTCTGCTGGCCCCAAGCGTCCCAGGCCCCCAGGAAGGGCTTCCTGGCCTGACTCTGGATCTAAGGGGGTGCCTTCTATTTTGTTTTTGGGCTGCACCATGCAGGATCTTAGTTCCCCGACCAGGGATTGAACCTGTGCCCTCGACAGTGAAAGTGAGGAGTCCTAACCACTGGACCGCCAGGGTAGTCCCTAAGAGGGGCCCCTCTTAATGTCAGGTCCCAATATTTCAGACGGTGGAGCCTCAGGCACTGCCCTCGGCACGCTCACGGCATCTCCCCAGACCTCGCAGGGAAGGGTGAGAGGCTGAGGGTTCGGTGCAGAGTGGGGCGGAGGAGGGAGGGCCCACACCTACTGACGTGCTGTTATGAGTGGAATCGTGTCCCCAGAGAGATGTGTCCAAGTCCCAACCCCTGGAATGGAACCGTGTATGGAAATAGGGTCCTTGCAGATGTGATCAACTGAAGATGAGGTCAATAGAGTGAACCCTCATCCAGTGACTGGTATCATAACACATAATACGTGTGCATTCATTGAGCACCAACTGTGTGCTCTGGGTGTAGGTAGGGGAGCGGCAGGAAAGGAGAGACCTGTTCCCTTGGCCTCAGTTTCCACCTTCAGACATTGGGGTAACTGGGTGGTTATGGGTCCAGTGAGTCTGTATTTGTAAAGCGCCTGGAACAGTGTGTGGCACAGAATCCACGTGCATCGTGTCTGAACATGAAATGAAATTTTAAAAGATAATACAATAAAAATGAAGACAGAGCTGGTGCCTGTCCTCAGGGAGCCGGCAGTCTATGAGCTCCAAAAGCTGCCTGGATCTCTCTCTGCCTCAGTCTCTCCCTGTCTGTGTCAACAAGCTCTAAGGGAAGGAACGGGAGGCCTTCTGAGAGGAAGTGTCATTTGAGCTGAAAGGAGAGGAGTGTCTTGAGGTGACTTTAGGCAGAAGACACAGCAAGTGCAAAGGCCCTGAGGTGGGGGACAGCCAGGTGTGTTTGCAGGTCTTCTGGGCAGCTGGTGTGATGGGCAGCGGGGGAGGCTGGTGTGGGGAGGCCAGTGAGGGCTTGGGGGACCTCAGGGAGGAGTTTGGTTTCCCCCCGAGGTCCCTGGGGAGCCATGGCAGAGTTTGGAGCAGGGGAGGGACGTGATCCGATGCTGGGCCCATCAGGAGGGCCAGGCACACAGGGCTGCCTGGAGCTGGGGGCAGGAGCCCAGGGCAGAAATCCTGCCAACAGGAACTTGGAGGAAAATTTCTCCTCCCCGACCTCGTTTCCTTGTTTCCCTCACTGTTTAAGGAATTGGAGGGAGGGGCCTGGGGGTTGGTTCCTGTGCCTGGTGGCGAGGGTCCTGGTACCCGAAGCCACTCTCCATTGTGTGTGTGGGTGGCCCAGCTGAGCCAGCCGCCCCTTCCCGCCCTCAGCCCTTGTGTGACCGCTGAGGGAGCACCGGGCCCAGTGATGACCCCGGGCCTTGACCGGCTGCAGCCCCGTCCTGGGCAATAGAGGGGGGCCTGGTTTGCACACTGACCAGCGCGTCCCTGTGCCGGGCGTGGCAGTGGCTCTGCTCGGGGAACTGCCCCTTACGGGCTCCAGCACGGCCAGCCAGTCACCTCCACCTGCTGGATCCTGCCGTGTCCAGTGTACAGACGGGGAGACTGAGGCTGGGGCGCCGATCTTGGCCCGACCGTGTCTTGGGCCGTCCGGGCAGCGTTTGCTGATTCCCAGGCCCACCCCAGCCCAGAGCATGCATTTCTAACACCCTCTCCCAGGACACCGTTCCCTCCTCAAGTTTGGGACACGGTGGAGCACCTAGATTGAAATTCTCAGGCCGTGAGCACCGGCAGAGAAATCCATAATGTATTGTTTAGACAGATGCCTTTAAACCATGGCGGGGCGGGAGGTGAGGATGGCAGGGAGGGGGGCTGCATTGGGAGGATCACCCTTTCTTCCTGCACAAAGGTCAGCCACAGACCGTTGCCAAGGCAACGGCCGGCTTAAAGATGGAGGCTTAAGGAGAACAGACGATTCCCCTCCCCGAGGTGCCCCGTGCGAGGGCCCTGGCTGCGAGCTCTGGGGGCAGGGGGCCTCGGGAGGCTGTGGGCTTGAGCACAGCGAGGTGGGGCATGGGGGCCCTGGGAGGAACGTGGGGACAGAGAAGATCTCAGCCCCGAGCTGGCTGGGGCTGGGGCCTGCTGAGACCTCCGTGAGCCTCGGTGTTCTTGGCTGTGAAGTGGGACACACACACCCTCCCCGGCCTGGGCTGGTATGGAGTCACTTGCAGCGTCCCGAGCCCTGCAGCGGCTCAGACACAGCGGTCAGGGCCTGGGGCTTGGCTGGCGTCCCAGTCTCCCACGAGTGCATCATGTCTGGGCAGTGCCCAGGGGGATGAGCTGGGGCTTGGGAGAGGCCACGGGTCTCCTTCTCCCCTTCCCGGGCCTGGGGCAGGGACCCAGCAGCCCCTCTGGGTCTGAAGCAGATGCGAGGCTAAGATTTGCAAACGCGAGAGCAGCGATCCCGCTGGAGAAGGCCCCCCAGAAGGATGGGTGGGCCTGGGACCCTCAGCAGCAGCCGTTTTTGACTCTGTGGGCTCTGAGGTCCTTCGCAGCCAGCAGGGGTGGACGTGAGCTGCCCTCAGCCTGGGGACCACAGCTGTGACTGACATTACTTTTTCACTGTCACATAAAAACGGCATTGTCGGGCTTCCCTGGTGGCGCAGTGGTTGAGAGTCCGCCTGCCGATGCAGGGGACGCGGGTCCGGGAAGATCCCACATGCTGCAGAGCGGCTGGGCCCGTGAGCCATGGCCACTGAGCCTGCGCGTCCGGAGCCTGTGCTCCGCAACGGGAGAGGCCACAACAGTGAGAGGCCCGCGTACCGCAAAAACAAAAAAACACACAAAAAAACACGGCATTGTCTGCACAGACCTCTCTCCCCGGAGAGAACTTTGAACACAGGTGCGAGCTTCCTGGCGGGCTACAGACTTTTACGATGGCTTTAGTTAGCAGTGACCATGCCTGACTTCTGCGATACAAAGAACAGAAATTAGGAAGGCAACCTTTTAATTGAGATGAACTTCACACAACATAAAATTAATCATTTTAAGGCAAAAAATTCAGAGGGATTTTGTACATTCACAAGGTTGTGCAACCATCACCTCTAACTCCAGAACATTCCATCATCCCAAAGGAAGCCCCATCCCCATCAGCAGTCAACCCCCAACCCCTCCCCGGCCCCTGACAACCACGAACCCACTCTCTGTCTCTGCGGATCTGCCTGTTCTGGACGTTTCCCATCAATGGAATCACACCCTGTGTGTCCTTCTGTGTCTGGCTTCTCTCACTGAGCATCGTGTTCTCAGGGTCCATCTACATTGTAGCAGGTGTCAGAATCTCCATCTTTTTTTTTTTCCTTTTTTTTTTTTTTTAAAATTTATTTAGTTGTGCCAGGTCTTGGTCGAGGCAGCCGTGCTCCTTAGTTGTGGCTCACCAGCTCCTTTAGTTGTTGCAGGCGGGCTCCTTAGTTGCGGCATGCATGTGGGATCTAGCTCCCTGACCAGAGATCGAACCCAGGCCCCCTGCATTGGGAGCATGGAGTCTTACCCACTGGACCACCGGGAAGTCCCCAGAATCTCCATCCTTTTTAAGGCTGAATAATATTCCACTGTGTGTATGGACCACATCTGTTTATCCATCATCCATTGATGAACGCTTGGGTTCTTTCCACCTCTTGGTTGTCGTAAAGCACGCTGTTGTGAACATGGGTGTGCAAATATCTTTTTGAGACCCTGCTTGCAGTTCTATTGGGCATACACCCAAAGGTGACCCAGAAGTGGGATTGCTGGTTCACGTGGTGAGTCAATGTTTAATTTGGGGGGCCCGCCATCCTGTTTTGCACAGCGGCTGCCTGTGTCATGCTCCACCAGCCGTGCACCAGCACCCAGCCAGCCTGGCTGCCCTGCGTTGTGGCAGAGATGCTACATTTGGTCACTGAGCTTTTATCTGCTGTTTTCATAATAAATGCAGATGTGGGGCACCGGCCTCTGTGGTGTCTCGCTCTGTAGGAGAGCCGGTTTGGAGAGAGGCCTGCGTGCGGGCTCCCCGTCGGGGGGAGCTCCGAAGCGGCATTTTGGAGGGTGCCCCCACGTGCTGCAGCCACTCGGCGTCCCCTGGCCCTGGCCCGGTCGTCCTCCTGCACTGTGCGCCCAGAGCTCTGCAGGTGACTGGGTATATGGTTTTCTGGGGCAGCCGTGGCAAATGACCACAAACTGGGTGGCTTCAAACAATAGGATTTAGGGCTTCCCTGGTGGCGCAGTGGTTGAGAATCCGCCTGCCGATGCAGGGGACATGAGTTCAAGCCCTAGTCCAGGAAGATCCCACATGCCGCGGAGCAACTAAGCCCGCGCGCCACACGGGCTTAGTCGCATGAGCCTGCATGCCACAACTACTGAAGCCCACACGCCTAGGGCCCGTGCTCCGCGACAGGAAAAGCCACCGCAGTGAGAAGCCTGTGCACCGCAACAAAGAGTAGCCCCCACTCGCCGCAACTGGAGAAAGCCCACGTGCAGCAACGAAGACCCAACACAGCCATAAATAAATAAATAAAATAAATAAATTAAAAAAAAACCCAAGCTCATAGGTGCAGAGAACCGATGGGTGGGTGTCAGAGGGGGTGTGGTGGAGAATTGGGTGAAGGGGGTCAGAAAGTACAAACTTCTAGTTACAAGATAGGTAACGTACAGCTTGCTGACTATAGTTAACACTGTATCCCGTGTTTGCAAGTTGCTGATAGAGGTATTTAAAGTTCTCATCACAAGAAAAAAATAATTTGGGACTTCCCTGGTAGTCCAGTGGTTAAGACTCCAAGCTTCCACTGCAGGGGGCGAGAGTTAAATCCCTGGTAGGGGGGAACTAAGATCCTGCATGCTGCACAGCATGGCCAAAAAAAGCAAGAAAAAATCATTTGTAACTCCGTGTGGAAGGAGGTGAACTAGACATCGTGGTGATCATTTCGTAATATGCACAAATATTTATGGAATCATTAGGTTGTGCATCTGAAATTAGCACAGTGTTTTACGTCAATTATATCTCAATTTACAAAAAAAAAAAAAAAAGGCAACATAGAAAAAGTTTCAATGCGCTGGAGGGCACGTGGCCCCACAATGCGCTGGAGGGCGCGTGGCCCCACGTAACAACATGAGCACGAGTCCTTGACCCAGCGGTTCCACTTCTGGAAAAGCGTAGTCCGAGAGTCACAGCAGTCAGTGGGCACCGTGTGTCTGGGGCTGCCTCCCTGCCAGCGACCTGCACGTTCATCTCCAAGGAAGCCAGGGACTCACCTCTGTGTGGAGGGGATCCCGAGCAGCCACTGTAAACGAGAGTATCCAGCGGTGAGGGATATTGTCCTTGATATGCTGGTGTCAAGCTCGCCAAACAGCATGTAAAAACACTTAGGACGCGCCCCAGCAATTGCTGTGTTTATCCCTGGCGTTCATCCCAGAGAAATGAACATTCACGTCCTGCACACTATCTGTGTACAAATGTGCAGGGCAGCTTATTTTCGAAAGCCGCCAGTGGGAACCAACCCAGATGCCCTAAAGAAGTGACTGGCCGTGCCGGCTGGGACATGCACGCCGTGGAATGTTCCTCGGCCATGGGGATGGGTGCAGGCCTCTCCTGGGTACTGCGCTAAGCTCCAAAGGCTCCAAGCTGCATGGTCGCATCTATAGAACATTCTCAGGATGACAGAGACAGAGAACAATCGTGGTGCTGGGGGCGGGGGGGGGTGAGGCATGGATCTTGACTGGGGTGATGGTTACAGGAATTTACACAGGAGATGCAGTGATACAACTGATACAAAGAAGTCTACACACGCTCGACATTATGTAGCATCTTAGCATCAGATTCCTGGTTTTGACCTTGGAGGGAAGCTGGGTGATGGGTAGATGGGCCTCTCCGTGCTGTCTGTGCACGTGGATGTGATTCTGTCATTAGCTCCAAATAAACAGTAGAAAAAAAAATAAAGCAGCATAAAAAATACGATCCTGTTCTTATAAAAACGCACAGACTCCCTGATGGGGTGTTCCCGAGATGGTGACATCCATCCGGTCTGGGGGAGTGTCTCCTTTCTCCTTTTTCTGAATGTTTACAAAGTTTTTACACAAGGAGGTATTTTTACCATACAAACAAACAAACAACAAAAAAAGCAGTTTTTAATTTTTGGAAAATGCACGCCTATATTTTGGGCAGCCTGTGCGTGTGTGTCACATCCTTCAGCGCCCGGATGGATGACTGGAAGCCGTCATTATACGTGGTCTCCGCAGACCCGACAGTCTGTGATTTTACAGTTGTCACCGTTTCCCAGAGGAGGGTCATGCAAGGGCAGTGATAACCCCTGCTCCGACAGGGAATTAGTGTCAGTGCCGGGCCGGGGTGCAAAGCTGGCTCCTGGATGCCTGCCCTTTCGCCTGCGGGCTGGCCAACTCCCGGGTCTCCCTGTGGCTCGTTGCCCATTACAGACACTTCTTGTCTTCTTACTGCTTGTGACAATGGCACACCAGCATCGGAGAAGGCGTGAAAAGCACAGAAAAGCACTCCAGACGAAGCCACAAACTCACCCAAAGTTCTCCTACCAGGACCCACACTGGCACCGTGGGGTGTGAGCCCCTGGCCCCGCCATGTCCGTGTGTGTGCGCGTGCGTGTGTGTGTATCTGAGCGCCTGTGTGCACATGCTCATCCACTTTTCTTTTCCCGATCGGAGGTGTTTTGCCTGCTGATCTGTAACCCGTTTAAAGCGTAACAGTGTTTCACCATCATGGCCCTTTCCCCACGTGGATTGTTCTCCTGGGACAGAACTTTTGGTGTCTGCGCCGTCCTCCTTCCGGTCAGGGCCGTGGCTTGACGCTCGCTGGGACTTTTCCCAGGGGGCAGCCCCCGCCCCCCGAGGGCTCTGGACAGATGTCACCTAATTGCCCTCCAGGAGGGCGGCTCAGGTCCGCATGCCTGCTGGCCAGGCAAGGCCGGGTGGACCTCCTTTTTCATCTTGGCCTATTTTAAAAGCCCAGAGGTAGGTGGTTACTCTAACTTGTGTGCGATCACGGGCAATGCGATCCTTTTTTCTCCCCCCCCACCGCCGGGTATCTTTAGTGGTTGTGTGTCTTTTGACACCTGCTGCCTTGTCTCTGGTCCATTTTTTCCTCTGGGTCTCTGTCTCCTTCCTTCTGGCCAGGGCTTAGCTCTCCCGTCTGGCTTGGATGGTGGGAGAGAGGTGTGGCGGTGCTGAGCGGTGTGGTTTGGGGTTGGCGGGACATTCTGTCTCCTTTCTCGATGGCCCCAGGATGGCCCTGGGCCCTGCGGGCAGAGGTGGTCCGTATCTGCAAAGTGGAGGGGACGAATGAATGGGGCTGTGCAGGTTGGCTGCCCACCCCGTTCCCCTGCCCAGGAAGCCCCATGTGCAGGCCGGAGAGCCGCTGCCCCCCCACCCCCACCCCAGCCCCCCTGCCCACTGCTCCAGGCAGGAAATTCCGTGCCGGGTTCTGAGTTTGTTTCCCTTTGGCTGCAAGCAGAATGTTGCTTCCTTTAACCTTCTGGAAATTTTCCTGCAGATTACATTCAATCCTCCCTGAACAGCCCCTGAACATTGACCCACAGCCAGCAGGCAGAGCTCCCTGATCCGACGTGGAAGGGAGGGCAGACTGGCACCTGGAGGGGGACCCTGGTGGGCTGAGAGGGGATGAGGTGGGCCGGGAGGGACCGAGTGACCTGCTGGGAGGAGGGGGTGACCCGCCGCTGCTCAGCTTGTCGTATGACAAGGGGACAAGGCCCAGGCCTCGGCGTCCAACACCGGACACGCCGTGCGGGCCAATGCTCAGCGGGACCCCAGGCGTGGGGGGGCGTGGAGGGGAGGCGGGGGCACAATGGGCCGCTGAACCCTCCCCCGGTGTCCGGTTCTCCCGAAATCGGATGGACACGGTTGCAGAAAGCTGCGGCCTGTGGCGCGGTGAGGAGAAGGGTGCACAATGCGGACTGTCGTCCCGAGTTTTCTGCCGTCCCCGCCTGCTGTCTGCCATCCCTGCAGCCGTTGTGGAAAGCGGGGACCCAGGGCCCTTCCTGGCTGGCTGTCTTTGTCGCTGATCTGTGCGTCCCTTGGGGGAGACAATATGGGACACCTTCCTTTCCACCCTCTGAACAAGGCGGGGTGACAGCTCTTGGCCGATGGTGGTCACAGTGAGACCCTTGTCGTCCAGGCACTGGGGGGCTCTCAGGGGAGCAGCGGGGGAGGGGTCCTCGCAGCCCCTCCGGCCAGCTCTGCGGGTACTGGCCACACCCCTGCCCAGCAGCATCCTGACCCTTGATTGGTGTGTTTCCCTCGGGGGCACGGGGTCTCCCTCCACGCACAGTGACAGGGACGGTGCAGGCAGTGACCAGCTGTGACAGGGGCTGGCAGCAGGGTGGGCTTGGGCTGAGGGCAGGGGGCGATTATCTGACCACCAAGGATCGTGGCTCCGATCTGGGGGACCAGGTGGGAGGGCGGCTCTGGAACCCCCAGTCCAGCTCAGGCCAACCCTCCGAGCTGCCTGGTGCAAAATTATAGAAAATGCAAAATTACAGAAAGGCGCTGAAAAGAAATGAGGGCAGACCCAACTTCCGAGATGCTTGGAGGGCAGACTCACAGGAAGCGGTGAGTCTTATTTTTTTTTAATAAGCAGCCCTCTGTCCCCCATCAGCCTGTTCCAGAAGTTACCAGGCACTGCACATTTCCAACCAGAGCCTCCAGTTGTCGGGGCAGAACCCGCGGTGGGGTTGCAGCCTGGAGGTGCCAGCTGTCCCTCCCCTGACCTCCAGAGAAGCCTGGCGGCGTGGGGACCACAGCTCCTTGTGCTGGCCTGGCCTCCCTGCTAAAATCCTGTAATGGTTACACAGAGCCAGGAACCATGAATAAAACACGAGGCCGGGCGTTGGCGTTTCCTCTCCTCCGGCGAATGCATAATTAGTGCAAAACAGCAGGGACGTGGGGCTGTGCGTGGAGGGGCCGCACCCCAGCGACTAGCAATGATTCACACTAGAGGGCTGATTGCCTCGCCGGCTGGTCCTTGCTCTGGTGCACCTCTGGGGACCGGGGGTCCGAGGTGTGCATTAGGCACCTGGCCACCACGTGCCCCCTCAGGGCCAGGCTGCGCCCCCTTCCTCACTGTGGTCTGTATTCCTTTTTTTTTTTTAATTAACTTTTATTGCAGTATAGTTGATTTACAGTGTTGTGTTAGTTTCAGGTGTGCAGCAAAAATAATCAGTTATACATATATACATATATCCAGTCTTTTTAAGATTCTTTTCCCATATGGGTCATTACAGCGTACTCGTACAGTTCCCTGTGCTCTACAGCAGGTTATCTATTTTATGCATAGCACTGTGTGTATGTCAATCCCAGTCTCGTAATATATCCTCACCCCCACCCGGGGTCTGTATTTCCTTAACTGGGGCTGCAGGTGGGGGAAGAATCTGGATGTCTGTGCCCCGCTTGCACACAGAACGGCTTTCTGGGCTGAGAGGTGGTGGCTGTTCCCACTGGGGGGCGGGGGGGGGGTCCCTGTCTCTGTGAAGCCCTGGGTGGGGATGTCATGGCCCCGCCTATGGAGAACATCTTCCGACCAGCAGAGCAGGGCCCGTCGGATGCCCCGGCTTACAGGACAAATTGCCCCCCCCCCCCGAAGTGGTGCCTGAAGTTCTTTTTTTTCCATTGAAGTGAAACTTGCAGAAAGTGAAAGTAACCATTTTCAAGTGAACAGTTCAGTGGCATTTGTTGTTGTACAACTATCACCTCTAATTCCAGAACATTCTATCACCCCAAAGGAAGGCCCCCCCACGTCCCCATCAGCAGTGACCCCCACCCCCTCCCCAGCCCCTGACAACCAGGAACCCGCTCCCTGTCCCTGTGGATCTGCCTGTCCTGGACGTTTCCCATCAGTGGGGTCGCACGCTGGATGGCTTCAGGTTCTTGGTAAGCGGGCCCCAGGTGCTGCGGCTCACGCTTTCACTAAAGTTACCGGTCGTCTCTCTGAAACCCCCTTTCGGCCAACAGCCTGGGTTCCTACTCGCTGCACCTGCAGCCTCTCCGGACAGAGCCCCTCTGGCACACACACACATCTGTGTGCAGCACTGCCGGCTGCAGGGGCTCATCTGCTCTCCTGCATGGCCCAGTGAAGAGGCGCAGGTGAGGCTGCGGTGCGCACGCGGGAGGGCCCGCCGCACCGGGAGACCCTGAGCCCGGTAGGCCGGACCCTGGAGCTGCTGCGGGCGCGGGAATCTCGGGACGTACAGCAGAGCTTTTGCACGGGCCTGGGCGGGAAGGACCAGGCTCCTGGCCCCCAGGAGCGCACCAGGTACGCAAATTGCATCACAGAAACCTGCTTCCAAACACGAGCGAAACCCATCATCTGCCCGGAGGTGAAAATGTAAATAGTTTCAAAACTGCGGGAGACGGATGCCTCCGTGTGCCGACTCCCAGCCCCAGGTCAGGGCGGGCCCTGGTCCAGGGTGGAAGGATTCGTGGCTCTAGGGGACCGGATGTGCAGCGTGCAGCGCAGGCCTTAGCCGGGCGCCCACTGCCCATGAGAGAATGATCCCTTGGCCGCCCCCAGGACAAACCGGGCTGACTGCTTCACAGGCCAAGGAACGCCATGCTTGTAAAGAATTTTCTGGACCTTTTATTATTGTTCTTACTATTATTAATAGACTTTATTTTCTCAGACAGTCTTAGAGTCACAGAAAAGTTGCAAAGACGGCGCACAGTTGCCATGTGCCCTGCCCCCAGTGCCCCCCATTTGTAGACAGCATCTTACCGTGTCCTGGTACGTCTGTCGCTCACAGCTAACAACCCCACACTGACTGCTGTGTCAGGGTTCGTTGAAGCCCACATGCTCTCTGCCCCAGGACCCTGCAGGGTCCCCCGAGACGCCCAGGCCTCCCGTCTCCTGGGCCCCTCTGGGCTGTGACAGTTTCTCAGATGTGCCTTGTTTGGAGCCCTGGGAATTCGTGAGGGGAACGGGTCAGGAGTTATGTGGACGCCCCTCTCTTGGGGTTTGCTGGTATGTTTTTCATGGTCAGACTGGGGTGATGGCTTTTTGGGAGGAAGATCAACGCATCATACGTACCAAGGGTCCATAAAAGCAATTTTTTTTTAAATTTATTTTTTATTGAAGTCTAGTTGATTTACAATGTTGTGTTAATTTCTGCTGTACAGCAAAGTAATTCATTTATACACATATATACATTCTTTTTTATATTCTTTTCTTTATATTCTTTTATATATTCTATCACAGGATATTGAATATAGTTCCCTGTGCTCTACAGTAAGACCTTGTTTTTTATCCATCCTATGTATAATAGTTTGCTTCTGCTAACCCCAAACTCCCAATCCTTCCCTCCCCCACACCTCTCCCCCTTGGCAACGACAAATCTGTTCTCCATGTCTGTGAGTCTATTTCTCTGTTGTAAATACGTTCATTTGTATCATATTTTAGATCCCACAGATAAGTGACATCATATGGTATTTGTCTTTCTCTGTCTGACTTACTTCACTTAGTGATAATCTCTAGGTCCATCCATGTTGCTGCAAATGGCGTTATTTTGTTCATTTTTATGGCCGAGTAGTGTTCCATTGTGTATATGTACCACATCTTCTTTATTCATCTGTCGATGGGCATTTGGGTTGTTTCCCTGTCTTGCCTACTGTAAATAGTGCTGCTGTGAACATAGGGGTGCGTGTATCTTTCTTTTAAAAATTTTATTTATTTATTTTTGGCTGTGTTGGGTCTTCGTTGCTGCGCATGGGCTTCCTCTAGTTGCGGCGAGCGGGGGCTACTCTTTGTAGCGGTGTGCGGGCTTCTCATTGCAGTGGCTTCTCTTGTTGCAGAGCACGGGCTCTAGGTGCGTGGGCTTCAGCAGTTGTAGCATGCGGGCTCAGTAGTTGTGGCGCATGGGCTTAGTTGCTCCGTGGCATGTGGGATCTTCCCGGACCAGGGCTCAAACCCGTGTACCCTGCATTGACAGGTGGATTCTTAACCACTGCGCCAGCAGGGAAACCCCCATATGTCTTTTTGAATTAGAGTTTTCTCCAACTTACATTCCCACCAACAGTGTAGGAGGGTTCCCTTTTCTCCACACCTTCTCCAGCATTTGTTATTGTAGGTTTCATAAAATCACTTTTTAAATTAAAAAGTTTTTAAGTGGTAGAAATTTTGGAGAAAACTCAGAAAAGAGAGCAGAAAATATTCACTAAACTAATTACACATATACAAACATGTGTAAATATAAAATGTATGTGTATATATTTAAAAAATAAAATATATAAATTAAAAGGTTGAGACCATAGCATTATACTGCTTTTAAAACAAAACAAAACAGCTTTATTGAGACATAATTCACATATACAATTCACGTACTTAGAGTGTACGATTCAATGGTTTCTGGAATATTACATTATCAATATTTTAAAAAAGCGTGTTAAATATATTTAACATAAAATGCCATTTTAACCACTTGCGTCGGCACCAATTCTTGGTATTATTTTTGAAAATTGACTATTTGGAGTTAGTCCCTATTTTTAATTTCCCACGCAGGGTAACAATACCTTTCTCACAAGTTTATTGGCCATTTGTAATTCTTTTCTTATCGGCCTCCCGCTCATCTTTACGGAACGCCCCTTTTTCTTGGGGACCTGATGATTCTCTGCAATAGGGTGATGAAGCCCTTTCCCAGCAAAGCTCTGCAAACACCCTTCCTGGGCACTGCAGCCTGGCTCCCGGTCCTAGGAAGTAGGTCAGGGTTTCAGTCCATGGTCTACTTCCAAGTACTCTGGGAGCTGTTGAGAGGATGGTTAACAGAACAACTTGGGAACGCTTGGACAAGAAGCATTGTTAGTTTCCTGTTGGGCTGAGAGCTACACCGGCTTGTGTGCGGCGGCCGCGTGGGAACCGGCCGGCTGGTGGTTCTCAGTCCCCCACCCGGGGTCCTGCACTCGTGGCGTCCTCCTCAGATGGCTGCTCGGCACTTTTGCAGCACCTCCTGGTGCCCCCACTCGGGCAGGAACATGTAAAGCGTTTTGATAAGCATGCTGTGTTTTTATTGTTTAGGACAGGCTGTCATTGAAGCATTAGGTCCTTGGAGCCAGAGGGAGCTCTGCGTGACCCTGAGGCTGATTTTCTGGGGCTTCTCACTGTAGGGCATTTCCGATGGCGGCTGGAGCAAGTCACCACAATCTTGGTGGCTGAAAACCACACAGCTTGGTTCTCTCACAGTGCTGACATCAGGAGTCCGACTCGGGTCTCACGGGGCTGAATCCAGGTGTGGGCAGGGCTGGTCCTTCCGGAGGCTCCAGGGCAGCATCTGTTCCCGCCTTTTCCAGCTTCCAGAGGCGCTGCATCCCTGGCTCGCGGCCCCTCCTGCATCCTCACGGCCAGCAGCACAGCATCTCCCGTCTCTCTCTGCGTCTGACCCTCCTTCTTCCCTCTTATGAGGACCCTCACGATGTGAGATGACATGTCCACAGGTCCTGGAACCAGGGTAGGGACACCTCTGGGAGCTGTGTTCTAACACCTGCTCTGGAAATTGTGAATGTTCTGTCTGGGCTCTCAGCAGCCATCTCTGTGGCCTTGAGACAAACTGTATACAAAGCTTTTGTGAGCTGGGGAATGCTGGGCGTGGCCAGGGGGCAGACACAGAGAGCCCCTCCACCCCTAAGCCTCCCTCAGGGACCCAGACCGAGGCCCGGGCCTCAGAGCATGGGCCCTGGGAGACTAGATGGGGCAGGGAGCCACCTGGGCCCCTGCAGGCTGGCTCTGAGAATCCTGCCGAGAGAGGGGCTGCATCCTGGTGCCCGAGTTGGAGGACCGGGGAGCGGGCACTGCAGCGGTGTCAGTCCCTGCAGTGCAGGGCCTGGGGTTTGGGAGCCTCTGGGCCCACGCAAGCCTCTCTCCTGGTCCTGGCATGTGGTTTCAGGTCGATCTTTGAGCTGCCCCAGCCTCTCTGCCGTTTGGAAATGGGGTCATTGCCACAGAAGCTGACAACCAAGGGGCGGGACCCCTGGCTGGGCTCTGGGGGTCAAGGTGGACCTGGGGCCTCGGCATCACTGTCATGCGCACAGCCAGGGGTGGGGCCCCCATGGGAGAGCAAAGCTGTCCCAGCGGCGCCCTCAAATCCCACGGCGGAGCTCACGGGGCAGCTGCGGGGGAGCAGGCGTAGAGCAGGTATCCCAGCACGGGAGGTGAGGATGGGCGCCGGGCCAGGTCCAGGCAGCGGGAAGGAGCGCGCAAGTGCCCGGCCGGCCCTTGAGATCCCAAGCGAGATGCCCTTGTGCCTCGTCCCGACGTGAGAGGTCACGTGGCCACGTGGGGCTGCCAGGACAACGGGGCCTCATGCCGCGTGCCCAGGAAGGAGGGGAGAGAACGGTCTGGGCGCCGGCGCTGGCTTCGGTCGCATGTGGACTCGCGTCCTTAGAGTTCAGGTTTTGTTATCGACTGAACTGTGCCCCCCCCAAAATAACTCAGAAGTTGAAGTCCTGACCCGGCACCTCAGAGTGGGACCTGTGTGGGAACGGGGTCTTTGCAGGAGTAGTTAGTTAAGGGGAGGTCACACGGAAGCAGGTGGTCCTAACGCAGCAGGACTGGTGTCCTTATGAGGGGGGACGTTCGGACACAGACACACTGGGAGGCGTCGTGTCCCCCGGAAGCCGTGAGAGAGCGGGGATGGGGGTGGGGTGCAGGTGGTCCCTCGGCGGGAGCCATCCTGGGACCCCTGATCTCAGGTGTTGTTTAAGCCTCCCTGTTCGTGGTGCTTTGTTACGGCTGCCCTTTAACCGAACACAGGCATTGATTTTTACTATTATTGCAGAAGACATGCCCGTTGTCCACGTCCCTCCCTCACCGGGTCAGGGGAGAGCCCGGGGTAGGCACTGTCATCGGCTCGGTGTGTGCCTTCCCCAGGTGGCCACGGGGCTGGGCTGCACGGGGGCTGGGACCTGGCCGACCCCACGCCTGCTGCTGGCTCCTCCCCCCGCCCCCCACAGTCGGGCCTTGTCCCTGCCCTGCGGGCGCTAAACCCGCCCTGGGAGCAATGGCTCCCTCCGCCGCAGTCACGAGGCATCGTAAAGGCCACCACCCTCGGAAGGACCAGGCGCTGGCTTGAGTGGTTCCTGGAACGGAGAGCTGACCCCAGCCTCTCCCCGGTGCTCTGCCCTCGCACACAGGGCACCTGGACACCGTCCATCGGCCCATGGCCACCCAGTCTCCCCTTGGGCCCACTGTCCCCGCACCTCTGCGCCCATTTCTCAAAACCAAACTCACTTTCCTTGTTGCTTCGGAATAAGTTGTAGATTTCAGAGGGGTTTTAGATTTACGATAAAATAATGATAGGAACTGGGAGCCCCACACCTGGTTCCCCTTGTGCAGTACATTTGTCACAAACAACGAACTCGAGACGTGATGAACTGACACCATGCTTTGTTCAGATCTCCTCGGGTCAGCACCTCTGGCATATTTCACATCACTGATAACCGGGCTCTTCTGTTTTCTAAAATTATTTCGTTTTGGCGTTATATATGTTTTACTCATATTTTATGACCTTTAAAAATGAAAGGATACCACTTGTATCTGCAATCCTAAATGAAATGTCTACTTTGTCCTGTTTTTGAACTTTAACGGGAATCATACTCTGAAAAAAAAAAAAATTAAAGGAAAACCTCAGATCTCAGGATCTGAAAACAAAAAGTAACATTTCTGTGTCCTTAAAAAAAATACTCAAATGTTTGGTCATTCATATTAAAAAAAAAAAGTATGTGCCCTTCCTTGGATTTCAGAAGGAAATACTTCTTTTAATCGCTGGTGGCGTCTCTCTAGGACCATTTTAAAGGAAACTGTATGTTCTTTTAAACTGAACAAGGCAGCACATCACCTGAGACACCTTTAATAGAGATTTACCCACAGTCATGGGTCTCACTGGGGCAGTCCTGCCCCCAGGGGACACTGTGCGACGTCTGGGGACATCTGTGGCTGTCACACTGGGGGGGCTCCTGGCATCGAGTGGGTGGAGGTCAGCGAGGCTGCCCCACACCCCACAGTGGCCAAGGACGGTCCCCAAAGAGGATGACCACAGATGCAGCAGTGGGGGGGGGGCGGAGACCCTGCCCTAGGCTGACAGAGCGCTCCCCTGTGCGCATCTGTGTCCACATGTTCCCTTTTTGTAAGGACACCATCGTGTTGGATCAGGGCCCCCTGATTATACCTGCAACGACCTTATATCCAAACAAGGTC
The DNA here is from genome assembly GCF_005190385.1 of Monodon monoceros. Classification (NCBI taxonomy): domain Eukaryota; kingdom Metazoa; phylum Chordata; class Mammalia; order Artiodactyla; family Monodontidae; genus Monodon; species Monodon monoceros. Next base: position 156,467,907 of record NW_021703768.1, read on the forward strand.
TCGGTCTGAGGTCCTGAGGCTCAGGTCTTCACACGTGGACTTGGAGGTCCGATTCAAGCCCCACACCCGCTTTCTCTTTGTACACTGGACTCGCCACTGCTGAAGGGTGTCTTTATCTTGTCAAGGTCGTTGGGATTCCAGTCCTGTCCTTGCCGGCACCTTTGTGTTGGGACCGTTGGCTTCAGGAGACGGGAACAGCACTTAAAAGCTTCCTTTCAACTCGCCACCTCCATCCTGGGGACAGGCACTGTTTTTGGAGAGCTCTGAGGGCACCGTCGCGCCGCGACAGCCTCCCCGATTCCAGAGACGGTGCCCCGATGGGACAGGTGCTTTCAGGGAGTCCTTGCAATTTCCAGGCACCCAGAGCCAGCATGGGGGTATCGGGGTCACTGTGGCGGTGGGGCACTTCATTTTAAGCCACTGCCCTCCTGAGGGGCACAGCGGTGGCCTCCCTCTCACCTGGAGTCCTGTGGGTTCCACCATGGCTGCGTTTTCAGGACGGCGCTTTCCTGTTGCTTCCAGAACCTCCGGTTGCTAGTAGAATGTTAACGCCCTCCTTTATCCTAAGAAGGACACGCACAGCGCATTGTCTCCAAGTAGGGGACGCCGACCTTGACACGGGTTTGCAGAAACACAATGTGCTGCGGGGTGTTAGATGCATTACAGGGCTCTGTCCCCACGGAGCTGGGCCCCATCAGGGACACCCCACAGTCCGGGCCCTCTGAGCTGCCCGCTCGTGGGTCTGGGCACAGGCGGACATCCTGCGAACGCTGAGGTCGGGAGGAACCTGGGGTTGGGGGTAGCCAGGGCTGCTCAGAGGCCCCCAAGTCTCCTGGACAGATGGGAACCGGTCCTGACTTGAGTGTGAGGGGGACGCAGAATCAGGACAGCGCAGCCCCCAAGAGGAAGGACCTGCCCGTATCCCCAGGCATCCCGCTTCCCGCCCCGCCGTGCGGGCTCAAAGGCCTTCTCCATGGCGTGTGGTCACACAGGTGTCCACTCGCCTCTGTCCACCGCAGCCCCGCCGGCCTGGGGAGAGAACTGATTTCTGGAGCACTGCCTTCATTTTTTTAAATGCAGTTTCAAACTTTTTACTTGAAGTAATTCTAGAGTCACAGAAAGGTGCAAAGAAATGTACAGGCAGTTCTGTATGTACTAGAGCACCCTTGCTCCAGCCTCCCCAGCGGTGACATCTTGTAACCATGGCACCGAGATAATACAGCACCTAGATACCAGAGAGTAGCTAGATCCCAGACACTAGGGTAACCAGACAGCAGAGCATCAAATCCAGGCCACTGCTGCCAGCACAACCCAGGAGCCCATTCGGATCCTGCCAGTTCCACGTGTGCATCTGTCTGTGTTTCCCTGCCATTCGGTTACATGTGCAGATGTGAATCACAGCTCCTGCAGTCAAGTTACAGAAGGACACAGGCCCCCACCACAGGCCCGCCCTCGCCAGGCCGTCTCTCCATCCTGAGAGCTACTGCTGCCACCTCGCGCGCCCCCGAGGACGAGGCAAATTACTGAGCGGGCGGCAGCATGATTGAGAATACAGCAAACGCACTCTGTATCCAAACAGAAGTTTATTTCTATTATCTTTCCTCTGTTTCCCTCACTCCCTTATATTCTGATGTATGGCGCTGTTGAAAGCAGGTATCAGAGCCTAGGATTTTCATACAAAAAGAAAAAAAAGAAAAGAAAGAACAGAGGGACTGTTTACGGAAACGTTCACAGCTACATTGTACCACAGAGGCAGTGCGTCCTGGTGAGCGCTGATGGGTGACGTGGGGCCGTTCAGCGGCCAGGCCGAGGGCGTCGGCAATTGATGTCCCAAACGGTGGGAGACACACAGACCTGGGCAGCCTGGGAGAGGGGTGCACTCGGGAGCGCGAACAGGGCAGCAGCGCGTCCGTCTTCCAGATGTGCTCGTCATCAGCTGGAAACTCGACCATTCTCCAGCTCTTGTCGCTCTGACATGCAGTCGTGGGGTTTTCAATTTTTATTGATCAGTTTCACATTCTAGAGAATGGAATTCTGGATGGTAGAGAGACCGACACCTGCCGGCGTCGTCCCACTTTGTTTTAGTAAGATTGTACAGAGAAGTCGTCTGCTCCTTATCCAAAGAATTAAAAGCCTAAATATACCACGGTTCGTGTCGTAGGCTGACCCGTGAACCGTGGCGAGTATAAAATGTGACTCAACTAAAACATTACATGCTTGCAGTTTTTATCTCTTAACCAGATCCATGACGGCCTATTCTGTCCAACGACAGACGTGTATGGACACGGAAAGTTGAACCCAAGCTTCAAAACGGCCCCAGTGTCGCCGGCGGGGGTGGGGGACGGCAGTCAGGGTTTCACGGGGACGGGCTTTCAGTTTGGGAAGATGGAACGTTCTGGGGATGGAGGGTGGGGATGGCTGCACGACAGTGTGAATGTGCTTAGTGCCGCTGAGCTGTGCGCTTAGATGGTAATTTTAGATTATGTGTGTTTTACCACAATTTTTGAAAACTGCCCCCGTGTGACAATTAGACACAGAAATAAACAATCCTTCGAATCCACACGGTGGAACTGAGGGGCACCCGCCCAGTGAGACGCAGGCGACAGTCACTGTGCCTCTGGTGTGCAGCCCGATTCCCGCTGGGGCCCAGCCTGGAGCCAGGAGCCAGCCCGGTGCTTCAGTTCTGGGGTCCTCCTGCAGCGGGCGGCCGAGAGTGGCTGCCGAGCTTCTCGGGGCCTTAGAAAGGCAGAATCCTTATTTCCGCTCAGCGTGTCTTGGGTGGAACCGAAACGGGGCTGGGGTGACCCTGAGAAATTTGGGTTCTCGGTGCCACATTGAGTGCTGGCTTGGACCCTGGGGGGACTGGACGGGGGCGGTCAGCGCTGTGTCCTGTGGATGAGTTGCAGACAAAGAAGAAAGTTATTGCCTGGAACAATGTGAGATAATATGATAGAGGACCTTGAAGAAAACAAAAGACGGTTGTAGATTACCGACGTCTGGGAGAAGAACAAGGAAACAGAAAAAAGGAAGAAAACAAATCCTCACAGCGGCGCTTTTTTGAAATGCAGATGACACTGTGCAGCCTGCCCTGAAATGCCTAATAGTTAAAATGAAAGGCTTTTTTAAAAAAATCAAAGGCAAACAGGATGGAAACTCAACGGGGCCTAATCCTTGACTCTTTGTTGAAGAGACACTGCAGCGCACCGCCCTTTCCTGGTCTGGGGACGCCTGGGATCTCCGTGGAGTGGAGGACGCAGCGACAGGAGAACTGAAGGGGGGCCACGACGGGGTCATGTTCCTGGCGGGGTGTCGGTCGCCCTCTGATGCGAACAGTGAACACACAAGGAAGCATCCCACACGGTACGGGAAATGCTTGCTTGTAGGGATGAATTTAGAGAGAAAAAAAATTTTATGTGGTAAAATATAAAATGTATCATTTTTAAGTGCACAGCTCGGTGGCATTAAGCACATTCACGTTGTCGTGCGACTGTCCCCACCATCCATCTCCTGGAGTCTTCCATCTTCCCAAACTGAAGCTCTGTCCCCATGAAACACTGACTCCCCACCCCTCCCCCAGCCCCTGGCCCCCACCATCTACTTCCTGTCTCTGTGGATCTGACTCCTCCAGGGACCTCATGTGAGTGGAATCTGACAGTATTTGTCCTTCTGTGTCAGCGCGCCTCTCTGAGCATCACGTTCTCAGGGTTCATCCACGTTGTAGCAGGTGTCAGAATCTCCTCTTTTTATTTAAATTTATTTTTATTTTTGGCCACATTGGGTCTTTGTTGCTGCATGCGGGCTTTCTCTAGTTGCGGCGAGCGGGGGCTACTCTTCGTTGTGGTGCGTGGGCTTCTCATTGCGGTGGCTTCTCGTGGAGCACTGACTCTAGGCAAGCAGGCTTCAGTACTTGTGGCTCTCGGGCTCTAGAGCGCAGGCTCAGTAGTTGTGGCATATGGGCTTAGTTGCTCCGCGGCATGTGGGATCTTCCTGGACCAGGGATCGAACCCATGTCCCCTGCATTGGCAGGTGGATTCTTAACCACTGCACCACCAGGGAAGTCACTCCTCTTTTAAGGCGGAATAACATGCCAGTGTGTAGATGGACCACACTGTGTTTATCCATCATCCGTCCATGGACACTTGCGTTGTTTCTTCCTTTTAGCTGTTGTGAGTCATGCTGCTATGAACATGCGTATGCAAATATCTCTGAGTCTCTAATTTCCCTTCTTTTGGGTATGTACCGAGGAGTGGCATTGCTGGAGCATATCGTGATTCTATGTTTAAATTTTTGAGGACCCTGCAGACTTTCCACAGCAGCTGTACTTTTTTCATTCCCCCCAGCCACACAAGAGGGTTCCAATTTCCCCACATCCTCACCAATTCGTTATTTCCTGTGTTTTTGTTGTTGTTTAGTATTTGCCATCCTAATGGGTGTGAGATGGTATGTGTTTTTGAACTGTGTTCTTAGTAATATCACCATGCTTAATATTTTTGGTATTTATAAAGGTGGGTTGGAAATACATAAAATGGGGATTAGAAAGCATGGATAATTTTCTTCTTATTCCATTGTCCACAACTGCAATTTTTTTCAAAGGCTTAAAACTACACACATTGATTCTCTCACAGTCCTGGAAATCAGGAGTCTAACATGGGTCTCACGGGCTAAAATCCAAGTGTGGGCAGGGCTGCATTTCTTTCTTGAGGCTACAGGGGAGACTCTGGTTCCTGCCTTTTCCAGATTCTAGAGGGGCCGCATCCTTGTCTAGTGACACACTTTTCTCTCCAAGGCCAGGGGTAGCTGGAGCGCTCTACAGACGGGATCTATGTTGTGTTGGGATTCCCGGTCCAGGCACTCCAGCTGCTGCCCCGTTAGCATTTCATCTGAGGTGCTAGTCCCCTGCCAGCACAGCCCCCGTGGATGGCACCAAGTCCTGAGCCCCGAGAATAACCATGTGCCAAATGCACACGGCTGGTTACTGAGGTGCGTGGCTGGACTGTCTCGGGTCTCAGGCAGGAAGGTTTTGCGTGAAGAGGAAAACCAAGTTCCATTTGCCAAAATCAGGTTGGGAATGCCAGGAAATGGCGGAGGGAGAAAGATGGGGTGGGCTGACATCGGGAGCTGGTGAAGGACGTCCCGGGACAGGCCGCCTGACCCCTGGGCTCTCCCCTCCTCCTGCTGTGGCCCCCGCCCAAAGGGCAGGGCTGACCTACACAGGGAAGTTCTGGAGGAAATCTGCCTGCTGTGAGGGTTGCCTTTCCCTTCATTTGTTCAGACACCAGTAGTCAAGCATACCCTGGGTGCAGGTGCAGGGCTCGTCCTGAGGACACTGCAGGGAGCAAACTGACCCAGGCGCGGCTACTTCCAGGACTGCTGGCAGGGATGCAATTAGTCTATGGCTGTGGGCCTCACCTGAGGGGGATTCTGCTCCCCTGGGACACTGGGCCATGTCTGGGGACATATGTGGTTGTCACGACTGAGGGTGCCCCTGGCATCGAGTGGATGGGGGCCACGGATGCTGCTCTACACCCCACAGTGCCTGCGCCCCCCCCCCCGAAAACGACTGGCCTCAGCATCAGCAGTCGCAGGGGGAGACCCTACCCTGGCGTTAAAGCCGGTCACTGCACAATGGGGTTAGTGCTGAGAAGGGCACACGGCTCCTTCACAGTGGTCAGCAGAGCCATGGATGAGGCCTGAAGGCCAAGTGAGGAGTCTGGGCTCCCGGGACAGCTGGCAGTGGGGCAGCTGTGGGGATGGGGGTCAACACGGTACGGCAAAGAGCAGTTAGCTCAGCAGCACTTGACGACCCCTTGGGGCCTAGACAGAGGCGGACACAGATCACAGAAGAGCTAGCATTATGTTGGTGGTCTTAAAATTTTTTACTTTTTTTAAAAAAAACAGAATACAGAAGTAATACCGGCCTAAGGCAGCCAAACAGAGCCAAAGAACATGACGTTAGCCCACGTGCCCTCCCTCCAGTTCGGCCCTGCGCCCACGTCTGGCTGACAGCAGTACCAGGTGAGCTGGGCCTCGGCTCTTTGGGGACCTGGGCACATTAGGGTTTCCTTGTTTTAATTAGTAGCTTGGTTCTCCTTGGGTTCCTTGTGAATTGCGGGCGCCTTCCAGCAACCACGCTAGCATTCATCTTTGCTGGACACGGTTGTGCTGCGCGCCTTCCAGGTGCTGCCCGGGGCGCCGGGCTGCTGGGCCCCAGTGGGCTGCTGGGCTGGGCCGGGCAGGCCAGTTCTCTGCTTTAGCTTAGCTGCTCCAGCTCCTCAAGGCTCGGGCCAATCCCGCCTCGTGGCTTGAGGCCCGCGAATGGGATGTCGGAGGTCCCTGACCCCCACCTGCTCCGTCGTCTCCCGCCGTCTCTCTGTCTCTTGATCTCCACGGGTCCCCACCTCTCGTGGCTCCTTTCCCTCTCCTCCAGAATGCAGCTATTTTCTCATGCAGAGTTTAGCTGTCTCCCTGTGGGCCCTTTCATCTCACGTCCTCAGGGCCTCGCTCACCGTCCCCTAGTATTAATTACGGTATTTTCCTAAACAAGCCCAGTTGCTCTCTAAAATGAGTTCTGATACCAGCTGGTAAAATTAATTTTTTCCCCAACCATCCTCTACGATACAGTAACGAAACACACTGTCTCTTGTCAGTAGGAGGTCAGCGTCTCGGGTAGACGAGTATGTAGACAAATAATTACATTACAGCATAAATCAGCGAGGTTTCGCACGGTGGTGCTGCAGTGACAAACACCCCGCAGCTCAGCATCTATAAACAACTAAGGTTCATTTCTCACAGACACCAGCGGGACTTGGTTGAACATCATCCCCCCCCCAAATTCAGGTCCACCCAGAACCTCAGAATGTGATCTTATTTGGACATAGGGTCTGTGCTGATGTAATTAGTTGAGATGAAGCCGTACTGGATTAGGGTGGGCCCTAAATCCAACAGCTGGTGTCCATATAAGAGGAGACACAGGGACACCTGGCAGGGAGAAAAAGCCATGTGAAGATGGAGGCAGGGAGGGGAAGGATGTGTCTACAAGTCAAGGATTGCCAGAGCCCCAGTAGCGGGGAGAGGGGTGTGGGGCAGATTCTCCCTCAAGCCCCCAGAAAGAACCAGTGCAGCCCACACCTCGATCTCAGATGTCTCCGGAAGTGTGGGGTCAGGGATGTCATTGTTTGCAGCCACGGGAACTCATCCACCAGCTGTCCACCAGAGCTGGTGGCGCTCATCTGTGTATCACCATCCTCCTTACTCCTGGGCCCGGCTGGAGGGGCAGCCAGCATCAGGGGCAGAGCCGGTCCCCAGGGTGGACAGAAAGGGGATGAGGGGACATGCATGCTGGCCACGGTGCTCTGCTCACATTTCATCAGCCAATGCAAGCGCCCTGACCACGTCTGCATCAAGTGGGCAGGATGTGCCCTATGGAGGAGAGAGAACCAAACAGACGGGAACAGTGCCAGTGACCACCATGCTTTAGGTTCAGACCGGCCATGGGCTCAGAGGGAGAACCCGCTCCCTGGGCTGGGCTCCCAGGGAGGGTTTCACGAAACTTGAGCTGGGACTAGAGGGGGAGGTGGCCCTGGAGAGAACAGAAACGGAGGAAGGCGGGAGAGGGAACTTGGGAACTCTGCCTCAGTGGACCAAGGGACGCCTGCACTGCAGCAGGTTACCACAAATGGCAGCTTAAAACAACACCATCTGAAAGCTTCTGTGGGTCAGGAGCCCGGGCACGTGTGGCTGGGTGTTCTGCTAGGGTCCCCTGGTGGTGATCCAGGTGTCACCTGGGACTGGGTTGCATCCGAGGCTGGGGCCTCTTCCAAGTTCACAGGTTGTTGGCTGAGTTCCTTACCTGGGAGCTGCATAACGCATGGCATCTTCCTGCCCCACGGACCACAGGAGAGCCTCTGCAGCCTCCGGGAGAACCCAGTCTTCTTTCTCTTCTAAATGGCTCCTTCGATCTGGCCGGCCCAGCCAGGATAATCTCCCTTTTAATTAGCTACAGGTCAACTGATTAGGGACCGTCATTCCATCGGGAAAATCCCTTTGCCTTTGCCAGAGTATCACATGATCAGGATGTGGTGCTCATCACATCGCAGGTTCTACCCACGCTCAAGGGCGTGAGCCACTGGGGACCAGCTTAGGATTCTGCCTGCCACCCAGTTAAAGACACTGACAGCAGGGGGGAGACCGGGTGGAGAACGGCCAACAGGAGGCCGCTGGCACAACAGCTTGAGGTGTGGCCGTTGGCACCTGGGGTCTCGGCAGGAGCGATTCAGGACGCGCAGGTGCCTTTCTCATTGGGGTTTGTTCTTGGCCCCCCAGAGTCACAGCACCAGCCTCCCCTCTATTTTACATGCTATGGTAAGGGTCCCAAGTAACAAAAATGCTGCTCTGAGTTACACAGGGGTGAGGTGTGGATGGCTTCTGCTGTGACAGTTTGTCAGCTGCCCTCCAATATCCCTTCTCCCTCAAATAGAAGAACCCCATTCTTGATTAGGCATGTGGCCCCCAGAATAAGGACAACTCTCCCAGCCGGCCTGCACCTAGGCATAGCTGGGTGGGTATGTTTGGATTCGTGGGATGTGGGGCAGACATGGTACATCCAAGGCCTAGGTGACTCAGGTCCCCCCACTGCCCCTCGATCCCTGCAGTGGGCAGATGGGCCTCAAAGATGTCCACACCCTCATCTCTGGAAACTCTGTATATATCATGTGAGATGGCAAAGGGGACTCTGCAGATGGGACTGAGGTTAGGGACCTTAAGATAGGGAGATTATCCGGCACACACACAGCATGGAATACTGCTCGATAACAAAAAGGAAGGCAGTCCTGATACACTCGAGGGCTTGGAGGCATCGCCTGGGTGTTGCACTGAGTAAGAGAAACACACCTCCAAAGGTTCCGTGCTGCACTGTCGCTTCTGTAGAACATTCTCAGGATGACGAAGATGGAGAAGAGTCCTGGTGCCCGGGGTGAGGCGTGGCAGCGAGGTGGGGGTCTACCCAGGGTAGCTGCAGGGAGCTCTCTGTGGGGAGAGAAATGCCCTGTATCTTGACTGGTGGTTACACAAATCCACACAAGAGATACAATGACTCAGAAGTCTACACGCACTGTCCCCATGTCACTGTCCTGGTTTTGATACTATATTATAGTTACATAAGATAACCTTTGGAGGAAGCTGGGTGACAGGTACAAGGGACCTCTCTGTACTACTTTTGCAAATTTCTATGAATCTATAATTATTTTAAAAATAATAAGATAGAAAAAAAATCTTCCTAGGGCACATCCAAGCCTCGAGGGACTCCTCTATGTCACTCTACCTCCACCTTGGTCCTGGCCTCACTAGGCTTCACTTAGTTCCTCTGACGAGTTGGGCCTTCTGCCACCCCAGGGCCTTTGCACAGTTCCCTAAGCTCTGAAAGCTCTCTCCCAACCCATTCAGATGTCAGGTTTCAGGGTTAAACGTTATTTCCTTGATCCCCACCCACACCCCTGCTCCAGACAAGGTTGTCTCTTTGTAATTCTCAAAGCTCCCTGCGCTTCTCCTGTATTAACTTCTTTAGAACGTCTATTTATTTTTTGGTACAGTGGTTACCAATCTGGACTCTGGAGCGGGACTTCCTGTTTCAAGTCTTAGCTCTGCCTTAGGTGACTTAACCTCTTTCTATCTCAGTTTCCTTGAAAGTCCCCAATGAATCACATCTGCTGGTATAATCCTCTCCCCTTATATCTGAACTGGCCCTGTGAGTTGCTTTCACCAAGATAACATGGTGGAACTGAGGCCGTGCCAGCTCCAAGCCTACACCTTAAGAAGGACTGGCAGTGTCCACCGTTGTGCTCTTGGGAACCCTGAGCAGCCGTGTAGGCAACAAGTCTGCTTCCCTGCTGAAGCGAGCATGTGGAGGGGCCGGGCCCTGAGAGCACGTGGAGAGACAAACCCGACAGGCCCAGGCTCTGGCTGACTCACCAGGTGAACACAAGCACCCATGTGGCCACTGGCGAAATGAGCAGAAGAACCACGCAGCTGAACCCAGGCCAGACTGCACAACTGTGAGCAAACAACTCGGTTCTTTCAGCTAATGGGCTTCATGGTCCTTTGCTGTACAGTGATAACCAAAACAACTGGGCTGATTATTATTTTTTATCTTTAAATGCATCATACTGACGGTATAATTCTTTTTATTTATTTGTTTGTTTATGGCTGCCTTGGGGCTTCGTTGATGTGCACGGGCTTTCTCTAGTTGCAGTGAGCAGGGGCTACTCTTCATTGCGGTCCGCGGGCTTCTCATTGTGGTGGCTTCTCTTGTTGTGGAGCACGGGCTCTAGGCACGTGGGCTCAGTAGTTGTGGCGCACGGGCTTAGCTGCTCCACGGCATGTGGGATCTTCCCGGACCGGGGCTCGAACCCTTGTCCCCTGCATTGGCAGGTGGATTCTGTTTTTTTTTTTTTTTTGCGTACGTACGCGGGCTTCTCACTGTTGTGGCCTCTCCCGTTGCGGAACACAGGCTCCGGATGCGCAGGCTCAGCAGCCATGGCTCACGGGCCCAGCCGCTCCACGGCATGTGGCCTCTTCCCAGACTGGGGCACAAACCCGTGTCCCCTGCATCGGCAGGCAGACTCTCAACCACTGAGCCACCAGGGAAGCCTGGCAGGCAGATTCTTAACCACTGCATCACCAGGGAAGTCCCGGGGCCGATTATTATACTAACATTTTAGGGTTCTTGCGTTAAATAAAATTAATAATTTCGAAGTGCTTATAGTAGTGCCAGCATAAAGTGTTTCAGTCTTAGTTGTGATTTTATTAAATGTCTTCTCCATCAGGCTGAGTTCCCCGAGTGCTATTTTCCTCACCACTGTATGCCCAGTTCCTGTCACCAAGTAGTCTCTCAAACATTCGTTTAAAGAATAAGCACACACCCCAAATCATCGAGACTCACAGTTGCACCAAAGGGTCTACTTCTGAAGCAGCACAAATGACTGGCAGAGTCAGTGAGGGAACATCCTTTGACAAGATCCACCCTTCTCAGAAGTCTGTTTGGCTTTCATTAAAAGTTTTTCCCCTTCTACTGGAAATGCATCATAAATATTTCTTGTTACCGAAGACATTTCAAAAAATAACTTCGATCATGTTTTAGCTAACCACACCTCTACTGTTGGACATCTCAGGGCCTCCTGATTTTTTCCACGATATAAGTAACGCTGCAGAAAACATCACTGCACACCCATCTTTGTGCACATCTGTTATATCTTTACGATAAATCTCTGGAAGTGTAAATTGCAGGGTTGGAGGGTCTGCAACGTTTTCGAGGCATTTGACAGGTAACGTCAAGTCGTTTTCCAGAAAGGTACCAATTCACACGTCTCAGCAGCCCCGAATTACGGGCTGCCCATCTCACATCCCGCGCTGGGGCCGGGCCTGAGGATTTCTCTCACCTTTGCTAACCGGATGATGGCAGAAAAAACGTATTATGTTTGTTGCTGAACCATGAACCACGTCAAAGATGAAGACGTGTTCACACACACACACACACACACACACACCCCTGAGCGACCCAGCCTGCACCACGGCGGAATCTGTATTTTCTCAAAGAGCATCCAAATGGCCTGTGGACTGAGACGCCCCGCCGTGTTTCCATGCATTCGGGGCCCTAAGGAGGCCACGAAGGGACCCCGCTCAACACCTTGATCTTGTGAACAGGGACTCCGACCGCCGCATGACCGGGGCGAGCGGCCACCTGGCCCTGCGTGGGCTGCACCGGTGTCCACGGCCCCCTCGCGACCCGCCGCGTTTGACACAAAACTTCCCCAAACGAAGCGGGCCGAGCAGAACCGGCTCCCGAACGCGACGCCACGAGACGCCGAACCCAGAATTCTGCCTTCGACCCAACAGACACTCTGGGTCCGGGCGGAGGGGACACACTAGCGTGTGCGGCCGTCTGTGGGGTCCTCACTTCACACACCTGAACCCCACACTGTGTCTTCACACCGACCCCACGGCGACCACCGCACTGACGCGGCCGGCAGAGTACCTGCTTCCCGGGTCACCGCCCACACAAGTGGGTCATGTGCGAAACGCACGACCACCCCTCTGGTGGTCGCGGGTCGGAACCGCCGCGACGCCTCACCTCAGGCGCCTCAGGCCATGGAAGGTTCTGGAAGGCTCTCGAGGCTTTCCTCAGGGCCTCGGCGGGGAGGGGCCTCGAGAGCCATGCGGGCCTGACAGGCGCAGGCAGGAGGCGGCGGGAGCACGGGCCGGAAGATGGAGGTCGCCGCCGTCGCCGCCCACCTCGAGCCCGCAGGCCCGCCCGCGCCCTTCAGTCAGCCTAGCGCGCGCCCGCCTGTCTCTCTGCGCCCAGCCGGGCGGAAGGGGCGGGGCCGTGGCGCGAACGCGGGCTCCCCATTGGTCGGCGACGGGGGTGGGGCTTGGTACCGCCGCCAGGCTGGCCCCGCCCCCGGCCCGCGGGAGCGGCGGCGGCGGAGGTGGCGGCGGCGGCGGCGGCGGAGGCGGTGAGCGCGGGCGCGGACGGCTGCGCCTGGGGCGGCGCGGGTGCAACCGCTGTTGGACCGCCGCGGCCACCTCGCCCTCCGCGCCGGGCTCGGGGACGCCGTGCTGGGGAGGCGGGGCGCCGGGTGAGCCCGGCGGGCTGCGCCCCTCGGGTCGGCCGGGCGGGGGCTGAGGCGGCGGGGCGGGCCTGGGGGAGGGGCGAACCCCGAAAGAGGCTTCCCAGGGCGGTAACCCGCCCAGCCGCGGGAGCCCCCGTCTCTGTTCATTGAACCCCTTTGCTCTCTGAACCCCTTTTCTGCCTGGACCCCACTTCTGCATTCTGAATCCCCATCTCTGCTCCCCGAACCCCTACCTCTGCTCCCTGAAACCCCTCGTTTGCTGCCTGAACCCCTATCTCTGCTCCCTGAAGCCCCCCCCCTCTGCTCCCTGAAGCCCCCATCGTCTGCTAACTGGACCCACCCTCTCCTGCCGGGGTGAACCCCTCTTTGCACAAACGAACCCCCCCACGTCCTTTTCTTTACTGTCACCGCCAGACCAGCCTTCCCCATTGATGTAATCAACGGTCTGCAGCTGTCCAGTCCTTTCAGGGACACGGCAGCCAAAAGAGCAGTCATTTTCCTCTGATTTTATGTTTTTGCGCTGTGGTCAACTGTTAACTCCCCAAACATGGGAGGGTTGTAAGCTTTGATTGTTTTTAAGCTTTGATTGTTTACAACGCCTCTCCCGCCGACGTTGGAGGCAGGCTGATTTATTCAGGAGCCTTTTAAAAATAATGTAGACAGAACCTTTGGGAGGGACTTTGGCTGTATTTTATTTATGAAAATCATCCAGGCGTCTCCCTAGGCACTGAGGCCAGTCACTTCTTTTTGGCATTGAGCCCACTCAGTGCAGGATGATGGAATTGAACCATCTCCTTGAGGATCAGCCCCGCTAACCTTTGCCCTTGAGGGTTGTGTCTGCGTTGAAATGGGAAGCAAACGATGTTATAAACCACCGTGCAAATTTTGTTGCAGGGCACATCGCGTCAGACCTTCAAGTACTTTGTTTGTGCCAAATCATTACTGCTTACCACATGAGCCTAAATCATGATGGATGCCAAGTATGTCCTCTGCAGATGGAAAAAGCGATTATGGCCTGCAAAGGTGACAGCCATTCTTCTGTAATTTCAGGAATTAGAAATGACTTTCGAGTGACAAGTAAAATCTTTATCAGGAGATACCTAGGAGCTGCTTCAGCGAAATAATTGAGTCTGAACAGTTGGCGCTCCTCTCCGTTGGCACCGATTCTCCCTCCTTCCCCGTCTAATGGGGTTTTGGTTGAGTGCTTACAAGGTTATGCTTCCGAAAGTGTCTTTTTTTTTTCCTCACACTGGGGAAAAAAACCCCACAAATTTAACAGAGTCAGCTATAAAAAGGCATGTAAGGCTGTAACTCAAGGAAATAGCTGGCCGGGAGCCCTGATAGTAAATAACAGGAGTATCTCGGGGAGACTTCCCAGCAGCATAGTGGGAAGAGGGCCAGATAAAACCCTGGTACTGGTCTGGATCTGCTGCTGCACCTTGTGCCTCGGTTTCCCTGCCTCTGGAGTCCTTTGCTCCTTTAAGAATCACCTGCTGCATTTGTATTTATGGGTCGCCACGGCTTCTTACATTGTGTTAGCTGTTTGTTGTGTCTTAGTAACAGGGTTTTTTTTTCTTCTTCTTTTTTTTTTTCTAATGTAGGTCTTGGCCGGAACTGAGAAGTCAGCCAAAAATAAGAGAAAAAAGGAGTTTTTTCTAAACGTTCAGATACTTTCCCTAGACAAAAAGTTAAGTGTTGTGTTTTTGTGATATTATCTTTTTTCCATATGGGATTTCGGATACCACCACTCCTTCCCCAAAAAAGCGAAGAGCACTCTTAAGGGCTTCTGATTTTTTTAGTTATAAATGGGGTCAAAATAACCCAAAGAGGAAAACAACTGATTTTATTTCACGAAAGTTTGGAAATTGAAGATGTATACGAGGTACTGATGTCCAGCGAGATCAGTACAAAAATGGAATGAATGTAAATTAAACGGGAGGTGAACGCTCGTTGGGGTTCAAGTAGGGCTGTTTCCTTCTCACAGATGTATTTGTATGTCTTTTTTTTCCAGAAACTTGTGTAACAGTCCCCTGAGTTTTGGGATATTTGATGTCTGAGCCTGTGCCTCTCATAAGAAACTGTCGTTTAGCGTTCAGAAGGCAAACGCATGGGTGTGGGGGAGGCACGTTACGTTGTGTTCTTGATCGTCCGTGGTGGAAGGACGTAGATGACCGGGAATGATTCAAATGCCCAGGTCATGTGTGTCTGACTGGAGAATTCCCAATTCTAAATAGAGAATGAAACCAAGTCAGCTCCTGCCCCCGCCTCCCTGCGTCCCCATCGCTCTTTCTGCAGAGCTGCTCCTGAGCCTGCTTAGTCCGCAGCTCACACTTTCCCCGAGGCTGGGAAGGTAATTGAATACTTGAGTTTGAAAGGAAAGCCCATCCTTCTAAACTAAAACACACCTGCTGGTCTGTAAACAGCTTTTAGTGACATTATGCTCTACCCTGAAAATCTAACAAAGGAGTTATTTGTGCAGTTGAAAGTGGGATTTGCCGCATAAAAGTCACAATTTGAATTCTTTTTTTTTTTTTTTTTTTTTTTTTTGCGGTACGCGGGCCTCTCACGGTTGTGGCCTCTCCCGTTGCGGAGCACGGGCTCCAGACGCGCAGGCTCAGCGGCCATGGCTCACGGGCCCAGCCGCTCCGCGGCATGTGGGATCTTCCCGGACCGGGGCACGAACGCTGCGTCCCCTGCATCGGCAGGCGGACTCTCAACCGCTGCGCCACCAGGGAAGCCCTGAATTCATTTTTGCTCTTAAATCCAGCCAACCTTTTCTGTCTTAAAAGGGGAAAGGAAAAAACAAAAAAAACATTCACCAGGGTCCTTGCTGACTCTCACCTCAGGTGCATGAATTCCCAGTTGGCCGTGACTTTTGGTTTGAGTGGAAGGGTGCAAAGGAAGAAAATGAATCTAATTCTTTTGTCGTTTAAAGCAAAACATGTTTGAAAACGTCTTGGTGGCATGGCTGGTGGCGTATAACGGCCGTTCCTGTCCCTGCAGAATTAAGGTGAAAAGCACGGGAGCCCAGATCCTGAAGAAGTCTCACATTGAAGGCATCGCTTCCTCGTTAGGTAAGAGCATGTTTTTGAGTAACTCTGAGGTTTTAATTAAGTAAGAGGCAGTTTGGGAGAAGATGGAGACTCAGGTCTGCAAAGTGACCCTGTTCAGGGTTTCCCCTTCGTACAAGGGAATGTGATTTCCCTGAGCTGGAGGAGATGGGTCTGTTTTCTTCATCCTTTCTAGAATTTGCCCCTCGAGCCCATCCTGTTCTTGACTCCCAGGATGGCCAGTGGTGGCATCAGGGTCCACAGGCCACATCTGCGGCCCTGCAGGCCATGCAGAAGGGGGGCACCTCCCTGAAGAAAGGGGGAAAGGCTTTTCCTCTTTTTATGTTTTGCTTATCGCGTAGCAAGAGTGAGGTGCTTCTGTTGCTGGTCTGGCCTCCGCCCAAGGTCTGAGAAGCAGTTGGATGTGTATTTAAATTCTATCGCTGAGCCCAGGGGAGAAAAAAGGGTGTGACTGGCACCAGCCTTGCTGCCACGGTGTCTGCGGGCTGTCGGGGCGGGGGGAGGCGTGAGGCGGGCT
The DNA here is from genome assembly GCF_005190385.1 of Monodon monoceros. Classification (NCBI taxonomy): domain Eukaryota; kingdom Metazoa; phylum Chordata; class Mammalia; order Artiodactyla; family Monodontidae; genus Monodon; species Monodon monoceros. The sequence continues at coordinate 156,484,118 of NW_021703768.1, forward strand.
GGAAGTGGAGCCTCCTTGGCATCTCGTCGCAGGTCAGACAGACTTGGCCTGAGCCCGGCCCAGCTCTGCCCAAGGTGCACACACCCTGGGGGAGACAGACCGGGCACCGGCCTAGGCGCGCCGTTCCGCAGGCCCAGACGCGGAAGCGTTCTCCCTGCTGAGACTGGGAGTGCTTACTTCACGTGCGGAGAGCTTTCTGTCTTGCGTAAAGGTTGCCCAGGGTATCTTCCAGAGGTGACTGTGATGTAGGGTCCATGTTCCTGCGTCTCTGGGGAAACCGCTCTCGTTCAGAGCACAATGCCCGCCTCGGGCGGCAGCGACCAGCACCTCTTGGATGCCGTGACTGTTCGTGCAGCCCGTGTTGGGGGGCCACTTGCTTGTGGGCGCCTTTACCGTTAGACAGGCAAACACTGTGTTGATGGAGGCATAATTTATGCCTGCTGAGCTGTGGCGTCGCCTCCGTCCCCTGTTCAGATAAAGAGCACGGCGCCTGCGCGTCAGAGTGAACGAGGAAAGCTGTTGCAGCGGGGAGGTCAGGCTGAAGTTTCCAGGCCCCTGGTGCCGCTTGCTGGCTTGGAAACGCCCTTGCAGAGGAGTGTGGGCGATTTACCGGCCCACGAGGAGCCTCTTAGTTGTCTGTTCGTCACCCCCACCCCAGAGTACACTGCCCGCAGAGTTTTTATTTAGTTGGTGTGGGTTTCTGTTGACCCTGATTGAATTTGAAACTGTGAGGCTGAGAGAGGATCAGACAAACTCTGAATAGGTTTTGCCGGCGGCATTGTTTTGTAACCTGGAAGAATGTATCTCTGTAACCCAATCAGGGTAGGGTCAGTCAGTTTGCTTTTGGGAAAGGGAAGCCTTGCAGCCCTCAACTGTTGTTTTGTCGTCCGGGTCCCTCCTTTGGGAAGATGTAGGTGAGAAGCGTCAGCCTCCCTTCAGGTGCCGAGACCAGCGGTCCCAGTGAGACGCCCCAGCCGGTGGAGGGCCCATCACCAGGCTTTGCTCCTTTTCTGTCCTTCAGCTTCGCAGAACGAGGTTGCTGCCACGCCCCTGGAGGAGCTGGCCTACAGGCGGTCGCTCCGCGTGGCTCTGGATGTTTTGAATGAGAGGACCCGTCCGCGTCAAGGAAGCTCTTCCAGGGAAGAGAGGACCACTCGGTCTCTGAGAGCGAAGCCCACGGAACCGGCCTCCTCGCTCTGCCACCCCAGCCCTTCGCCTTTGCTCCACGAATACGCGTCGGGCAGTCCTGGGCACACGAGGAGGGAACGTGCGCCCCAGAGGCTGTCCGGCCTGCCCGCTCGCAAGGAGGACCCCGGGTGCAGAGTGGACCACAAGAAGGGGCTCCGGAGAAGCAGAGGCCTGCGCGCCCAAGCTGTCTCCTTGGCCGGCAGTGGTGCTCAGGACGGACGGGGATCCAGAAAACATCGGGCAAACCGGACGGTGAACCGGACAACGACACCGAGTAAACGGGAGAGGAACCTAGCACGGGGGCCCAGCTGGGGTCAGGAAGCGCCTCCGTCCTCAGAGAGAGCTCGGGAGGAAGAGAGTGAGATGGTGGCCGGCCTGGCAGCCCTGCGCTCCTCTCCCAGAGGTGGGGCCGAGGGTCCTCGGGGCGGCCCCAGTGCCCGTGGCCACCCTGCCCAGCACCTGTGCCCGGACAGCGGCCAGAGGCCGGGGCCCCGCATGGCTCCGCGCAGCCCCACTCAGCTCGGCCCCACAGAGGAGACCAGAGACGCCCGGCTCCTGGAGGGAGGTAAAAGCCCCGGAGAGGAGGAGTCGTGTGCCGGGGAGGGGGCGGCGTCTGCTTCTCCTGCGGCCCATCCGGAGCCAGACACCCGTGTATTGTTTTTTTGTTTTTCTTTTTTTGCGTTACGCGGGCCTCTCACGGTTGTGGCCTCTCCCGTTGTGGAGCACAGGCTCCAGACGCGCAGGCTGAGCGGCCATGGCTCACGGGCCCAGCCACTCCACGTCCCCTGCATCGGCAGGCAGACTCTCAACCACTGCGCCACCAGGGAAGCCCCACCCGTGTATTTTTAACCAGATCCTGAATTAGATTGTTACCAAGATAGATCCCAAGCAGAGATCTCCTAAGTCCTTTTCGTGTGTCTCTCCCACTGGGCTATAATTACCTCAACTGCTCCCAAATACTTGTGTGTTTTTATTTTTGTTTTGAAGCGGAGGGAGGGAGTGGAGGGGCGCGGGGCGGAAGCATGTGGCTGTGATAATGCTGCATCTGCTCCCCGAGGATTAATTCCTTTCTTCTTCCCGTGGCAGAAGCCATGATGCACTCCCGTTAAATTGGCAGGAATCTCAGAAGTGATTAACTCACTTGAAAGGCTCCTGACTTTTTAAGGATTCCCGTTTCATGTATTTTTGTGTGGCTGCAGCCAGGCGCTATGATTCCCTCCGTTTGGACATTGTAGCATCCCACTTAGTTTTGAAATGCTAATTTGCAAATCTTCATTTCTGCACGGCTGATACCTTGTGCTCTGCCTGCCCCGCAGTCACTCCTGGGTTTCTGCCTTTCGTCGGCCCCTGAAAGGGGCCTTCTCCCCAGCGCCGGAGGCGCAGGGATGGTTTCCCAAGGGGCCTGGCCCCAGGGCCGCCCCCTCCCCGCGTGTCCGAGGGCGCCTGCGTGAAGGGACAAGCCGCACGCGAGGACCACTTGCCCAGTTCCTCCACCTTCCCTGCTTGCGCTCGCGGTCTCCTGCCCTCCTTTCTCTCTTATTCTGTTGAACATGCTTTAACCGACGTGCCCTGCCTGAGCGAGGCCGCAGGGAAGTCTGCGTCGCGGCAGCTTTGCTCTCTGCGCCGATGCCCACGTATCGGGAGGTGTTGTTCCCGGGCTGAGTCCCCAGGACTGTGACGGGGAAAGTCTGATCTACCCTTGTTGGCAGCCCGTCCGCCTTCTGAAGAGTCAGTGGAGTTGGACACCGTGAACTCTCTCCTGGCAGAGGACGAGGAGGACGAGGAGCCCCCGAGAATCCTCCTATACCGTGGTGAGTGGGCGGCGCCTTCCTTGGGGGAGGCCTGCGGTGCCCGACGTCCGGGGAAGGTCTCTCGCTGCGCTGCCTGGGTTTCGTCCTGAGCCGAGGGCTTACAGACAGGGAGTCCGGGGTCCGCTGTCCAAGACAACCACGTGAGGGGGGGCTCCTTGGGGCGCGACAGCCCAGCCTCCCTGCTGTCCCCTCAGAGGGGATGGAGGACGGCAGCCAAGTGAATAGATGGGCTCTGTCACCACCACTTGGGTGCGGCCTGGCGCTGCCTCGCAGCCTTCCCGGGTGGCGTCCGGAGAAGCAGGGGCCTGGCGCCCCCATGTGTGCACAGTGCCCCCGCCCCCGGGCACAGGTCAGCTGCCCCTGTCCTCCCCGGAAGGGGGTCAGACACAGGCCCAAAGGTCAGAACCGGCCAGGAACGGAAAGCTAGTTTGCTTTCAACTAAATAATTGAGCACCGGTTTCAGTATTAGACTCGCCCGTTAACCGTTAGTCTTAACGTGGTCTGGGGGTGGTTTTGGTTTTGGTTTTGGATCTCTTTATTGTGAAACATTTACGCGTGCACAGGCTGTAGCACGAGCAGCACCGGAGGCCTGGGGGCTTCTCCTGCACGGCCGGGGGGCTGGCCTAGAGCCACCCCACCCCGTCCCCCGTCATCCCCACGCAGCAGGCTCCCTGCCCTTTCTGTGTACGCGAGTCTCGGGCGTTTCCCGCGGGCTCTGCCGATTGTTCCTGGTGGCGGCTGGTTACTGGGGTGTCTGGATGCTTCCGCCTGGGCTGCAGTGCCTGGGCTCCTGGGGAGTCACTGGGGTCAGCTCCCCGCGGGCTCGCTGGGCGCAGGGGGGCCGCCGTGCCTTCTTGCAGAGGGCGTTTCCATCCCCGTCTCCACATGGGGGTCAGTTACAGCCCCGGAAACCCGGGTGTTGGCTCTTTTCTCCCGGTTTTGTCTTCCATTTGGTTTTGGTTTGCTGGTGTTTTGGCCGGTCGGCCCGGGTTGGCTGTCTGCACCCGTGACCCGTCGTCCTGGGGGCCACGACGCTCCTCTCGCGGGTGACCAGCGCTCTGCGTGTGCCCCAGGCAGCTCCCTGTGCCCCAGGTCCCCTTTCTCTCACAGCCCTTCCTCCTGTCAGACACCACAGCGCGGCCGGTTCTTGAATATTTGAGTTATTTACACATTCTGGAACTTTTTTGGTTGAGGATGCAGTTAAATTTTGTTGAGAAGTTACTTGTAGTTATCTTACGATTGCTTGAATAGTTCTCTTTATTTTAACCCTTTAAAGCCCCCAGTTTCCCAGACAGATGAGCTTCTCAGAAATTCAGTCCCCATATGGGGTCTTCATTGTGTGCTGTGGTCTCCTTTCTGTTTATGTGCCAAGCTCTTTAAAAAGTGCTTTATTCTGGAGTAACCTGAGGCTTATAGAGCAGTTGCAGAGGTGGCACCGAGCCCCTGCCCGCCCCTGTCCCCACGAGCACGGCACACGGTCACTGCTAGGAAACCAGCTGTCACCCTGGCCGCGCTTGTGGTCGGCATTTGGGTTCCAGGGGCAGGAGTTACAAACCTGCCCTTCAGACTCTCGGGTCAACGCTGGGCTTAAACAGTGTCTCCGTGGTTGTGTTTTCTCCAGCAGTTGCTTTTGGTGCCTGATATGGATCTAACTTGTCTCTTTTTGTTTTCCTTTCTTTCTTTCAATTCTAGAACCACGTTCGTTTGAAGTAGGAATGCTAGTCTGGCTTAAATACCAAAAATACCCCTTCTGGCCCGCAGTGGTAAGAATCCTTCTCTGCCCCTTGCTTGCTCAGTTGGTCCCCCGAGCCTGAGGTCCAGCGTCCTCCATTCTTGACACCAGGACCCGGGCAGCTGGTTCACTGTTCTGTTGTTACCGGGGAAACGCTGGGTCCATGAGCATCGACGTGGACACGTTTACCTAAGGAAAGGGGGTCTCAGCCTTCTGGCACAAAGGATTGTGAGGCTTATAGGTCAGGTTTTTATCAAGCAGGCTTAGAAAGCCTGCCTCCAAAAAATACCCACGGTTTGCTCATTTTCAATATTCTACATTTCAGCTTTTTAGCGAGCAGATTAGGGTGGGCATCGGTTGCACAGCAGGTGTTTGAGGTCCTGGCTGCGCCCCCAGTGCAGGGGACACCCTTAAGTGTGGCTGACGTCCTGGCTGTGCCTCCTCCGCCTGCTTGGACGGTGCCCATGGTCAGTTGGAGAATTTGTGAGGCAGGGGCACCACCCGGTTGCCCTCGCTCCTGCCATTTCCACCTTAATTTCCCCCCCCTTTGTCTTCTGGCAGGGACAGGATTCTGATGGTTCTAGCTGTAGTCCTTTAACTTTTAGGAAGAGGCAGTGGCGTGTAAATCCGAAAGATAGCTGCCACAGTGGAGCGGCTTTTGTTGTCGCGATGAGTCTGAGCTCGTCCAGGTCAGCATGGCCTCCTGGCACGTGACTGACCGTCCCGGGAAGGACAGAATGAAATCTTTGCGGCATCTGTAGATAGAGCGCAGACGTGCAGTTGAACCGGGGTTGCCGTGCGGCTCCGTAGGGTTTGGGGGGCTGATTATCGGTGACCCTCGCTTCCCGAGGTGCAGTGTCCCCCTGCGGTTGGCAGCCTTCTCCCCGCCTTTCCGCTTTCCCCAGTTCCCGGGGGCCCTGCTGGTTCATGGGTGCCAGTGGCCTGCGGGCTCCAGCCTCACCCACGGCGCTGGTGACACCGAGGGGGGGCCCCTCCCGGGTCCACAGCCTGCCGCCTCCCGCCTGACCTCTGCTGGGCCCGGCCGGGCCTCCTGGAGCTCGCTTTGCCCATCCCCCAGAGTGAGGAGGATCGCGCCCTGAGCCGAGCGGAAGTGCTGAAGGCAGCAGCCTTGATTCCTCTTGTAGAGCCCTGGCTCTGCTCGGTCGGAGTGGCGCTGAGGGCCGCGCGACGCTTTCTCAGCGTTCCCTGGTGTCGGCTGTCAGTCCAAGCCGGCTGCGTTCCTCATCACATGCTTGACGAGGTGCCATCAGGAAAGTGTCGAAAACCCACGACCTTCTGGGTCCTTGACACCTGGTTTTCTTGGATCTGCCAACAGGTCAAAAGCATCAGGCGAAGAGATAAGAAAGCGAGTGTGCTTTTCATTGAAGGAAACATGAACCCCAAAGGGAGAGGGTAAACCCACTGTTCTCCGCTCTTGCCGAGTGCTTCTGGGTGGAGGCTGGCGAAGGGGGCCGGGGTGGGGTCCAGAGCCCCAGATGAGGGTCCCTGTAAAGGTCGTGTTCAGGGACGCGGCCAGATGGTCGGGTTTTCCAGACTGCTTGTTGGCTTCCAGAGTCAGCCCTGCCGGACACTCCTTGGGCCCCCGTTTCCCACAAACTGCAGCAAAGTTGGCTCCCTGCAGGGGCCGTGAGCAGCCCCCTGCCCAGTCACCCCCCTAGTCCTCGACTGGGGGCAGGAGCACCGTCTGCCCGGAGCTGGCCTGGAAGTGTGGGCACACCTGGGCCCGGCTCCGAGAGGCTCCCTCCACCGACGAGCCGGCACTGGCAGAGGCCCGACGCTTTCCCAGAGGAAGGACGCTTTTAGGTCGCGAGATGGGGCTGGTTCCCGTGAACCTCTGCTCTCTCTGCTTCCAGCATCGCGGTGTCTCTCCGGCGATTGAAGCACTTTGATTGTAAAGAAAAGCAGGCGCTTCTGGTACGTGGATGGTTGTTTGCGCTGCTTTGAAGGGCTGGCTTGGTGGCTGGTAACCACCACGAGGCCCTTCAGACAGCGGTAGTTATGGGAGTGACGCCTGGCCTCGGCTGCTCCGCTGGGGGCCACTGCCCCTGGGGCGGCTGCTGGCCATTCCCCACTGAACAGGTTTGGCGTGGAGGACAGGGCGCCCTGCGCAGAAGGGAGGTGGGAGAGCCCAGGGCCAAGGCCCACAAGTTGCGGCTGTGTCTGAGCCGCCCCCGGGAAGGGCACCATAGACCCCGAGGCCGTGAGCCTGAGCGCCACATACATCAGGGAACACCATCGCCGTGGCCCTGTGACTGGCCCAGCCCGAGTCCCCGGGAGCTGGTCCACACGGTGCTGTCTGTTAACTCTGAAACACCCACCACTTCGTTGTCCCAACTTTCAAAAACACAGACTGCGACTGGGTCGGGCAATGGGGCCCGTGAGCCCCGCTCCAACGTGGGTGTCTGCTTGGCCCCCGGTCAGCGGGCTCTGCGCTCGGCGTGGGGTGATGCCTTCCCGTGTGGGAAGCAGCGTCTGAGCTGGTTCCCACGGTGAGTGGGACGCGGTAGGACTGTCAGGGCGTCTCCCGCCAACCACCTGTTCTCTGAGGGCAGCAGGCCACGGGCCTTGCGTGCGGGCGCTACTCGGAAGGTCGGCACCCACGCTGGACCCAGCCTTGGGCTCTTGGGACCGGAGGGCGGGGGCAGAGGGGAGGGGGGAATCGAGTTTGAGATTCGTGTGCCTCAAATACCTGAGGAATGGGTTTTATCGCAAGGACGCCTGGGTTCAAGAAGATGGCGCGTAGGTCTCGCGGGACCCGGATGCCTGGGCACGTCCCCTGGAAACGGGCCGTGGGAGCTCGGGCATGTGCCGGCGCCACCCTGCTGTCCCAGGTGCTGGTCAGCGGGCCTGGCCACGGCCCAAGTGCCCTCCTCCTCTGGAGCTGCCTGCCCCTCCCATCACACGCCTGTGGGTCTCAGGCTGGTCTCGCTGGTCTTCCCAGCTTAGGGGTTCTCACCGGGGGTGACGGCCTTGGGTTGCTGTGAGGATCACAGGCCAGGGGTCCCTCCCCCGGGGCAGCACTTCTTCCCACTGACCGTGTACAGTCGAGGGCCACGGGCCCAGAGGCGTCTCCCACGGGGTTCATCTCCTGCAACCTCATGTCTTGTCAATCTGATGGCCCGTCAGCTGCCCTGCGGTGGGTTTTCGCCCTCCTGCTCTCAGGGTCTGTGGTGTCTCTCTCGGCCCCGAGGGCTTGGCTCACAGGTGACCATTTTCTGAGCAGCCCCGGCCCCAGACATGCCTCGCAGGGAGCCCTGTGCGGGGGCGTCTGCAGGCCCCTTCCTGGACGAGGGGACTGAGGACGCGGGACCTCGGAGGTGCTCCCAGCTGACGCCCGCCGTCTGGCTTTTGTTGCAGGACGAGGCCAAGGAGGATTTCGACCAGGCCATCGGCTGGTGCGTCTCCCTCATCACCGACTACAGGGTCCGACTGGGTACGTGGGGCTCCGGAGCCCCTGCATGAATTGACGGGGGGCAGCAGTGCGGAGCCTCCCCTGAGGGCCCCCGAGGGCAGAGGGTGGCCCGGTCCCCATAGCTGTCTAGCCCTGCCCCGAGCAGGCTCTCTTCCCGTCCCTGCGGATGGGCAGGCGCCTGGTGGAGGCTCATCCTGGGTCTGAACAGAACAGTTTCCTTTGAATCCGGGTTGGTTTCCATCTGTCCCAGGTTCGGCCATGGGGGGTCCTCGGGCTTGAGGTCAGGGCGCACACCGGCTGGACGACGCGGCAGAGCCCAGTCCTGTGTGTGACCTGACTTCCCTCCCGCCCCGTGCAGGCTGTGGTTCCTTCGCTGGCTCTTTCCTGGAATACTACGCGGCTGATATAAGTAAGTCCACCAGCAGCTCCTTTAAGGTGGGACCCGCTCTTTTGCCCGTTAGGAGTGGCAGTCTTCTTTGAGCTCTGGAGGGGTGTGTGCGGTGGGCAGCGCGCCCCAAGCCTGAGGCCTACGGTCCAGCCATGCCTGGGTCCACGGGGTCCCCTTGCTTCCCTCTGCCGTGGGGCCGGGAGGGCGGCTGCACACCCACACCTGCCGCCAGCGCCCAGGTCACCCGCCTGGGGCCGGGGCATCTGCGTGGCCCTTTCCCTGCCCACCTGTCACTGGCGTCTGCAGGGTGCCGCTGAAGCAGGGTGGAGGGCAGAGCTGGGGCGAGGGGCCGGGGTCCTATGGGGCGGAGAGCCCTCGGGGACCGTCCCGGCGCAGCCGAGGGCGCCCAGTCACGGGAGTACGCTTCCTCCGCAGGCTCCCCCGTCCGCAAGTCCATCCAGCGGGACGTCCAGGGGACCAGGTTCCCCCCGCTGAGCGGGGTGGGCCCCGAGGAGGCCTCGGCCGGGAGCCCGCGGGGCAGGAGGCCGGCCTGCAGGAAGGTGCTCCCTGATCGCTCGCGGGCCGCCCGGGACCGGGCCAACCAGAAGCTGGTGGAGTACATCGTGAAGGCGCGGGGTGCCGAGAGCCACCTGCGGGCCATCCTGAAGAACAGGAAGCCGTCCAGGTGGCTAAAGACGTTCCTGAGCTCGGGTCAGTACGTGACCTGCGTGGAGACCTACCTGGAGGACGAGGAGCAGCTGGACCTGGTGGTGAAGTACCTGCAGGGGGTGTACCAGGAGGCGGGCAGCAGGCTGCTGGCACGCGGGCACGCGGACGGCATCCGCTTCGTCCTGGACGTGCTTCTGCCCGAGGTGAGCGCCGGCGGGCCCTGCGGCACCCTGGGGTGCCGGGGCCTGGGCGTCGTTCTCCAGAAGCCTTCCCGGGGCGGTGCCGCCTGAGCCGTCTCCCCGAGGCGCTGTGGGCTGGGCGCTGCGGCCTGGGCCCCTCGGCTGGTCCCTGGCCCAGGGGAAGGGGAGCTTAAGCTTTGCGAACGGGCTTCAGCTGGGGCACGGGCGGTCGAGGAGCTGGTGCACGGCCCCTCGGCCGTTCTTCAGTTCAGGGAGGCTGCTGGCCGTGAATGAATGTGTGGGAAAATGTCACCAGGCTCTAAAGTGTTGAGCTTTATCGTTGTGGAGGTTTCAAATACGTTAAGAAAAATTAAGTAGCACCGTGAACCCTCACGTGTCCGTCACCAGCTGGAATAGTGTGGCCTTGCTCCACTTGCACCTCCAGTCCCTCCTTCTGGATTGTTTCTTATCCGTGCATACTTTCATGTGTGTCTCTACAGAGGGTGATCCTGCCCCCTGGGGACACTGGGGGATGTCTGGGGTTGTCTGTGGTTGTCACGAGTGGGGGGCTTCTGCCATCCTGTGGGTGGGGACCAGGATGCCGCTCCACACCCCACAGTCCAGGACGGCCCTTGTGTCAGGCGTGCCGAGGGGAGAGAGACCCTGCTCTGAACCAGAAGAACTCTTCAAAAATAAATAGCTACTATACTATGATTTCACTGCAAAAAGTAACAGTGATCTTTTGATATCAGGCATCTATTGTATATTCAGATTACTTCTTTGTGTTTTCTTGTTTTTTTCCTTTTTTTTTTTTTTTTTTTATGGCCACCCCACACGGCCTGTGGGATCTTATTAGTTCCCCAACCAGGGATTGAACCCAGGCCTGGCAGTGAAAGCATGGAGTCCTAACCACTGGACCGCTAGGGAAGTCCCCAGGTTCTGCCTTCCGCTGCTTTTAGTGACATGAACTCTCATCTCATCCAAAAGAGAGCATTGTAGATTTAATTAGGAAACACCAGGAGCAGAGATTTTGCAGACTGCACGAATGTTGAGCTGGGAGGGCCCTGGCGGCTGGGGCATGGCTGGACCACCCGCCCACGCGACCTCCTCCAAGCTCTGTGCGAGCGGCCGGGCCTGGCCCGAGCCTGACGTGTGCTGCCCTCTTGCAGGCCATCATCTGTGCGATTTCTGCGGTGGATGCTGTGGACTACAAGACGGCTGAGGAGAAGTACATACGAGGACCTTCACTCAGCTACCGGTAGGCAGGCCGCGCTGCGTCCTGAAGGGCTCCGTCTCCATGCGCCGGCGGCTGCGGTGGCTGGGCTGAGGGGCCCTGGTCCGAGCGGGCAGAGCTGGGCCCGCCGTGCCCTGCGTCCTTCGTGGGGCTGACGTTCGCCTCCCCAGCGTTCTTCCCCGTGGCCTCGATGCCACGGCTATTTGAGGAAACAGTGAGATTAAGCAGCAGCCGCTGTCCGGACGTCCCCGGCTGGCGGGAAGAATGCGGCGATCAAGATGTTCCTCTCACGTTGCTGTGGTTAGCGCCCTGGACTGGCGGTCTGGAGCCCCTAATCCCGTCTCTGGGCGGGCTGCCAGGCCTGGCTGGGAGCAGGCGGGGCCGCGTGGCGGTGACAGGCTGAAGACTCAACTAGGGTCTCGTGGTACAGACTGTCCCCAGCCTCAGCGGCTGCCCTGCACACCCGGTAAAGAGACGGTGCTCCCGGGAGAGTGAGGTCTGAGCGGCCCATCTCCAGCTGGCACCACCCTCCCGCTCGGGCTGCCGGTCGGAGGGCGTCCTGAGTTTCCCGCAGCCTCAACCGGCTGCAGGCACCCCAGATGCCTATGGAGGGCCATGGGCTGTGCCCCGGCCTCGCCCTGCCGCCTCAGGCGCCGAGGCTGGGCAGCCAGGGGTCCCTTGGGCCGGGTGTCAGTCGGGCAGTGGGTCTGTCCTGGTGCATCCACCTCCCGCTTCTTTTCACACCGTAGTTGCGTTTAGGTTCTTGTGCACAAACCGTCGAGCCTCGGCACCACGACAGGGTTTGGGTCTCCTCTTGGGGTTCTTAGGCTGCTGTGTTCCGTTTACCTTTGGGTCGTCCCCCTCAGGAGCATATTCCTTGTTGATCCTGAGAGGGGCAGCCAGTCAACTAACTGATCATGTAATTTTTTGTTAACAGATAGCCATTTTAAAGGACAATTTGCTGTTTCACCATTTTTTCTTTGTAGTTTATTTTTCTTCATTGTGGTGAAATACCCATAACGTAAAATTCAACATCTTAACCCTTTTAAGCGCACAGCTCAGTGGCATTGAGCACATTGACACTGTCGGGCAACCATCCCCACCATCATTTCCAGAACTTTCTCATCTTCCCAAACTGAAACTTGGTCCCTATGAAACACTCACTTCTCTGTTTATGGTTTTTTTTTTTTTGGTTGGTTGGTTTTTTTGTTTGTTTGTTTGTTTGTTTTTAGCGGTACACGGGCCTCTCACTGTTGTGGCCTCTCCTGTCGCGGAGCACAGGCTCCGGACGCGCAGGCTCAGCGGCCATGGCTCACGGGCCCAGCCGCTCCGCAGCATGTGGGATCTTCCCGGACCGGGGCACAAACCCATGTCCCCTGCGTCGGCAGGCGGACTCTCAACCACTGTGCACCAGGGAAGCCCTGTTTGTTTGTTTTTAATTGAAGTATAATTGATTTACAATATTATGTTACTTTCAGGTGTACGGCAAAGTGACTCAGTTATATGTACACACGTGTGTGTGTCTGTGTTCTTTATTTTAGATTTTTTTCACTACAGTTTGTTACAAGATATGGAGTATAGCTCCCTGTGCTATATAGTAAATCCTTGATGTTCATCTATTTTATATATACCAGTGTGCATCTGTTAATCTCAAACTCCTACTTTATCCCTTCCCACCCTTCCCCTTTGGCAACCATAAGTTTGTTTATGTCTGTGAGTCTGTGTCTGTTTTGTAAATCAGTTCATTTGTGTCATATTTTAGATTCCACATATAAGTGACGTCGTATGGTATTTCTCCTTTTCTGCTTGATTTACTTCACTTAGTATGGGGATTTCCCTGGCGGTCCAGTGGTTAGGAGTTGATGCTCTCACTGCCGCAGCCAGGTTCCATCCCTGGTTGGGGAACTAAGATCCCACAAGCCGTGTGGCGTGGCCAAAAAAAACTACAAATAATTCACTTAGTATGATAATCTCTAGGTCCAGCTGTGTTGCTGCAAATGGCATTATTCTGTTCTTTTCTATGGCTGAGTAATATTCTATTGTATATGTGCACCACATTTTCTTTATCTATTCATCGATGGACATTTAGGTTGTTTCCATGTCTTGGCTGTTGCGAAGAGTGCCGCAATGCATGTTGGGGTGCATGTATCTGTTCTTTTTTTTTTAAAGATTTTTTTGATGTGGACCATTTTTAAAGTCTTCGTTAAATTTGTTACAGTATTGCTTCTGTTTTGTGTTTTGGTTTTTTGGCCATGACGCATGTGGGATCTTAGCTCCCTGACCAGGGATGGAACCCACACCCCCTGCATTGGAAGGTGAAGTCCTAACCACTGGACCGCCAGGGAAGTCCCTGTCTTTTCGAATTAGAGTTTTGTCTGGGTATATGCCAGGAGTGGGATTGCTGGATCATATGGTAATTCTGTTTTTACTTTTTTGAGGCATCTCCGTACTGTTTTCCATACTGGCTGCACCAACTTAACATTCCCACCAACAGTGTAGGAGGAGGGTGGAGGGTTCCCTCTTCTCCACATCCTCTCCAGCATTTGTTATTTGTAGACTTTTTTTTTTTTTAATATTTATTTATTTGGTTGTACCGGGTCTTAGTCGTGGCATGCATGTGGGATCTAGTTCCCTGACCAGGGATCAGGTGATACCCCCTGCATTGGGAGCACGGAATCTTAACCACTGCGCTACCAGGGAAATCCCCCGTTACTTGTAGTCTTCATAACAATGGACATTCCGACCAGTGTGAGGTGATAGATACCTCATTGTAGTTTTGGTTTGCATTTCTGTAATAATTAGTGATGTTGAGCATCTTTTCACGTGCCTGTTGGCCATCTGTATGTCTTTGGGGAAATTTGGATTTAGGTCTTCCCGTTTTTCGATTGGGTTGTTTGTTTTTCTGTTATTGAGTTGTATGAGCTGTTTGTATATTTAGGAAATCAAGCCCTCTTCAGTCACATCATTTGTAAATATTTTCTCCCAGTCCATAGGTTGATGGTTTCCTTTGCTGTGCAAGAGCTTATAAGTTTGGTTAGGATCCCATTTGTTTATTTTTCTTTGATTTCTCTTGCCTTGGGAGAGGGTTTATGTTTATTAAAACACAATTGCTGACTAAAACGAAGTGATCTCCTTTTGGTTTTGCAGGGAAAAAGAAATATTTGATACGCAGCTCCTGGAAGAAAGGAGCCGGCGAAGCTGAGGCCGGTGGAGGCAAGGCCCTGCGCTCTGGAGCACAGGCGGGCCGTTGGCCTCCCTGACGGCTGCCGCCTCTGTTTTCCTGGCTCTTGTGGAAGGTACAGCTCATGAAAGGGTTTGAAAGGACAGAGGCATTTTTTTATTTTTAACTTTATGTCATTACCTGTGACTGTACCGTGTAGGTTCACAGAAGGTGCACGTTTGTGTTTTATGTTGAAAAGCACTGTACCCAACATTAAACAGGAGCTTCAAAGACTCTGATACGAACGTACGGCTCCCGCAACATCAGTGTATTTTTCCGTTTGTTTCCCTCCTGTGTGTGGCTCCTCTTATGACGGCTCCTGAGTTCGCTATGCCTCTGTTACGTGTTTTTGAGGCAAACCCGTGTTTCTAAGAGGCAGGACCCGAGACCCGCTGCTTTCCCGTGCTCTAGCCTCTGCTGGGACTCGTGCAGGAGAGCAGAGGGACCGGCAGTCTTTCCAGCCTCTTTCCGCCCGGCCTCCATGTGGGTTTCCCCGCCCGGCCTTGTCACCGCACAGCCAACTGCCCAGATAGCTGTGACGATCCCACCGGGCTGCTGCGCCCCCCAGCCCGGCCAAGGTCATTGTGTGCACAGCCTGGGCCTGGGCCGTGGGGTCGCGGCCCGGCACCAGTGGAAACCAGTCCTTTGTCTGGAAGCCCGAAGCACAGATGGGTCCCCCGATGCCTGAGGGTCCCAGGCTCAGGCCCCCCCCCCCACCTTTGGAGAGAGTTGTGTGAAGGCCCGGTCCTTGACGTGGTCACAGAAATTCTGTTCTGGTTTAAAGCGACACACGGTGGATTATTTATTCTAAGCTGACGCGAGGCTGCCTGTGGAAGGAAACGGCCAAGCCCCCACCGTGATGGCTGCGCCGCGGCATCTGAGCTCGGCCAGTCCTCCCTGAAGCCGCACCGGCCAGCGTGCGGCCGCTGCAGAAGACAGTTGGGGAGAGGTTCTCGCAGGCGCCGGGGACATGGGCCCTGATCCTGACGGGAGGCTGGGTCCCTGCGGGAAGGAGGTGCAGAGATCACTGCGGGGACCTGCGTGTGGCGTCTCTGCTGGTTTTGCTGAAACCCAAGCAGAGGTGCAGACACGGCCCTGGAGGTTCCGCTGAGCTGCCCCCCAGGGCGGTCGGAGGGGCATCCCGTGTGGGCCAGGCTTGGGAGAATGGCCCCGCCAGCATCTCCGCCGTGGCCTCGCTCCCTTCTAGAAAGGTCTAGACAGCAAGCCTCCCTGAAGTGGGTCAGGATGGAGAACCAGGGTGCTCTTGTGGGTGAGGCATCCACGTGGACTATTCCGTTACCGTGAAGTATTTTTATATATCTGTGTTCTGAGCTCTGGTTGTGGAATTGAACTATTCAGACTGGAATTAAATGCCGTTTTGCAGCCCTGCCTGTTCTTTCCTGGGCCCCACGCGCAGCCCACCTCGGGCACTCGGGCCGGCCACGCTGTCCCCGATGGCTGCTTCTGGAGGCTCCTTCCCCACCCTGGCTGGGGAGGCGGGTCCCATGTCAGCCCAGCCGAGCCGGTGTCTCAGGTGTGCCGGGTGCTGACCAGAAGTGCTGGAGGCTTCCGCTGCTCGGCGCCCAGCCCCATCCCAGTCCTGTGCCCCGGCAGGTGTCTTCAGCTCCTCACTCCCACTGTATTATGTTTTTGTTTGTCTTGAAACTTTGTCCCAGGGCCACTGGGGCAGGCAGTGCTGGGTGGGCGTCTGTTGATGCCCCAAATTGGCGCTGGGTAGTGGTTAGGAAGGCAGAGCCAGCCGACCAAGTGAGGAATGTTCCAGGAGGAGCAGTGAGGTGGCCCTGGCCCCCGGGAAGCCAGCGCACTGGGCTGTTTCTGCATCAAGAAGAGAGACCCAGCACAACACGGGGTGCAGCCAGGGCCCCCACCGGCCGGCCCGTGGCCTCCTGCACCCCCGTCCACCACAGCCCCAGCTTCCCTGCACCCACCCTCACCCGGTGTCCCCCCTCAGCTGTCTGGGCTCCGTCCAGCTGGCGTCTCAGCAGCCCACATCTCTGCACGGCCACCCTGCTCCCCCACTGTGTCCCGTCCCCTCCCCAGGTGTCCACCCCTGCCCCGGTCACCTCCCACCACTCACAGCCACCCTTCCTGAACCTTTTTCAGCCAGACCCCTGACCCCAGACCCTGCGATGCTTGTCCTACAGTCGCTGTACCTTTCTCGCTCCAGCCCAGATGGCATGAGGGGACGATCAGACCCCCCAGTGCGAGGAGCAGTGCATCAACAAAACCACTTCCTGGAAGGGGGAGTTTTCCTTGTGTTCACTTGAGCACCTCTTTAAGTCTGTCATTTATCTAGGAAGCTGATTAAGACGAGGGATGCACACACACACAGAATCTCAAATCAGACAGGCACGTCTATGCAGTGTGGTCAGTGGCCCTCCCCCCAGTGCATGGCTTCTACGGCCAGGCTTTCCTGTCCCGGCTCCCCTCTCAGCCCCTGCACCCCCCATCCTCCTGCCCCTGCTCCACCCCTTTCAGGTCCTGCTCCCCACCTCCTCCAGCCCTGGCTCCCCCTCCTCCCCCCCCCACCTCCTCCCCACCTACCCATCTGCCCTCACCCCCTCACCCTCAGTGTTCCTGGAATTATGGTGAACCCTCTGTTAACCCCCTGCCCTGTCAGACCTGCTTCTCCGTTTCAGGGCTTGCCCTTGACAGTCCCAGTTTCCTGATGCAGGCTTTTACCTCCCCTATCCACCCCCCCCCCCCCCCCACCCCCACCCGCTCCCCATCCAATCCATCACCCTGACAGCCGATGGCCCCTCCTGTATTAGTTATCCATCCCTGCCTTAGCATTGTACCGGCCCCTGGCGGCTGGAAGCAGCATTCTCTCTTGACTGGGCTGTGGTCTCAGGAGGTCGCAGTCAGATGTCTGAAGGCTCGAGCGAGGCTGGGGGCTCGGCTCCCAGGTGCTTGGCTCACAGGACAAGGAACGTTAGGAGAAAACAGGAGCCTGAATAATGTCTGGACATGAGTTGGCGATGTATATACATTGGGTCATGAATTGTTAAGGTCAGTGTAAAATGTTAGCAGTAGGAGAGACTGGGTGATGAGTACAGCGAACTCTGGTACTAGGTTTGCAACTTTTCTCTGAATCAAACTATTTGGAAGTACAAGGTTTATTTTAATTAAAAAATTCCAGCTCCACAGCCTGGCCAGCTGTGGGAACTGAGGGCAAGGAGGTGTAGGATTCCCAACAGACCCAGCCCTCGGCCCAGCCCCTCTCTTTTCTCCTGTGTGTCACCACCGGGATGGTGACACCAACCGGTGCCCCGCCTCCCCTTCCCGGGACCGCGCAGTCGGGCTCCACGACACACCTGGGGTGGTCCTCCCTCGCCAGGAGCCAGCCCTGCTCCTCATCTGCGTTCCCCCGTTGGGAAAGGGGGAACCTCAGTTTCCCCATATGTATTGTAAAATGGGCAGAATAGGTACCCAGCAGGACTGTCACAGTTAAACGACATCCGAGCAGAAGGTGTCTCTGCAAACTCCCTTTTGGTATTCAGTAGTGTTCCTTTTGACAATTATATTCGTTCTGATCCTGCCACTTAAAAAATATTGTAAATGGGAGTGGGGAAGGGGGTCATTTGGGCTGGGATCATAGTTTTGGGGGTGGACCGGGGTGGGTGGGGATGAGGCCTTGTTCTAAGCCCTCCCGCATTGGCATGAGCCAGCAGCCCAGCTCCTCATCTGAAGAATGGAGAGTATTCTGGGGAGGAAAGGTCAAAACCGACACATTCTGGGTAAAAGTGCTGGGAGAAGCTGGATCAGCTTGGAGCAAAACAGAACGCTGTTCGCTGGGGGCACCAAAACGTCTGCCGAAACCCGGGATCGAACCAGGGACCTTTAGATCTTCAGTCTAACGCTCTCCCAACTGAGCTATTTCGGCTGCGCAGCAGGGGGTTGCCCCCACCCCCGACTCCGCCCCACACTGAGCCGCTTGCGTGCAGGCGCAGCTCGGGCCGCCCGTGCGGGCCGCGCATGCCTCGTAGGGTGGCGCCGGGAAGCAGACCTTAGCACCGTCTCTGTGGCGCAATCGGTTAGCGCGTTCGGCTGTTAACCGAAAGGTTGGTGGTTCGAGCCCACCCAGGGACGTGCTTTCGCTTTTCCTTCCCCGGGTAAGAAGAGAGGGGACGGCTCGCCTTCTTTTGCCACGACCCTCCCCGCGCGCTTCCGTATCCTTCTATCCCGCGTGGGGCGTCCGGCGGCGCGCGGTGCTGGGGATTCCACAGAGGCGGAACGTTCCCGCCCGAGTTCCGGTTTCCGAGCACGAGCCGAGGCACTTGGGGCGACGGCCCCGGGGACTCGGAGCTCTGAAGAGGACGGACCATAGAGGTTGTCTGAAGGCCGAGGCCAAGATGGCGGCGCTGGCGGGTGAGAAGGTCGGGGCGGTGGGGGCGAGGTCGGGGTGGCGGGGGCGGGGCGGCGGGGTCGGGGCTTGGGTCGCTCCGGGCGCCTTTCCGCCCGGCCGCTTGGGGAAGCGGATGCCGAGGGCGACGCAGGCTCCCAGCCTCGGAGGGGGCCGGGGCGGGAGCCGGAGAGACCCAGGCTCGGCCCGGGATGCTGCCCTTGCAGTTTCCGGGAGGAGGCGGCGAGGGGGCAGCAGCCCCGACATCCGAGGAAACTGAGGCCCAGAGAGCGGCTGGAACCGCTGGTGGTCACGCGGCCTGTCCGGGCAGGGACGCGACCCCGGGGCACCCTGCCACCCCGGGAAGGGGACGGTCACCTGCAGAGAAGGCGTCCAAACCCTGGCTGCTCCGGGGACCTTTCCTCCGATTAGCGATTAAACGCATAGGATGGATTCACAGGGTTGCAAAGGAAAGCGGTTATACTGACAGTTGCCAGGATTCTGTCTGGGAACCGGGGGTCAATTCGCAGCCCGGGTGCTTCATTATTCATGCCTGGAAAGCCGAGGTTTAGTGACGGATCTGCCTACTGCTGTGACTTTGAAGGAGTGAGAAGTGGACACGTTCCTTTACACAGGGTTGGCTGCAGCCTCTATGTCGGGGTTAGGAAACCACTGTCATTTCTGTTGGTGAAAAGCCTCGGTCTCGCTAATACTGGTGTGGTTTTGGCTACACTCAGATTTTAAGGAAAGGCCAATTTTCAGTAAGACGTTGGTGACAATAGAGAGGGTATTTTTCTTTCCCGTGCAAGCTCACCGGTCTGCTGAATCCTCACCAGCGGCCCCTTGCTAAGCATGTCTGGTCCAGAGGCTGGAATCCCCTCACCTTGGAGGTGAAGGGCATTTACTGTGCTGTGAGGTTACCCAAAGCCCTACATTTTCAGGTGGGGGAGCTGAGGCTCAGAGAGGAACAGCTTGCACAAGAGTCCGGGGCTGGGCCGTTGGCCTGGACTCCTTGCCCAGCCTCTGAAACCCCGGAACTCCCAGCCCAGGGCTTGGAGCCTCGCTGATGTCTATGGGTTTGTTGACTTGACACATGCCTGTCAGGCTGAGCCAAGGCTGAGACAGACACTGGGGAACCCAGGGAAGCCCTAGCATCAGGGGGAGGCAGGCGCCACAGGAGGACATGTGGATAGAGTTAGAACGGGGTGACAGGATCTAGAGGGCCTGCGGAGCTAGTGTAGACCCAGGCATTTGAGCTGAAAGCTGCCCCATGAGAGTGGTGCTCCAGGCAGAGGGGACAGCAAGTACAAAGGCTCTGAGACAGGAGGGACACTGACATTCCTGAGGAAAGGGAAGGTGGCTCTGACGTGGAGTGTGGGGTTGGGAGTAGGAGAATGACACTGTCTGGTTCACATTCTGAAAGATCACTGGGTTTTTTTTTCTGGCTACACCTTGCGGTTTGCGGGATCTTAGCTCCCCGACCAGGGATCGAACCCGGGCCCCCTGCAGTGGAAGCGTGGAGTCCTAACCACCGGACCACCAGGGAATTCCCCTGAAAGATTGCTCTTTATCAATTGTTTGTTAAGTGGAATGTAGATAGACTGAGGGTGAGAGGGCGGGTGCACCACGTGGGGGGCCTGATGGGCAAACACCTGGAGGCTGGACCGTCTGGGCCTTTTGTGGCCTCTGGTGCTGCCACAACTCACTGCCCCCACCCTGTGGTTCTTTCTGCAGCTCCTGGCCTGCTCCGCGGGATCCTTGCTCTTCGGTGAGTGCCTGCCTGCCTGCCTGCCTGCCTGCGTGTCTGCATCTCTGATCTTGACACCCCGCAGTGAGGCCCTGGCAGGGAGGGGTTCAGAGGGGGCTGTCAGGGGGCCTCAGATCCGGGCGGGCCCTCCATCAGCACCAGGCCAGGGGCCGCCTGGCATCCAGCCCCACATCTGCCTGCCCTAGTACCCTCAGAGCCCAGTCGCTACCTGGCGCACGAAAGGCATTCAGCACGTTTGCTCTGATGGCAGCCCCGTGTAGGCCTCCTTGGGGCAGGAAGGCAGGTGGCTGCCAGGCCCTCGGATTTGGGCTGAGTTTGTTTTGATACGGCCTTTTTCCTACAGATAAAATACACACTCACTGCAAAGCAAAGGGAAGACGGGGAAAATGAAGGAAGTATCAAATGAAAACCAGGCACTCTCTAGACCAGGGATCAGCAGATTTTTTTTTCCTTAAAGGGCCAAATGGTAAACGTTTTTGGCTCTGCCTCTGTAAAAACAGTCCCAGACACCAAGGAAGTGAATAGGTGTGGTTATGTGTCAATAAAACTTTACTTACGAAAGCCGGCAGTGGGCTGGGTTAGACCCCCTGGTCAGCTTCCCCATCCTGGCCCCGGGGTAACCCTGTCACAGCGTGTTGGGGCGCCCTGGGCTGCTAGTCATGGGCAGTCTGTCTCCCCGCAGCTCCGGCATGGGCGCAGCTCTGCAGGTGCGTGGGGTCCATCCGAGCTTGGCTGCTGACAGCCCGAGCAGGTGAGGTCGGCCTTCCCGGGAGCCCACACACCCTGAAGTCTCCACATCCCCCCACCCCAGCACAGCAGCAGCCCGTGGCAACTCCGGGGCACTCCCGCCACCCAGCGGGGTATGTGAGCGGGTCCCTGCCCTCAGAGTCCTGCCCAGCCCGCTCTTGTGCGCCCAGGCCAATGGCTGCACAACTCCAGACCAGGAGGGCCCTCGCTAAAGAGTGTGTCAGCCGAGCCTGTTTTCCAGACGGGGAAACAGTCCCCGAGAGGACAGGGTCCTGCTGGGCCTCAGTGAGGCGGTAGAGGCCTGTCCACACCATCTTTCACTCCGGTGTTGAGCAGGCATGTCCTGCCCCAGGCCAGGGCGCAGGGACGTTGCAGACCTGGCCTCACGGCTACTCCCAGTGCTGCTCTGGGGACCCGCTGTGACCACGGCTTTGTCCTGCCCTCGGAGAGGCTGCTCTGGGCTGGGCCCGGCCAGGATACCTGCCTGGCTGACGCCTCCCCTTGCTTTGTGTCCCGTGCCCAGCACCCACCCCGCCGTGTCCCAGGCCGGAGCCGTGGTCCCCAAATCCGCCGCCCTTCCCAGCAGCCGGGGCGAGTATGTGGTGGCCAAGCTGGACGACCTCATCAACTGGGCCCGCCGGGTGAGCCCCTCCTCGTCTGCGTCCGTGGGGCCCCCTTTGGCTGCTCAGCCACACTCCCATGGCTATGGAGTGGGCCGGACTCCCCCAGGGCCCCTCCGTGTGGGGACCTGTGGCTTTGATTCTGTCTCAGGACCCCTGCCCTGCCCCCAGCAGTTCCTGGCCTGACTTCCCTCGGTGCTCCCTGCCCCCCGCATCGGCCCCCAGAGAAGATGAGCCACCTCCCTCCTGTTCTTCTCCTTCCATCTTCTGTTCATTCCCCTCTTTTCTCTCTTAACGTAAAACCCATGTTTTTAACTGGAAATACACGATGGAAACAGTAGCTCCTTCCCAGCAAATATCCTAATCCCCCACCCCACCCCCACGTTCGCCGTGGGACAGTCTGCTCGCTCACGTGCTTGTCCGTGTCTCCCCCTGGACGTGTGTCCTTTGTCCCAGGACAGTGGTTCCTTTCAGTGCTCTCGGGGCGCCCAGCTGGGTAACAATCCCCCATTGACGGGCGGGCTGGTGCTGTCCTGGTATCTGTGTGTGACCAGCGAGTCCACAGTGAGTGTCCTTCCAGGCCCACAGCTCCAGGGTGGCGATGGTCGCTGTGGCCGTGTGCTGTGGAGTCATGGTCCTGCCGTGTTGGGCAGCCCTTGCCTGCTGTGTGACCCGAGCCCTGTTACCTGAATTGGGTCATCCACAGGACAGCAGGGACCTTGGCCAGATCCCAGACTGGACACAGACAAGCAGAGAAAGCTCTGGTGGAGAACAGCTTGTGGGTGGGGGCAGGGGCGATATCAGGCACCAAAGGATAGAGAGAAGTCAGAGGGCATCCAGGAGGGCTTCCGGGAGGAATTGGCACTTTGAGTCCAGGCGGTGTTGGGAACAAGACCCTCCAGGGTGCTGAGCCCCAGGGTCTAGACCTGTGCTGTGTGTGGCCACTGGGCACTCAGAGCAGCAAGTGCCCATGTTGGAGGCCGGGATTTAGGATATGCTGGGTTATGTGGACTATATTATTAAAGCTAATTGCACTTGGTTTTATTTTTGTCTGTTTTTCTTTTTGGTAATGTGGCTGTTGGGAAGTGTAGACCCATGGGCCTAACTCAATTGGCCCTCCTGTCACACAGTCCTGGGCTGGGGCATCAGGCTCAGGCCGATGACCAGTGTCCAGGGCGGCCTTCGGGGTCTGGAGGTCACATGGTTGCTGTGGGCAGGGCCCAGAAAAGGCTAGAAACAGATTTTTCTATGTGAAATTGTCCAATTTCTTTAAACACAGTGGGCCACTCGTCCACTCACGGGCCGACTTCCCCGCCCTGCAGAGCTCCCTGTGGCCCATGACCTTTGGCCTGGCCTGCTGCGCCGTGGAGATGATGCATATGGCAGCACCCCGCTACGACATGGACCGCTTCGGCGTGGTCTTCCGCGCCAGCCCCCGCCAGTCCGACGTGATGATCGTGGCTGGGACGCTCACCAACAAGATGGCCCCCGCGCTCCGCAAGGTGGGTCCCACCGTCAACCTCCCCTCCCCTCCCCTCCCCCTCCCCCAACCCCCTCCCCTCCCCTCCTCCCAGCCCCGCCCCGCCCCCCCACCCCCAGGCTCGAGCGGCACGCAGACCCCTGTCTCTTCCAGGTCTATGACCAGATGCCAGAACCTCGCTACGTCGTGTCTATGGGGAGGTGAGTGCCCGGCGGGGCGGGGGCTCCAGCAACAGACACGCCGGTGACACGCTGGCTTGTCTCTTCCAGTCTCATTTCTGTGCTGCTTTCTGATCGGGGTTGTCCAGAACGTCCCCTTCTGTCCTGTTATAGTCGCTCCCCAACCCCAACAGCCTGTCCAGTTTCGTTCTGTTTCTCTGTGTTATGACCACAGGAAGGACGTCCTGCTCGGGGGGGCGTTGCAGCCTCCTCACCGTCTAGCCAGCACCTCATTTCTCCATATCATTAAAAGCCATTTAGTCACCTGACTTTTTTGGTTGAGGTAGAATTCACATACTACAAAGTTCACCCTTTCAAAACGTACAATTTTGTGGATTTTAATGCATTCTTAGTGTTGTGTAACCATCACCTCTATCTGATTCCAGAGCATTCCATCACCCCAATAGAAGCCCGTCTCCATCGGCAGTCACTCCCCCCCCCTTCCCCCAGCCCCTGACAACCAGGAACCCACTCCCTGTCTGTGGACTGCCCTGTTCTGGACGTTTCCCATCAATGGAATCACATGCTGTGTCCTTTCACATCTGGCTTCTCTCACTGAGGGTCGTCTGTTTATAGTCCCACGGTTTGTTTCTGTCCTACCCGGTCCCACAGAAGGTCTCAGGTGGCCGCTGTCTTTCCTGTGACTTGTGTCCCAGTCTTGCCCTTTTCCTGACCGCCTGGCACCTGCTTGAGGTTGGAAGGGGGTGCGGGTTGGGGGCTGCAAGGAGGGACGGAGGCCGGGGTCGCTGGAGAGACTCTCACGGCTGGCGCTCCCCTCCCCACCAGCTGCGCCAACGGAGGTGGCTACTACCACTACTCCTACTCTGTGGTGCGGGGCTGCGACCGTATTGTGCCCGTGGACATCTACGTCCCAGGTGAGCCCCCAGGTGGTGCCCACGCGGCCCTCACCCGATTCACAGAATCCCCACAGCCCCACTGAGACAGCTTGCCCCCTTTTAAGAATAAGCAGATTTGGGTCCAAGAATAAGAGTGACACCGCAGCCTTTCCCCCTCGCTGTCTCTGGAGGGTCTCCTAGTCTGAAGAGTCTGCCCCCATTCCTTTCCAAGGGTCCTCACCGGACGCTGGCGTGGCCTGGGGGTTGGCAGGCAGCCCACATTGTCCTCCCGGGTCCCGAGCCAGGTCACGTGCGGGAGGGCCAGGGACAGGGCAGCTCGGCCTGGGAGGGGTAGCCCAGGCCTCCCTCATCCTGGCTGGGAGCTCGGCCCTGGGGTCAGCAGCTGCCCACCCTGCCCGCCTCTGGCTCCTTTCCCGTGATGGGCCAAGCCCCCCAGCTCTCTTGGTGCAGAGCCCTGTCTCGCCCCTCCCCACCCTGGGAAGTGGCCTGGTTGCCCCCACCTGGAGCAGAGCGGAGGGGAGGGGGAAGGGCAGGAAGACTGAGGTGCCACCCGCCCCCCAGGCTGCCCGCCCACAGCCGAGGCCCTGCTCTATGGCATCCTGCAGCTGCAGAAGAAGATCAAGCGCGAGAAGAGACTCCAGATCTGGTACCGCAGGTAGTGCTGCTGCCTGGCCGCCCTGCGGCGTCTGCGCTGTTCCCCCAGAGGCGGTCAATAAAGCCCATAAATCCGCCTGGCTGCCCTGCTCCACGCGGTGTGTGGGCCGGGGTGGGGGCCTGGGAGGGGGGCGGGGTCAGGCCTGTCTCTTGTGCCTGGAGGTGCCGAGGCCCCTGGAGTGGACAGCCGGGCCCAGCGTGGCCCAGTGGGAGGCCCCACCCATGAAGGAGGGGAGTGGACGCATCCAAGAGCGGGTCGGGGTGAAGCAGACGACACCGTGGCGACCAGCTGGGCACCAGGGTCCAGGGCAGACGGATCCAGGGTGTCCCTGTGCTGGGGCTGGAGGGGCGTCGACTCAGAGCGAGGCATCGTGGTGCAGCCTGACTGGGTGGGACCAGAGGGTCTGGGCCTTGGGGCTGCCACCCGCTATGAGGTCCTGACCTAGTTCCACCTCCTCTGGGGACCCCAGCTGCCCACCAGAGGGCCACGGGAGAGGCCATGGGTGACTAATTGGCAATGTCTTCAGTGGGCACTAATTGACAATGTCTTCAGCGGGGGGCTCAGAGGCAGGATCAGAAACTTTGGAGTGGTAGAGCCACTGCCTCGGTGGTGGTCAATTTAACAGGTTTCTTTCCTTTCACTTTTTTTTGGAGGGGCAGGAAGAGTAAAGCAAGCACACGTTTGTGTCCTCGTGCTGACTGGCTAAACCCAGTGTTAGTGTTTATTTCATTCTCAGGACCATGGTAGGAAGATAGTGGCCGTCCCCTTGCAGAGAAGGTTAGGGAAGCTTGTTGATGTCATGTGGCTGGTGTGGGTCTGGACCAGGGCCGAGGGGCCAGAGCCTGCACTCCCGGCCACGAAGGCGCTCAGTAGGGGTCTGGGGGTTAGGGGTTCCTGAAGCCCAGAGCCCCCAGGGTGGCGTGGGCAGCGGAGCCGGTGGGCCCAGTGGGCTCAGTGCTTGGTGACCAGGGGCGTGATCATCTGTGGGAAGGCGTAATAGCGGCAGTCGGCCGGTGGGACCAGCTCCATGACCTGTGTGTGGATGTTCTCTGGCCGGAAGCCTGCTTCCAGCAGGGCTGGCACCTGTGTCTCCTGGCCAGAGGGAGGTGCCGAGTCACCTCCAGGGCCCTGGGGCCTCAGGAGGCACCCTGCCAGCCACCCCTAAAAGTGCCAAGGCCCTTGGGGGCAGGGCGGGGCTGCTAAGAAAATGTTGAAGCCCAGGTCTGGGTGGGAATCTCCAGGTGTCCACACACAGCTTCCTGGCTGTCATGGGGTATCACCAGGCTGCTCACCCACACGTCCTCGCAGGCAGAGGGAACCGAGTAGGCAAAGGCCCAAGACAAGGGGTGGCTAGACCCATAAAGATGCACCCTGAGTGGACAAGGGCAGAGTGAGGGGATGCCGCTGGGGACCTTGGGCTGAATCCCTGTATCCTGAGGGCACTTGGGAGCCATCTAAGGTCCTTGAGCTAGGGAGAAACCTCTCCTGACTTACAAGTGGAGGCTCAGAGTCCACCCAAGAGATGAGCCCCCAGGGCCAGAGGCAAGGGACCCTCCCCAGGTCTCAGCTGACCCCATCTGCCTCCCCACCCAAAGTTGCTGTCAGGGGTGGGGCGTGGGGCGGGGCAGGGAGTGCCCAGGCTGCAGCACCTGGAACATGGTGGTGATGTCCGAGTACTTGGACTTCATCAGCTTCCCCCAGGAAGTGAGGTTGCAGTAGGTAAGGACGCCCCCCGGCTTCAGCAGGCGGAAGGCATGGTCCTGGCCGGGGTTGGGGGGACAGTGGTCAGGAGGGGGTGGGGATGGGCAGAGGCATTCCCAGCGGGCCTCCCGCCAGGTCAGAGGAACGCCGGAAGGAGAGGTGCCTCCTGTGGGGACGGCAGGCGCACCCACTGGGCTGACCCCCACCTTAGGGCTGGCAGACCCCATCCCACCGCAAGCGATCCTACCCGAATGAAGTTGAACTGGTGCGTGTGCCAGGTCTCCTCAGACAGCGGGTACGTGTCGTACAGGATCCCTGCACGGGAGGACAGAAGCCACATGGTCAGGACACTGGCTGCAAGTTGAGGCGGCCGGGAACCCAGAGTTCGCTATGCTGCAGCTGCCCCTACGAATTGTGTCCCATCCGGTCGTTCTTGAGATGTCCACGCACCTGAGTGCCAGGGTCCTGTATGTGTGTCTGTGCCTGCCCCCCGGGCTCTGCCACCCCAGTGACACATCAAGGCATGTGTGCCTCAGAAGCAGGCAAAGGAGGGGCTGGCAAACCAGGCAGAGGCCCCCCGCCCAGTGCCCAGAGCCCCTCACCATCGAAGTGACTGTCTGGCAGGGTGGGCGCCACCTCCTCCCACAGGCCTTTCAAGGGAACCACCTTGGTGCAGGGGAGAAAGAAAGAGAAGGCTGAGGGTCAAAGGGGGCCCAGGACTTCTCCACCTGTTGCAAGGGAGGGGGCAGAGGAACTCCCAAGAGAGAAGACCACCTCCCCCAAGTCTGCGACCACCCCAGGTCCCCAGCCCACTCCGCGGGCAGGGCCTTCCCCCTAAGGAGCGTGAGGAGCGGGACCTCGGGCAGAGGCGGGCACCTTGTGTGGCTGCCGCGGGGCCCAGTCCTGGAGCCGCTGGAAGACGCCCTCATTGCACTCGATGACCCAGTGCTCGTCGATGGGGGCCTCCTGCACCTTCGTAGCTGCGATGGCCATGCCAAAGCCCACCTCCAACACCCGGCCCCCTGGGCAGACAGAGGGGGCCACGCCTTACACACTGGGTGGGGCTGAGGAGGCTGCCTGGAGGAGGGGGCGCGGGGGCAGGGCCTTGGCAGAGAGAAACGACTGCTACTAGGAGCAACAGGTTGGCAGAGCAAAGGTGGGGGGTGGGACAGAACACAGCAGCCCTGAGAGGGAACAGCGTGGGCCCGGGGCCAGTAGCCAGAGAGGGTGGCCTGCCGGGGAGGCCACGGACAGCGGCTTCTGGGCTGGCCCACGGGGCAGGGCAGACCCTGGACTTTGAGCTCTGGCCCATGCTGTTTGCACTGAGGGCGCTTATCTCCTGATTTGGGCAGCATCCCCTGCCCCCCTCCCCCCACAACAAACAATGAAGTCTACTAAGTAAGGGCAAGGGAGGACCAGGATTCAAGGCCCAGGCCTGGAACAGTGAGGGGCGGGGGTCGAGCCCCTCTGGGTCAAAGAGGAGGGGAGAAACGCCCTAACCATGCAGGGACACTGGCTGTGTCCATTTGCCAGATGGGAACACAGGCCCAGAGCTGGTGCACCCGGCCTCTGGGGGTCGTGGGGAGCCCTCAGCACCCCGCGGGCTCTGACACCAGGTGCAGGGCCACTCCCGACAGCTGTCTCCAGGCCTCAGCGTTACCAGAGCTATTCTTAGCCAGGGCAGGGCCTCCCGCGACTCCTGGGCAGGAGCATTACCCACGTGGGCCTGGGCAGCACCTCGCCAGGCCGCCACTCCCCTGTCCTCGACCTCGGGTGGGGTCCGGCGGCTGAGTTCCGCGTTTGAGAACCCATCCCCCGGCCCACCCCGACCCCTTCCTGGGGTCGGGGCCTCGGTGACCCCCGGAGAGAGGGTTCCCGGTACTCAGGGCGCCCGCAGCGCCCCAGGACTACCCCGCTGCCCTCGCGAGCGGCCCCGTTTTCCAGGCGAGGAAAGAGAAGAGCGCAGAGGTTCCGCCACGTCGCTGGAGAGCGGGCGGGCGCCGGGTCCCAGCGGCCCCGGCCTCGGTCGACCCCGCGCGCCCGGCGGGGGCTACCTCTGGAGGCGGCGGCGGCCGCCAGCGCGTGCATGTAGGGGGTCTCCCAGCGCTCCATCACCGGCTTGCCCAGGATCTGCAGGTGCGTGTCCGACGCGTCGTAAGCCGCGGGCGCCGCCCGCCACGCGGGGCTGCAGTTCTCTCCGGGTGCGAAGATAGGGGTCGCGGCGGGGACGCTCATGCTGCGGGCTGGACGGCGCGCCCCGGGAGCTGGGGAGGGAACGGCCGCGTCCCTGCAGGGCCTTCTGGGCAGGGGGCGGACGGGAGGCGGGGCGGGGGCGGGGCGCGAGTGCACAGCCCGGCGGCCCGCGCGGCCCCTAGCGGCCGCAGCGGGGAAGGCGGCCCCCACTGACTCCCGGACCCCCGCGACGCCCCCGCCTCCCGGGCCGCCAGCGCCTGGCGGGCGGACTCGGCACCAGAGCAGCGAGCCCTCGGAGTCTTCACCCAGTCGCTTTCCTGCCTCGGTTTCCTCGTCTGTCACCACCGCGTCAATAGCCCCCTCCTTGCCGGGGTGTGAGGGTCTAAGGATTTTCCAGACACGGTTGGAAGTGCCTTAAGTATATAAAATCACTTAGGCAATTCCTTGGCGGTCCAGTGGTTAGGACGCTGCGCTTTTACCGCCCAGGACGCGGGTCCGGCATCTAAGATGCCACAAGCTGCATGGCGCGGCCAAAATAAATAGAAAAAATAAATACAATCACTTAATCTTCAGAAGCGCTGCAGTGGTTTCTTCTATCGTCCTTATTTTACAGGTGGGGAAACAGGCTCCAGAGGCAAAGCGGGTAATCTCATGGCCGGGAGGGTGGGGTGTGGGAACCCCTAATGAACCCCACTCTGACTCCTGTGCGGGGCTGCCTCTCCCCTTTCCTGAGCTCACCTCACTCTCCCAGGGCACCTCAGACCCCAGGGGCCTGATGAGGGGCTCAGCGCACAGGGGCCTCCGGTGCTGGGACTGAAATGCCCACCCCAGCGGTCCCCGGGCCCTCCAGCCCGTGACGGCAGGCGAGGCAGCCCTGCAGCGCCCACCCTTAAAGCCTTGCCCCAGGGCAGCCCTGGGGGTCAGCTGTGTCCTCTGCCGGCCACGCTGAGACCAGCCCCCAAGGTAAGCTGGGGTTTCCTCCAGGTTCTGAAACATGACTTCCCCTTCCCATCTATCTGCACACAGGGGGCCACCAGCTGTGAGCCTGGAACACCCCATCTGGGCCAAGTGTTTTGCACATCGCAGTGAACACGTGGGGAAACTGAGGCCCCGAGAGGCTGAGGTCACAGAGTTTGAACCCAGGTAGCCCTGCCCTTCTGTGTCCACCTCTGGATGGCTGCTCACAGCCTTAACGTGGCTCCAGAGTCCTCCCCGTGGCCCTTCCCACTCCCCGCAGAGCTCCTGTGTCCCTCCTGCCCCTGGGCCTTTGCACACGCTCTCCCCTCTGCCTGGACAGCTTCTCCTCTCTCCTGGTCTGGTCTCCTTCTCTTTCTGCTTCATGCCCGAGCCCACACCTCCTCTGGGAGGCCCCCCGGGTCCCCCCAGGCTGGTTATGGCCCATTTGAAGCTGTTTCATCTCTCAGTACCTCTCTTTGGTATTTCACTCAGCGAAGGTATTTCTTCATGGGTATATCGTCTGTCCGACCCGTCTGGCACACAGAAAATGCTTGATGACTCCTGAGGGCACATTGGGTCTAATGTGGTCTGGATGGGACAGCACAGATTCCATGAGACCCTCAGGCGGAGGCAGGATGAGTAGATGTCACCAGGCACCAGGGCTGGGCTCACGCTGAATTCGTGAGCCCATGTGAATTTGTGTTGTCTAGTTTCCTTACAGCTGTCCTGGTTACTGTGGTGGGGGCTTTGCAGGCATCTTTATGCCAGCATCCTTGGGCCACCCACGTAAACAGGTGGCACTCACTACTGGCACCCAACTCAAGCAATGCCCTGGAATGCCCGGCCGGAGACAGAAGGCAGGCTGTATTCATTAGCTACTGCTATGTAACAAATTACCCCAAATGTAGCCACTTAAAGCAACACATGTTTATCATTTTTCGGTGGGTCAGGAATCCAGGTGCAGCTTAGCCTAGCCGGGTCCTGTGTTTCACAACCTCTGGCAAGGCTGCAGTCAAGGTGTCGCCCAGAGCTGGGGAAGGCATCCGCTTCCAGGCTTGTTCACTGGCTGTTGACTCCATTCAGTCCCTGGCCATGTGGGGCTCCCTGAAGTGACAACTTGCTTCTAGCAAGACGGAAGTCAGAACCGTTTGCCATCTGATCACAGAAGGACATCCCCTCTCCCTGGCCGTATCCTACAGGTTAGAAGCCAGGTACACGAGGGTAGGGAATCCCAGGAGGCTATGAATATCAAGAAGTAGGGGTCAGTCTCAGAGGCTACTGCCCACACAGACACTAAGAGGAAGCCGAGGTGGTGGTCAACTGGGATCCTTTCCTGCAGCTTTGGTGCCCAGGAAATAAGGAACCGCCCGTGTCTGGCCAAGCTGCCACCTCCCAGTGGTCACCTACATGCAGCCTGGACTCTAGCCCCAAGAGTGGCTGATGGCATGGCACAATCTGGCTGGCGACTCAGCCAAGGGGTCTGTGTTCCAGCCTTGGCTGGGGTCCTCTTCTCTCAGTGGAGTGACCACTCTTGCCCATCTGAT
This sequence comes from Monodon monoceros, assembly GCF_005190385.1. Classification (NCBI taxonomy): domain Eukaryota; kingdom Metazoa; phylum Chordata; class Mammalia; order Artiodactyla; family Monodontidae; genus Monodon; species Monodon monoceros. Next base: position 156,515,075 of record NW_021703768.1, read on the forward strand.
GTCTTCAAATGAATTACCGACACGTGGTCATTCATTGTGTCCACTTTTCTCAAGAGAGTCTAGCGTGAGTGTGCTGCTGTTATCTGCAGTTTGCAGACCCGGACTCAGAGAGGGAAGGTGGCTTTTTCAAGGACACACAGCAAATCAGTGGCAGAGGGGATGGGAACAGGGGTGTGCCTGACTCCAGACCACAGTCTTAAAAGATGTTTTAAAAGAAGGAAAATATTTATTTTCTGATTAGAAAAGGGACACAGTTGATCAAAACATTCTAACATTATAGAGCTGGCGAACTCTGGCCTGCAGGTCACATCCCCCTTCTGTGGTTTTGATACAGCCTGTGAGCTAAGAATGTTTTTTACATTTTTATTTATTTATTTATTTATTGGCCATGCTGCGAGGCTTGTGGGATCTTAGTTCCCTGACCAGGGATTGAACCCATGTCTCCTGCAGGGGAAGCATGAAGTCTTAACCACTGGGCCACCAGGGAAGTCCTGCTTTTTCCATTTTTAAATGGTTGAAAAAAATCAAAAGACTATTTCCAGACACGTGAAAATTATACAACAGTCACACTGGCATGTCTGTAAATAAAGTTTATAGTCAGGACCACTTGTTTACATATGGACTTTGGCACTTTCCAATTACAACAGCACAGAGTCATTGCCACAGAGACCTGAAGGCTGGCAAAGCCAAACATATTTACTGTGTGGCCCTGAGCAGAAAGCTTGTCAGCCCCCCTTACAGAGCAGCCCGCAGCTCTTTCCTGGGAAGTGAAAGTCACCCATTTATTCAGCACATGCTGAATTCCTCACCTCAGGGGGCCCAGCCCTGACTCCTCTGGAGCTCATAGCCTACTGGGGGGATGGACAAGAATAAGTAATAAGTACATGACATAATTACAAGTCACATGGCCGCTATGACAGAACAAGGTCCCCATGATCCCTACCCTCTGCCCAGGTCTCCCCTCTACCAGGCAATGTCCATGTAGCTGTATGTTTTCTGTGTATACAGTGTTACATGCAGTTATGTTTTAAAGTAAAAGGGACCAGATGGGCATTTATTTGTGCATCCACGTTCTTAGCAGTATTATGCACAGTAGTCAAAGGGTAGAAACAACCAAAGTGTCTATCAACAGATGATGAATAAACGCTACGTGGTCCCTCCACGCAGGGGACCATCACTCAGCCATGAAAAGGGGTGAAGCCCTGACACTCGCTACAACGTGGATGGACCTTGAGAACACGATGCTCAGTGACATAAGCTAGATGAAAAATGACAAATACTGTCTGATTCCACTCACAGAGGGTCCCTGGATGAGTCACATCCACAGAGGCAGGAAGTAGATGGTGGGGGCCAGGGGCTGGGGGAGGGGCTGGGGAGTCCAACTGAAACTTCCCAAGTTTCAGTTTGGGAAGATGAGAGAGTTCTGGAGATGATGGTGGGGATGGTTGCACAGCAATGTGAATGTGCTTAATGTCACCAAGCTGTGCATCTATAAAGGGATACGATAACTTGTATGTTACATGTATTTTACCACAATGAAAAAAAAAAGCCAAAACTATATTCTGTGTATTGGGTATGCCTGAACCAACGTTAGGAGTAAATTCAGGAAAGTGTGCACATACCCGTTTTTGTCCCACCGTTTGCCCTGGGGTGGGAGGAAGGAAGTGAACGGGGAGGAGGGAAAAGCAAACTGTCAAGTTCATTTTTTAAAAAAGATCTGAAGCAAACGTGACAAAAACGCTAACATGTGTTCGTTTCAGTGCCAGGTACATAGCTGCTTGTTGTTTTAGCCCTAGTAGGTGTCTGTAATTTTAAAAGTATTTTCTTTCTTTCTTTTTTTTTTTTTTTTGCGGTACGCGAGCCTCTCACTGTTGTGGCCTCTCCCGTTGCGGAGCACAGGCTCCGGACGCGCAGGCTCAGCGGCCATGGCTCACGGGCCCAGCCGCTCCGCGGCATGTGGGATCTTACCGGACTGGGGCACGAACCCGTGTACCCTGCATCGGCAGGCGGACTCGCAACCACTGCACCACCAGGAAGCCCTAAAAGTATTTTCTTTTTAACAGTTTGTGTCTGCCTTCCTTCATTTGACCACATCCTGTGCATGTCATTCACGCCCTTCGTGGTTTATTTATCCTGTCACCAGTGGATGGACATGGGGGTTGCTTCCAATTTTCTGCTATTCTAATAGTGAAGTGTGAGCAACCTAGGGCGTGTCTGTCTGACTGAGCACTTGGGCCGTGCTCCCCCGCCCCCCCCAGTGGGGAGCCAGCCCCCCCACCCCCCGCAAGTGTTACTGGTTTCTTCTGACCAGAAAAACTTCACAGAGCCCCCAGGGGGAAGACAGAACACCTGCCCAATGCCACCTGAGGCCACTCCTTTCCCCTCTGCTGAGCCTCTGCTTCTCACCTGTGAATGGGGACTAATAAGTTACTCTCCTCTGGTGGATCTGATGATGCCAGTGTGCTTTGCAAACTGTAAAGTGGCCAAAGTGAGGTGTATTTTAATGTTTTATGTTATACTGTTTGCCTGTGACCTGGTTCCTTGATTCCTCACATTTGTTTCATTTTATGGTGAATCAGTTATATTGTCAGGCCACCAAGAGGCTGAGAAAGTGAGTGGAAAGTCACGCAGCACAAACCACCATCTGACAACACCATTCAGGTCAGCTTTTATTATGGTCCGTGTAGACCTGGGTTTCTCCACCTTCCGTGTTGACGTGTTGGGCAGATTATTCTTTGCTGGAGAGACTGTCCTGCCCATTGTAGGATATTTAGCAGCATCCCCAGCCTCCACCCACTAGATGCCAGTAGCACCCACCTCCAGTGGTGACAACCAAAACCGTATCTCCAGACATGGCTCATTGTCCCCCGAGGGGAGAAGGAGGCTGAATCACCCTGGGTGAAAACCACCGGTGTGGACAAATGAGGGCAGGACAATCCTTGGCACATGGCAGGGACTCAATGTGTTTTCATAATCATTGCATCTACAGCCAACTGTTGGATTTGATTCCAGTTCTTTCCTTAAGTGACCTTGGGCAGGTGAATGAGCCTCTCTGACCGTCTGTATCGTCTTCTGGGGGCAGCGGGAGCAGTCTAGGCGCAGGAACCGAACGTGGCGCCGAAGCCTCCCGCGGCCCGGCGGGGTGCGGGCGTGGCCTCTTCCCACGGCTGACCCCATGCGTGGCCCCGCCCCGCACTCGAGGCTGAACAAGGAAGCCGCAGCCGCGCCTGCGCCCCGCGGTGCCTAGCCCCGAGCGCCCGGCCGCGCACGCGCCCCGCGCCGCCGCGCACGCACGCACGCTCGCAGCACGCGCACGCACGCGGCTCGATCCGAGCGCTCTCCTCCTCGGGGCGGGGCCGGCGCCGGCGCGCGGGACTCCACTTCCCAACGTGCCCCGCGGCGACGCTTGCTGTCGCCGAGGAGGAAGGCCGTCGCGCGGCGGCCAAGCGGCGGCGGCGCGGGCCCCGCCGCACGCACGCACGCACACGGGGCGCACCCCTGGCTCCGCCCCCGGAGGCCCCGTGCGGGAGCGCGCCCGGGCGAGCGCAGGGCGGCGGCGCGGGCGCGGGGACGCGCGGTGACCGTTGGCGCTGAGGGGAGGAGGCAGCGCGGCCGCCGCCGTTGCGCAGATCCGGGCCGCGGCTGTGGGGAGGGCGCCGGGGCCAGTGACCTTCCGGAGGCGGGAGCGAGCCAGGGGGCCCGGACGCCGAGCGCCTTCGCCGCCGCCGCCGCCATGAACAACTCGGGCGCCGACGAGATCGGGTGAGGACGCGCCGGCCCGCGCCGCCGCCTCGGCCGGCCCCCGCCCAGACCCGCCCGGCCCGTCAAGGTCACGCCGCGGGGCCGTGCCGAGCCGGCGGCCGGGAGCCCGGGGGCGCGATGGGCCGGGGGCCCCTGGGGGGACCTGGGGGTCCGGACGCCCCGCCGCCTCGTGGCCGGGGACCCCGAGCGGGAACCGGGGGTCCGGGGAGTTCTGTGGGTCCGGGCGCCCCGCCGTCTCGTGGCCGGGGACCCCGAGCCTCAACGGGGGGATCCGGGGAGTCCTGTGGGTCCGGGTGTCCCACCGCCTCGTGGTCGGGGACCCCGAACCTCCACCGGGGGATCCGGGGAGTCCTGGAGGTCCGGACGCCCCGTCGCTTCCTGGCCAGGAACCCCGAGCCTCACCTGGGGGGTCCCTGCTGTTTCCTGACTGGGGGAGACCCCGCCGCCGAGCCGGAGTTTACCGCAGGGAGACCCTCGATCGGGAACCCGGGGTGTGGGGGGGTCCGGGGCACCCTGTCTGCCCCCGCGCCTGGATTTCTCGCTGGGCGGGGGGGGGGGGCGGAACCGTCCCCGTGCTCGTGCTTTTCCTCGGGGACCTCGAACAGGAACCTGTGGGGTCCAGGGAGCCCCTAGCCCGTGCACGAACTTGGCGGGTCAGCGCACGTGGCGGCCCGGTCGGTGGGGGGGGGGGTTCCAGTTCTGCCGCCGCCCAGCTTATCCCACTCGGGACTCAGCGAGTGCCCACTCCACCATCTACTCTCCTCCCAAGTGTAGTTTCGCAAACCGAAGGCCCGAGGGCCAAGGTCATGGGGGGCCGTCCCCGGTCTGCAAGCAGCGCACCCCGCAGTGTCCACCATCTCAGCGCCTCCGCGCCACCTGATGGGGTGTCTGCAACTGTTGTTTTTATGTTGCTGGAGCCCCTTCCTGCTCAGCCCCCACCTAACCCCCATGGGCGGGTTTAAGATAAAGAGAAAGAGAAACTTGGGAGGTGGACAGACAGGCTTGCTCCTGAGGTCTTTCTCCTTGGTGCAACTGTTAGGGAGAGAAGGTTTGTTATAGCTAAGTTTCCCTTTTAATTATAGTCTTGCCTAATGCTAAACGAGCTGGAGAGGAGAGTGATCCCACAGGAGCTAGGAAATCCCATTCTGCCCTAGTGTAGGGGTTTGGTCTAGTTTTCTTTGCAGAGACTGGTTTCTACAGCATCAGCGTAATTTTACGGTTAAATTCTTTTTGCGGAGATGGCAAAACAGCCTGGGCTGGGTTTCCGAGGCCTTGTGTACATTTCTCCGTGCACTTAGCGTTGAACAGATGTGGTGTTTACAAAACGCTTGATTTGGTGAGTAAGTCATTGTTGGCTGGTGGGTGGCTGGCCTCACTGAGCCCCTGCCAGGTTCCCGCAGCACGTTACACCATAGGACATAAAGTGTGTTTTGTGGGCTCCCCCTCCAGAACCCCACAGCATTTAGAGGACCAGAAAGAAGGCGTGTAGCTCCTAGCCTGCTTTGTTTAGGAAAGACGTACAGGCACTGGAAGTCTGAGCTGTGTGTCGGGTAAGTGAAAAGTTGCAGCGCTTCCGCTGGGAAACTAGGATGTGGGCAGAAAGAAAGTTGCGGCGAAAGGGGCAGGACCTGAGGGAGCGGCAGCAGGTCTTCCACAGCCACATGGGCCTCTTTTCCTGACAGCCAAGCCTTTTGCGGCCAAGAGGCTGACTTCTTTAGGCCTGGGCTGCCTTTTCTCTCGCCTGGGAAGGCAGGGAGCCTCCAGATCCAAGAGGCCTGCCCCTCGGTGTGCCCTCGAGGAGACGGCCAGAAAGGGGTCCCTGGCGGTTCACCCCTACAGCTTGTACCAACCCCTGGGAGATGGTGGAGCAAGGATCCAAGGCTGGGTCTGAAGGGTCCCACCCTTGGCACCGCAGACCCACCCCAGACCCATAGGCAGCTTGGGGAGGCCGCAGAGCAAGTAGCAGAACCAGGATCAGGATCAGGGACCTGCCTGGCCGCGTTTCCCTCGCCACCCTGGTGAATGCACCCAGGTTACCTGAGTTCTAAAGTTGTAGATGTCAGGTGTCCCAGAAACTTTATTGCTTTGCCCCAAAACATTGGTCAGTTTCTGTTTTCTGTGGGAGGCTTGTTTCCGTTTGCTGTTGGAAGTCCGGGTCCACCTTGACTTCCTTACTCTGTGTGGCTGTTCTAGTTCAGTGCTCGTGACCTCATCCGGCTCCCTGGTGATGGGCCCTCTTGGAGTTTCCCGTGGGGGGGGAACCACCGTTGCCCACTTGGGGTGGTCACCGTGTGGGAGCGTGCGTCATGCTCAGACGAAGTGGTAGCTATGTTATGGGGATGTGACGGTCTCACTGATCGCTGACGACACCCACCCTCCCCTCAGACTTCCTTCGCTTTGGTGTCTGGTCAGCCCCTCCCGAGCGGCTCCCAGGCCAGAGGGGCGGTTCCACTGTCGAAGGTACCTGCATCCTCAGGAAGTGGGTGGATGCCTGGGGTGCCGCCCCATCGGGGATCTGCACTTTTGAGTTTGAGCCTTTGAAGGCAAAGCTTCCCTGCGTCTGGACTGTACAGGGGCTGGTGAGGCCACTGCTTTTAGTTCATGTTTTCGTCATCTTGGTTGTCACAGTGGCCCGAGCAGAGCCGGGGCGGGTCTTGAGGGCAGAGGTCCAATAGGAGCAGCAGGTGTCACGTGTGGCCTCGTGGAGCCAGGTGCCACGGGCGGGCAGATGTCCTCCCTCCTGGGCCGCCCGGCGGGACAGGTGCTCACCTTGCTGAGGGCCGGGGAGCGGTCAGGGTTGTGTCCCGGTCTCCTCCGTGGCCTTGGAGAGTCAGCTTAAAGAGGGGTCCCCGGACTGAGGTTCTGGGGGCTGACGTGTCATGGAGCCGGAGAGGAGTTTGAGGGGGGTTTTATCTGGCAGATGTGGTTCTGCTGGCGTTCCCCCGGGCTGGTGAGACAGGGACCCTTGGATGTGACTGAGGGGAGGGGAGGGTCCCAGGGCGAGGAGGGACCTGGGGGAGGGGAGGGAAAGCAGCACTGGGTCTCTGGAGAGAGGTGTGGGCACGGCTGCTCAGGACAGAAACGCGGGAGGTGGGTGATGGGGGGGGCACATGAGGGCTCAGGTGACTTAGCACTGGAGGGGTCCTGGGGTGGAGCCTGTGGGTCCCTCATGGGCGTGGCTCTTTCTGGAATGGTTACTTGCGGAGGCTTTGAACGCAGAGAGCCTTCTGTTGAGCTCTGGCTGGCCCCGTGGGTGTAGACCGGGAGCACGCAGGGCCGAGCTTCCTGAGGCCTGTGGGCGTGAGCACACTTTGGGGGGGCTGCTGTGTGGTGGGGCAAGAGGTGTCTCCTGCCCTGTAGGGGTGGGGGTGGAGGGCGTTTTCTCTGGGGCTTCTCTCTTGCATTTTGGAGCTGTCTTGGGCTCTGCAGGGTGTGGAACAGCATCCCTGGCCCCCACCCCCTCGATGCCAGAAGCCACAGATGTCCCCAGACGTGGTCCAGTGTCCCCTGGGGGCAGGATTGTCCAGGTGAGACCCCTGTTTGGGAGCATTTGCTCTTTGAGGCCTGGTTCCCAGTGTGTCCATGCCGCTCGCTTCCGTGGGTTAGGACGTGTGTCCCAGGGCTGTTTGGACGCCTGTACAGTTGGCTGTGAAGCTGGGGGTTGCTCTGCTTGACTCCCTTCTGGTTCTGGCCGTTGCAGTGGGCCCAGCACCTGGACCTGGTGGCGTGCTGCCCTCTGTGCGGGGCCCCTCCTCAGAACCCCTGCCCTGGGTTGCGCTGGACCTCTGTAGCTTCAGCTCTGACCCCTCCCTTGGCAGGGCACACCGAGGCTTAGAAGGGTCAGGGGACTCGGCCAAGGTCACTCCCAGGGTGGCCAGGCTAGAATTGGGGGCACCCCTGCAGGGGAGCGCGGCTGTGTTTCGGCAGAGGTCGCTGTCTGGGGGACTCCGGCCGGCGGGGGTTGGTGGGCTGTGGTGTCTTTTGGGAGCTGGCGCGCCTCCCACGTGCTCAGCGAAGGTCAGCCCAGGCTTTCCATGTGTTGTGCGGCCCCATAGTTTGTGAGAGGTGATCTCACCGGCCGGTGGAGGGAAGCCCGGCCTTCGGAGTGAGATCCCTGCCCCGACCACTGTCTTTGGGGTGTCCAGTCTGTCACAGCAGAAGGACTGGAAGTGGGGTGGCTCCCTGGCTGCAGAAAGGCGTGAACACAGGCTGTCGAGGGGAGGGCTGCCTGCCGGACCGTGTGAGGGGTCCCGGCCTTGGCCCCCTGTCCTCCTGGGTGCGGCATGTGGTGCCTGCCATGGGCAGCCTGGGCCGGGGAAGCCACCGGAGCCTGACTTTCTGGTGTACATACCACACAGTTGCCCTAAAGTACCCAGAGCAAGGACAGGGGAGTCATCCAGAGCAGGTTTCCATTCAGCAGCCGGAAGAGGGTGAGTGTTTCCCAGACCCCAGCACCCAGTCACTTGTGCCAAACCCCTTCCTGGAGGAAGGCAGCGATCCCATCCTGGCAGTTGGGGTGCATACCCCGGCAGCCAGCGCTGACTGCAGACCTCCTCTTGGGTCTCCAGGGATGGAAGGGTGTGACAGAGCCAGGAGGTCCCCTGGGGGCGGGGCGGGGTCTGTGGGAGGGCCCCCCAGTTTCCAGCTTCAGCTGAGTGATGACTCTGGCACCCTTCATAGCAGGGAAGGGCTGGAGAGAGGCTGCCACGCAGGGTCAGCTGACCCTTCATCTGCTGAGTTGTGTGTAAACGCCCAGAAAGGCCTGAGGTCATCTGGTGCCAAGCAAGTCTGTCTGGGCCACCCCCCGACGGCAGCAGGGTGGGCAGAGCCCAGCGCCCTGTGCAGGTGTGTTGGCTGTGATACCGGCGATGGCGCCAAGTCTGCCTAGAGCCCCCAAGTCCCTGCCACCGCGAGTCAGCGAGGTCTCCCTGGGCCTTCCGGAACCTTCCATCTGCAGACAGGGAGCAGGAGGAAAGGAAATATATAAAGCACCCAGCACAGCGCTGGCATGGGGTCTCCGGTCACATAGAGCTCTCTCCTGTGCCAGCTGTGCTCCTGGCATCTTCTCAGGGGTGAGCAGCTTTCGCCTCCTAGTTTATATAACTTGGGACTCGCAGAGCAGTGACAGGAGCGGGGGCACAGTCGCCACGATCTCCTCACGCCGGCCCCGCTGCATGCTTTCCATGCCACGTTCCAGCCCTGTGCGCCTCTGGACGCTCCTGTGTGTCCTGTTTTCCAAGAACAGAAACATTTTCTAAATACAGCACAGTGATAAAATCAGGAAGCACATATCAACACCATATCATCATCTAATACACAGGGCAGATTCCGGTTTTGTCAATTTGCACAGGTGATGGCCTTTCTCTCTCTTTTCCCCTTAACATCTGATTTTGAAATTTAAACGAGGGCTGGAACCTGGACTGGTCAGACCGGTTCCTTCCTCCTCAGCGGCATGGGGGTTGGGTTGCTTGGAGGGACTGGCTGACAACCTTCCTGTCCTGATCACATGCAGGCTAAACAGAGGTGGGTATTCCTCTAAGTGAGTTGGCGTTTGTCTCAGGTTTTTTGAGAATGCTCCAGCTCCTTTGTTTCTTCAAGCTGCTTTTCCACAGCAAACCCGTTTGTGCTTGTGCCCAAGGCCTGGGCACAGAGGCGGTCCATTGCCAGCCTCAGGGCCCTTTGGTCATTGCCTGCCTGGGTGCCAGGCCCTGGGGCAGTGGGGCATAGCTGCGGGCTGTACTCCCCAGGGTCTCTGGGAGGCAGGAGGAGCCTGGTCTGACCTCGCAGGGGTGCGTAGGGGACAGGACAGGAAGGTCACGAGGCCCAGGTGTGAGCTGGCCTCCCGATGCAGAAACGCGCTCTGTGTTGGGGGACGGGGGCATGTTGAGGATGGCAGGGGCCACCTGTCTGGGGTGGGGAAATTGTTTCTTCCACACTGATTTTCTCTCCCCCAGGCAGAAAGCCGCAGTGGGAGGGACCCCTGAGTGCGGCTAGGGCCACTGCCCTGCAAGGGTCTGTCCTTGCATCCCGGCTGCCGGTTTTCGGGCGCTCGGGGGCTCAGCGCGCTCAGCCTCGGGGGGCTGTTTTGTCTTCACGCCAAGCAAGGTGGGGTTGGCTGTGGATGGGCACAGTGCCTGGGTGCTGTTCCAAGGGTGACGGTGTCATTCCTTTCCCCATGGCGGCAGGTGGGATGGAGAGCCCCGTCCCCTGCCTGCCCTATCACACCTGCCCCGGATCGGGTTGGGAGCCTGCAGCACAGGACACCTCTCCGTTCACTTAGGCCCAGCCAGCCTGAAAGTGGCGGGCAGTGGAAGGCTCCTGGGTTCTGGACCCGCCCTGGGACTATGTGGACACTAGGCAGGGAGGCCACCGGAAGTTTTCCTCTCAAACATTCTAGGGCACCTGTCCAAAAGGACAGCCCGGGCCACCCTGCCACGTCTGAGCTCCAGGGACCTCCCCAGTGATTTGTGGGTCCTTACTTGTGACCACGTGCTGCATATCCCAGCTTTGTCCTAAAGCCCTCATCCCCGCTGTCGTCTGAGTTTGTTGCGTGGGATCTCAGCTCTGGACTTGGAAACCTTTGGTGTTTGCTGAGCAGTTGGGAAGCTGCCCCGTGATCCTGCTCCCAAACTGGCACGGTAGGGGGTGCCGTCGGTCTCTCTTTTCTTACTGTGGTTGAGGTCAGCGTGTACATGCGACTTGGGATGTTCTAACTCTCACTCCCGCCCCGTGGGCAGATCTTGGAGGCCTCTTTCATGCCTTTGACTGATGAGGCTGGGCCATGGCCGTGCCCCGGGTTACCACCTTAGGGTAGGCCAGATGGTCGGCACCTTGGGCAGAACCCTCTTTTTTTGCGGGGGGCGCTGTGCCATGCAGCCTGCGGGATCTTAGTTCCCCGTCCAGGGCTTGAACCCAGGCCACGACAGTGAGCGCCGAGTCCTAACCACTGGATCACCGGGGAGTTCCCAGGGCAGAACCCTCTTGACCCTGAATGTTTTCTCGTTGCATTGCAGGAAGCTCTTCGTGGGCGGTCTTGACTGGAGCACCACCCAAGGTAGGTGCGAATGGACCTCGGTCTTTGGATTGTGTGAATTGTCTTTAATTCCTGACTTATTTATTGTCTTGGTTTCTGGGAAGGGGCACTTGATCAGGAGTTGATGGGGGCAGAGATGAATGATGGTGGGCTTTGGAACTTGATCTCGTCCTGATGCTTCATGGTCATGGTCATGGTCACAGTCGGGGAGGGTGGCCAGCTCTGAAGGCAGAGGCTGTTGGCGTGTGGAGGTGGAGCCAGGAGGGCTAGGGATCCGCTGGCTCTGCCTACTTAGCTGTGGCCTTTTTTCTTCCCGCGGAGATGGGGTGCACCTTCCCTTCCCTGGCGCCCCGTCCTTCACCCTCTCTGCTGCCCCCATGTCAGTGGATCAGCCAGTTTAAAGGTTACTAGTTGCACACTTTACAGGTCAGGCTGATGGGCTGGGAGTGTGTGACCTGCCTAATGCCCTGCTGTGCATGTGCGTGTGTCTCGATCTTTGAGCAGAGACGCTGCGCAGCTACTTTTCCCAGTATGGAGAGGTCGTGGACTGCGTGATCATGAAAGACAAGACAACCAACCAGTCTCGAGGCTTTGGGTTCGTCAAATTCAAAGACCCAAACTGCGTGGGCACAGTGCTGGCCAGCAGACCACACACCCTCGATGGCCGAAACGTGAGTGCCGGTCCCCGAAGAAAGCTCTCTGTCTTGTTGTGTGTGGCTCCTGGGCGTGCCTCTGTGCCCGAGCTGTGGTGTGTGTGTGTCGAGGACTGCTTTCCCGTGGGGTTGGTTTGAAGGGGTTAAGGCTCTGAGCTTAGACTGGGCGCTGGGCCAGGATGCGGCCCGGGCCACCTGATGGGCCCTGTGCCCCTGGCCCTGCTGCTCACACCTTCTCTCTGGGGGAAGCAAGCCTCCTGTTCACTACTGCTCCTTTGAAACTTCCAACAGATCGACCCAAAGCCCTGTACGCCTCGGGGGATGCAGCCGGAGAGGACGCGGCCGAAGGAAGGCTGGGTAAGGGGCTGGGGGCTCCTGCTGGGTGTCCCGCAGCCGCTGATGCGAGGGGAGCTGTGTCTCCGACCTGGGTCCTTGCTCACTCAGACTGAGCAACAGGAGGGCTTCCAGCATGAGGTTGAGCAGCTGAGAACGGCTCGGGTCGATTCGGTGTTGGAAGTTTTTTATCTTGTAGCCGAGAAGTTTCTTATTAGTCTACCTTGCAAACGACGGCTCACAGCCATCTGTCGTTAGGAACCTTCCGTTGTATCCGCGCCGACTGCTCCTGGCCCCCCACCCCCCACCGCTCAGCGCTCTGCTGACTGCTCCCCTCCAGGGAGGAGGCCTGCTGAGTTCAGAACCCACCTTGGGACTCTGAGCTGCGTGTGCCCCCCGGCGCCAGGCCAGCCGTCACCCAGAGTGCCCTGTCCTCGAGGAAAGCCCTGCTGGACGGGCTGGCCTGGGGGCTGTGCGGGGCTGGGGCCTGGGCACCTGCACTTCCATCAGGGGCCTCAGACCAAGGGCGTATTTTTCCCGCTTTCTGTTAGGAAATATCAAATACAGAAAAAGAGTGGTACAGTGAACACCTAAATAAAACACTGCCCAGATTCATCAGTGGTCAGCATCAGTGATCTACACAGCCGTCCCTCGGTGGGATCTGCGGGGACTGCTTCCAGGACCCCCGAGGTGACCAGAATCCACAGACGCTTAAGTCCCTTATGTAAAATGGCCTGTAACCTACGCACGTCCTCCTGTGCACTTTAAACCATCTCTGGATGACTCATGGTACCTGATACAGTGTAAATAGTTGGCTGGTGTGCGGCAAATTCAAGTTTTGCCTTGTGGAACTTTGTGGAATTTTTTTTTCTGAATATTTTTGATCCACGGTTGGTGGAATCCAAGGACGCAGAACCCGTGGCTGCGGAGGCCGGCCGTGTGTGTACCCACCTCCGCGCCTGCCCCTGCCACTGGCACCCTGCCCCCACGCCCAAAAGTGCAGCCTCTGCGTCCCCAGCTGCTGGTGTCTGGGGGGGTGGGAGGAGGTGGCAGCGCGGGGTGTCCACAGAGAGCAGGGTCCGGGCCAGAAGGCGGAAGAGGTGGCAACTGAGCCTCAGTTACCAGAGCTTTCCCCTCTCCACCGTCTGTGCGTCACCAGCTTACACACTGCCCCTGGAAGCGAGCCTGGTCTGCCAGTTTGGTTTGTGCAGGCCACCCTGGTACTCGTTCTCCCCTCCTAAAGCCCTGGGTTCCACACCGCAGAGCTGGCAGGCGCCATGGGTGGGCGTGCTTGGGGCGCCCCATCCTCTGTCGGCGGGTGGACGCGTTCATTCGTACAGCGGCCGTTGCGGTTTTCTGGACTCACTGGGCTCCTGGGGTGTCTGGTCTGACCTTCAGAGGCCATACCGTGCACAGCAGCGGGGAGTGTTAGGAAGTTTCCCCACGTGAACTAACCATCTTCTCCTCCTTGAAACAGCAGAAAGGACCCAGGAGTGATAACAGTAAATCAAATAAGATATTTGTCGGTGGAATTCCTCACAATTGTGGTGAGACAGAGCTCAGGGAATACTTCAAGAAATTCGGAGTGGTGAGTTCTCCCTGCACCAGCAGCAGGTCGGTCAGGGCGGGAGTGGCGCAGCCCTGTGTCCTGGGGAGGCTGAGCCTGGCACAAAGCAGACCAAAGCCCCATCCATTCCCTGCGTGGCCAGTTACCATCCCAGGAGAGGACTTACTGTAAATGGGGCAGACTGACCTCCTGGAAGGCCCTCGGGTCGGTTGTAGCCACTGTGGTGGGAAGCGCTAGATGGTGTCAGGAAGAAGGGGCTGGGCTTGGGTGAGGCTTCCGCCCCCTCCCCTAGGATGGGGGGCGGGTGGGTTTGTTTTCTGGAAGAGGCTAAAAAACTTTGGGGAGCTGAGTTCTAGCGGGGCAGACAGGACACAGGCAGGACTTAGGGGGCCAGTGGGCTGGGAGGCTGTCCCCTCATCCGAAGCAGAGACACGAAGTCCCCCCAGGCTTCCACCGGCCACGCGTGCCCCGGCTGCAGCGTGGTTGCCTGGTGGTACCTGTTTGTACCCAGGGCCTGGCAGGAACTTGTGCGGAGCAGACGAGGAAGGGAACGTGGTGGCCCAGCCAGGCCAGGGACTCTGATCCCGGGTAGGAGGTCCTGGCTCTCGTCTCCCCACTGGAGCGTGGGGCCTGGGCCCCTGGTGACCCGCCACCTACCCTGCCCCGTGAGCACCCCTCGGCCTGCTCTCGGCCCCGTGGGTCTCAGAGCCCAGGAAGCCGGCCTTTTGCCTCGGAACTTCCTGCACTCGGCAGGCAGTCCCAGGCAGCGGGGGCCGGGAGTGTTGTAGGCAGATGTGCCTGTGCCACCTGCAGACCTGGGCCCTCAGACGCCCATCTCCCTTCCAGGTCACGGAAGTGGTCATGATCTACGACGCGGAAAAGCAGAGGCCTCGAGGTAAAAGAGATGGAGTTTGTCCCTGGCCTTCCCCTCAGATGGCAAACTATCTCACAATTAGGTGGTGGTTGTAGCGAGCCTTGCCTCAGGAGAGGGTGGTTTGGAGACTGAAGTCCATTCCCACGCAGCCCCAGCCTGTCTGCTTCCCAAGGGCAGGCGGTACAACCTTTTTTTTTTTTTTTTTTTTTTTTTTTTTTAAGCTCGTTCTTTTGAAGTTTTTACAACTTGGCATGAATTTCAACATGGTTTATGTTTTTAAGGGTGTCCCGAAAGATTAGTCTTTCTTTTAAATTGTGAACTTCCTCAATTACGACCATCTCCTGTTTTAAGTTCACTCCAGCGAAGTCAGGAGTCTCATTTCATGTCGTCAGGCTAGGTCTGCCCCAGCTCGGCTTGAACGTGGAGTTCCCTTGATCCATCCCATGCTTTTTTCTTCTTTTCTTGTTCTTTTTTCCGTAAGTCCCCTAAGTCGGCGGGGCGGGTGGGAGGAGGGCAAGGAGCCGCCCCAGCGCACCCACACCAGCCTCCCCCAGCCGCCACCTGCACGTCCACTGTGGTTTGCGGGGCTGGGACACTGGGCGCCCAATTTCCGTGCCCTTTGTTTTTCTTTCTTTTTTTTTTTTTTTCCCCCTGGCTGCTGCTATTTGTCCCTGCCTCTGTCCCTGTTTTGGTTCCTGAACCGCTTTTGGGCCGGCCTTGTGAGCTAGGTGCGCCAGGCCCTACGGCCCCTGCCCAGCCCCTCGAGGCATCCAAGCGTGGCCGGCGCCGCCCACAGCATGCGCCCGCCATGCTGGAGAATAGTTTGCCATTTGAACCTCATCCTCCTCTTCCTCCATGATTAAGTAACGTATCCTCACTTCATGTCGATTAAGCTGTTAAGTCTTAGTCTTAATTTTAATGTAGACGTACATGCTTAGTGACATACTTAAGTGTTTCATAGTAAAGTACAGTAATGTTAAGTAAGTTGTTTTTCCTTTTCTCTCTGTGAATTGTTTGTGATTAACGATATCTCTTTAGATTTCTCTTCTCCAGGTGCTAAATTATATCACACAGGTACAGGCCAGTCCCGCAGTCAGAGGAGGGAGCGGGCTTTGCTCCAGTGGGGTGTAAACGAAGTTTCAGTGTGTTTCTGTTCCGCTTCCTCAGCGGTGATGTCGCCTCTTGACAGACAGACGCATCCCTAGAAGCCCCGCCCCGGGGCTCCTTCCCCACGACTCACCGCCTCTTGCACTCTAAGGACCGCGAGCCCTGTGGCTTCAGACACTCCTGCACTTGGAGAAAACGTTCACTTTTTCACATGCCGTTCATCACCCATGTTGTGTTCCACCATTTGCCTCTGATCTTGGGACGCCTTGGGACGCGGGGGTCCCGAGGCTGCTCTTAGTCACCCCGTGGGCCGCCTGTGGTCCTCAGCCCGGGCCCGGGGGCGCCAGGCGGCTGGGGCGGGGTCTGGGCAGGAGGGGCTGCGGGAGAGCGCTCGGGGCTCGCCCCTCGGCCCCGTTCCCGTGTAGCTCCTGCCATCATCCTCCGCCGTGGGGCTTGGCGAGTCCCCGCGCGGCCCCCAGTGCTAGGCGGGTGGAGTGTGGGAGCTGCGCCAGAGCCAGCAGTTGGTCAGCGGGCTCCCCGAGAGCTCGTCCCTACTTTCTCTCCTTCCTGAGTCTTCTCCGAAGCCTCCCTCCCTCCCTCCCTCCCTCCTCCCTCCTTCCCTCCTTCCCTCCTTCCCTCCTTCCCTCCTTCCCTCCTTCCCTCCTTCCCTCCTTCCCTCCTTCTCTCCTCCCTCCTTCCTCCCTCCTCCCTGTCCCTCGGTCCATCTGAGGCTCCCTGTCCCCGCCCCGGGCTCAGTCCCCACACACCTCAGCCGCTGCCTTTGCTCCCTCATGCCCTCCCTCGTGCCTGCCACTGCGGCCTGTCTCCTCCGGTCTGTTCACATTTCCTCCCCACGCCGTGTGCAGGTCCTGTGTGCGTGTGTCACGCTCAGGCACGCGCGTGTGCGGAGAGGGCGCGCCTCCCTGAGAGGCTGCCGCCTACCGTTCTGAGCTGCCTTCCCTCCTCCATCCTTCTCCCACCACAGTCCTGCCAGGAGTCTTTCCACACGGTCCACACAACTGTGCTTCCGCATCCTTCTTTGCTCAGCTTGAGAGGCCTGGAGGCAGCTGCTCCTTCCTGGGCGCTCCCTCCCCTGCCGCCAGGGGCTGCCCCCGCCCCCTGCGTCCACCTCCGCGGTGCTCCGTGCCCCTCCCCCCACACCCATCTTCCGCCCCTTCTGGGCCCTCGTCCTTCCCCTGGCCTGTCCTTTGTTGTTCGGGGTCTTCCGGCAGCTGGCTGCCTGGGGGGCCTGTAGTGCTCAGCACAGATGGGCCCTGGGGAGCCAGAGCAGCAGCCTGAGGGCTGGACACTCCATGCTAGCCAGGCAGCCGCGCTCACCAGACCAGCAAACTTCGTTTATACTGCACTCTCTTGTGTTTGGGAAACGCTAAATTGTTTTTCCCTTTGAAATTGTCCTTTTGATGACATGGTGCCTCTTGCTCTTGCTGCCGACAGCAGTGTTTGACCTGCTGGAACCCACTGTGGCCTGTATCTCTGTGTATTTATGCAGCTACGTATAGATAGACACCTGTATACATACGTACGTTACCTTGGCAGGACTCCTCGGGCTTACCCAACAGCGTTGGGCAAGCTTGGCGAGGCTCTAACTGGTAGAGACGTACCTCTGTTAAGGCGCTAGAACAATGTACGGCTGCTGTCAGCACTAGCTGCAAAGCGACTGCCAGCCGAGGGGGAGGACCCTGGGTTTCAGAAAAGCAGAAGCACACCCACGACACACTTGGGGCTGCCCGCCAGCCGGGCCCTCACCGCCCTGCTGTCCGGGCTGCTGCTAAGATGCGCCCCTGTGGTTCCAAGGTCATCTCTGTGGAGGAAGCGGCGTCTGGGCTGAGACGTGCTCATGCCCCACAGCCTCGCACACTTGCTTCGCTGAAACCTTCGGTCGATCCCTCGGCCCGTCCCTAATACTGTTCATCATCCTGTTTTGTGTCACAACACCCTGCTACCTTGATTCACTCTTCGTCGTTGGCTAGGTTTTGGATTTATTACTTTCGAGGACGAACAATCAGTGGACCAGGCTGTCAACATGCATTTTCACGACATCATGGGCAAAAAAGTGTGTAGTTGTAGTTTTATTTTACCTTAAGACCAAACTAAGTCTTAGGCAACCTAGGGATTTCACTGGAGAGGAAATCCCTTGACAGGAGGAGGGCCGGGCTAGTCATCCCGGGACCCCCAGCTGGGGGTCGGACCCGGTTCTGGGAGCCCCTGGCTCTAGAGCCCCTGGGGGGCAGCCGGCGGGGCGGGCAGGCTGGCGTCCAGTGAAGTCACGGGTTGCCTCAGGCTTGGTTTCAGTGACCACTCCTTCAGATGTGTGTCCCCTCCCCTCCCCTCCCGTCCCACGCCGGCCCCGTAAAGTGCCGGGCCGTGAACCTTTGAGAACAGGTTCCGTGTAAAACTGAAGGCAACGTAAACATCCTGAAGGATTGGTTTCCAAATTGGGTCACTTACTGTGAACTCGGTACCGGCCACATGCTCCTGATAGTTCTTAACTCCATGCAGTCAAGTGACCTCTGGTGTTTCATCTTCATACTGTGTTGCTGCCACGGAGGGAGCCTCTCGGGAGGTGGCCCGACCCCTCATTTTCCGGCCCTGAGCTTGCTGAGAACTCGGCTTTCACCTGAGTAACTGGTGGGGGGCTGTGCAGTCGGCCAGGCTGCCGCCCCTCCCAGGCCCTCGGCTTGTCCTCGTCCCCTCGGCAAGCCCAGCCCTTCTGCCGGAGCCCTGCGTCGGCTGAGACGTGGAGGGAGTCTGGCCCCAGGGGCACCCCCCCCCCCGCCCCTTCGCTTTACAGATGGGCGGCTGACTCAGTTCCACGCGAACCTGACTGTGCAGGAGACACAGTCATGCTCTCAGTTTGAGACGTTCATTGATGCTCCTAGTTTAAGGTTAGCTTGCAGATTCCAAGGGTGTGCGCTGTTATGAACACACGTTCAGAAGAGCCCGTGTCCCATGTTTTAAGGTCCTGTGGCGTTTACAACTGGGGAGAAGTGAGGTCCTCCTTCAGGGACAGAGAGGCCCGCTCAGTGCACGGATCTGCTCCCAGGGGGAGAGTCCAGCTCCAGCCCCGTCTCGAAGGGCTGGGGCCCACCTGTAATTAAAAGCTAAGGGCAGAATAGGAAGACTAAAAGAATATATATACTTCTTAAATCACAGGGCTGCTTTGCTTTGTAAGCAGGAACCAAATTCCCTTAAGGAAAGTGTGAAGACTCATTAATTTGAGTTCTTTGAAATGGGTCCTCTGGTCCTGCTTTCGCACCGCCCTGAGCTACTGGGGATTTTGTTCCTGTCCATGGAGCATCCTCGGGGCATCGGAAGGTGGGGTCTTTGTGCCTCTGTCCCCCGCCTGTCTGTCCTCTCCCAGGAACGCCTTTAGGTAGAATTGATGGGATTCTGAATACAGGATGCTTGGCGCACCAGGCTGTGAGACCCCAAGGACGACTCCAAGTGAATTCATTGTCTCTTTCTCCTTGCTAAAATTTATCCTACAAACAAGAATAACTGGGGATTCTAGAATGCTAACGCAGCCCTGGAATCGGGGGTCTTTGCTGTCAGTCGGCCCACATTGGAAAGGCTGTGTAGGCGGGGCTAGGCCTGGTGGGATGGGTACCTCGGTCCCCTTGTCCCACCCTCCACATGCTGTGGCTCCTGGCACGTCCAAAAGCGGAAGGGTCCTGGGCTGCTGACCTAACACAGTATGAAGATTGCTTACTGATTCAAATGTCCATTTTATTGCATGTTTGTTTACTTTTTTTGTTAGATGTAATGTAAGATTCTCTTATCACATCCATTCCCTCTGACATTATTTTGAGTTAATTGAGATTCTTTAAGCGTTAGCCTGGGGAAGGTAAGTCTTTATCTTCCATTAGACATTTTAAATAAAAAACCTAAGTAAACCAACTGTGTTTCTCAGGTATGAGCTGAAGGGCGAAGGCAGGGCGGGGGCTTTGGAGAGGGCCTGCACGGCTGGCTGGGGGGGCCAAGAGGAGGGCCACGATGGTTGGCCTGAGCCTGACCTGCGTGAGCCTGGGTTGACACTGCCCCTTAACTTGACTGAAAGGCCCCTGTCACGCACAGAACTCTCTGCGGACTCTTGGCCCTCAGCCCTGCTCTGCAGTGGGTGGGGCTTCATGTGACTTACAGTTGGATCTGTTGTACCTGAGAAACATTTTTTAGACAAAAGAATTTTAAAAACTTTTTTAAGAAAAAAAGTTACTGGCCTAAATAAGGTTTATAGTTAAGTATTTAGTTTTAAGTCATAATAAGATGCTAAGTGTAGTTGTAAGTTATCTGAGGGTGTGTCTGAAGGGAAGGGGGTCTGAGACCCTCAGCATCTCCCTAAACCAGAGCTCGATTTGTCTAGGTGGAAGTTAAACGGGCCGAGCCACGGGACAGCAAAAGCCAAGCGCCAGGCCAGCCGGGGGCCAGCCAGTGGGGCAGCCGGGTCGTGCCCAGTGCCGCCAACGGCTGGGCAGGTCAGCCCCCGCCCACGTGGCAGCAGGGGTATGGCCCGCAAGGTAAGGCTGGCGTCCCTCCCGACGGGCCCATCCACAGCTGAGATGCGCCCACTGGCACGCGTGCGGGCTGTGGGGGCCGGAACCTGCGCCAGGGCCCCTCCCTGTCCAGGGCTGGGTGGGTCTGTCCCATCTGCCGCCCACGGGCGCTGGGAGTGCTGGGCTGGTGCCTCCGGCGGAGGTCGGAGATGTGTCTCCAAGGGCAGGTGCCACGAGGCCGGAGTGGGAGATGGACGTGGCTGACTGTCTCGCAGGCTCTGGTCGGAGGCTCTGGGGAGAGCGGGGTTTCCACCCAGCGGGGAGGAAGCATGGAGTCCTGCCTCTTGAGCCCTTTGGGTCTATTCCAGCTCCCTGGGCTGTGGGCCCTCCGTGTGGGGCTGGCAGAGCTTTTACGGACAGCTTTGCGGGGAGGCTTGGGGTGGCCAGGGGCCCCGAGCCAGGATCCAGGAGCCTCCATTCCCTTTAGAAACCTAGAGAAGGAACACTGTACAGGGAAGGGCACCGGGCGCCCCCAAGCTCATAGACCCGTTTCTGCATGGCCCCAGGCTTTATTCCTGGTCTCTCCAGGGCTGGCTTTTAGAATGGTTTTTATTGCAAAACAAGCCACGGCTGTAGGGGACCATCTAGTGAGACCAGATGCCCTCACACCCACAAGCAGGGGAAGAACCAGCGCTTGGCCGGAGGCCGCCCTGGCTTCCTGCCTCCCAGCCTGAGTCCCACACATGCGACTGAGTCCCTGCTCTGTGGGCGTCCCCGCCCTCCCGACCGAGGGGCTGCTTGGAAGGGCTGGGGCCATGCGACCCAAGGAAGGCTCCCCTCTGACGTCTCCCCTGCACCCGTGATGCGTCAGGACACCAGGTCCCGCGGGGGGCGGGGGTCCCCAGTCCACGCCACGGCGCTGACGCAGCACCCACCCCTCTCTGTTTTCCCCGCAGGGATGTGGGTGCCAGCAGGACAGGCGATCGGTGAGTCCCTGTTGGGAGGAGATGGAGAGAACAGGGTGTGAAACTGGTGGATGGGGCTGGGGGCTTCTGCCCGCCCTCATCCTGCTCTCTGTGTTCCAGGTGGCTACGGACCGCCCCCCGCAGGAAGAGGAGCCCCCCCGCCGCCTCCGCCCTTCACCTCTTACATCGTGTCTACCCCTCCTGGAGGGTTCCCTCCTCCCCAGGGCTTCCCCCAGGGCTACGGCGCGCCCCCGCAGTTCAGTAAGTGGCCGCGGGCCCTGTTGGGGGGTGGCGGGGGCGGGGCTGGGAGTTGTCGGGCACAGAGACCCTCCCCCTCCCCCACCCTCTTGCTCACCTTAATCCCTTGGGACCTGCTCTCCGTGCTTCACTTGAGGGGGCTTGATTCACTTGCTTTGTGCCCAGCTGTAATTGAAGAGGCGCCCCTGGAGGGCTGGGGCGGGCCTTCAGTCCCCCAGCACCGTGGGTAGAGGGGGTGTGGCCACACGTGGTGACCGTGTGTCGATCAGGAAAGAGAAGTGCCTCACCTGATCCTGTAGGGCCGACAAGCAGCCACTTGAGTGTGTCGTTTGGCCGGCAGGAAGTGTCTTCTGCCTTCCTTCCCTCGTGTTCCTTGGGGCGGCGTGCTCAGCAGCTCCCTGTGGCCAGGGACCCGGGACCGGGCAGTGCAGCCCTGTAGCCCGGACCAGGGCCTGCGGGCCACCTGATGACCACGCGTCCTTACAGGAGGGGCGCCTGCTCCCGGCCCAGCCCCCGGCCAGTTTCATTTCTGATGAGGAAGAGCGGGGCGCCCTTCATGGACGGCTCACAACTTCCCACCTTCCCAAGGCCACCGGGCCTGCGGCCCCGCCCCGCTAGGCGTGTGCTGCCAGGCTGGCCACTGGTCGGGCTCTGCCCGGTGGGGGTCGTTTCCTCGGCTGTGGGCCCGGCCTGTGGGCGTCCTCGAGGCCTGGCTGCTGGGTGGAGGTGGTCTGGGCGGCTCCCTGAGGGCGAGCACCGCGTCTGTGTCTGTCTTTCCTGTCTGCCTGCAGGTTTTGGCTACGGGCCTCCACCTCCCCCACCGGATCAGTTCGCCCCCCCGGGGGTCCCCCCACCACCGGCCACTCCGGGGGCTGCACCTCTGGCCTTCCCGCCGCCTCCGTCTCAGGCCGCCCCGGACATGAGCAAACCGCCGTCGGCGCAGCCCGACTTCCCGTACAGCCAGTACGGTGAGTGCTTCGCTCCCCGCATCCACGCACCGCGGCTCGAGCGGGCCTGAAGCAGGCGCTTGGTTTCTGGGGTCTCGGCCAGGGCGCTGGTGCGGAGGAGCATCCACGGCTGGCAGGCGTCCGGGGCCTTGTGCCTGGGGGCGCCCCGGTGGGCCCTGCCGCCTTGGGTGTCTGGGTTTGTAGGGCGCAGGGCGGGTGTGAGGGCCGTGCGACGTCAGCATTGTGCGTCCCCAAGGGTGCTTGCCAGGTGGATGCTGGAGCCCGGGGTCCGCACCCATCAGAGGAGCTCCTGTGGGGACAGGGTGGGCCTGGGGCTCTGCTGGCGCTGAACAGACGCCCCCAGCACCCCTACACCGCACGCTCTTGTTCCCCTGGAGGCCTTGCCCGGCCGTGGTCCCTGAGCATGTGGGTTCTCGCCTCACCCGGAGCAGGACGTGGCGGTGGTGGCGGGTGTGGGGTCGCCGGCCCCCGGTGGGGGTGTGCGAGCGACAGCGCGTGTGCCTCTCCCCGCCCCTGCTCCTCTGCCGCGGCCGCCTGGGGCAGTCAGCCTGGTCTCGTCTCTTGCCAGGCCTGGGTACCTCTTCTCCAGAGCCGCCAGGCTTCGGCCCTCACTTTGTTTACACTCTTATGGTCAGGCTGAGCAGTGATGTGGCCTAGGTAGGTGGCGCCTCCTCCTCCACGGTCCCCACTGCCTGCGCCCGGGCCACGATGTCGCCTCCTCTGCCATCCTGGGCGGGGGTGGACTCGGCGGTGCCCTCGGGGACGGGCCCTTGCCGGGGCAAGGATCTCGGCCGGCCACCGCCCGGCTAGCCCCGAGCTCTCCTTCCATGGGGCAGCACGGTGGGCGTTTGGGCCCCCGGGACGGCCCCCTCCACCGCGCATGGTGTGGGTCTGCTCCTGCTTGGAGGAGGGGCTGCCCAACCTGGAGGGGCTGTGCAGGCAGCACCGTCAGGGCCAAGCTCTGTACCTGTACCTCAGGCTGGCCTGTCACGTTTCCTCCCATCCTGAAATCTGTGCTGAGTCCATCCTGTGGTCCACCCTGTGGTCCACCCGAAGACAAACTTTCTAGAAGCCTGTGGTCCACCAAGGCAGGCCAGATCATCTGTGTTTCCAGGCTCAAGGGCCTCTCCAGCCGTGAGGGCAGGGCAGTGAGTGGGGAAAGGGGCTGAGAGCAGACGGGACAGACGAGGGGTCCGAGGGGTCTCAGAGCTGCTTTTCTTTCTGTGCAAGACAGCTGCCCAGGGTCCTGCCAAGGCTCCCAGGTGGGCCCTCCACCCTCCGGGTCCATGCCTTGCCCCGCGCAGGGCCCTGGCCATGGGTGCCAGTGGGAGCGGAAGTGGTCCCAACTCACTGAGCCCTTCCCCGCAGGTTACGGACAGGACTTGGCGGGCTTCGGACAGGGCTTCTCAGACCCCAGCCAGCAGCCCCCCTCCTACGGGGGCCCCTCGGTGCCCGGCTCGGGGGGTCCCCCCGCCGGCGGAAGTGGCTTTGGACGCGGTCAGAACCACAACGTACAAGGATTCCACCCCTACCGACGCTAGCCGCAGCACCTTGAGGATGTCGGGCGGCTGAGGCCAGGATTCAAACTTGTGAACTCGTGACAATCACAAACTTGGGGAAAATACCAACTGGAGCGTGGGGGGCTTCTGGCGGTGGCTGTGGGCATCTGGACCGAAGTTTTTAAACGTATTATTTCTCTAACCCATCAGCTCAATAAAAAAGTCACTGGTTCAACAACAGGGTTAAAAAAATTCTTCAGCTTTAATTCAAAACTTCAGGTTTCTTTTTCTTCCTTTTTTTTTGCAATTATTTTCCTGAGCCTTTATTTTACCGTATATTGTAAACTTTTATGTTAAAGAAAAAAATATACATTTACAAATTGTGAGATTTTTAAGAGAAATTTTCTACAATGTATACTCGCTTATTTTTTAATTTAAAACAGGGTTTCTGTCGGCACTGGTGGAGGTGAGGGGCGTTTTTAGTCCCTCACTCCTGGCTTTGAGGGTTGGGACTCGTTGGTCCAGAAACTCTGGGAGCTTAAAGAAGAAATCTACTGAGTGTGTTTTGTTTTTTGTTTATTCTTTGCTTTTGTCGACTGGCGTGCCTGGCCATGTCTGCAGGTGCGCCGTGGGGCCGCGCTCGCCTGCGTCCGCTCTGGCGTCAAGGACCAGGAGGAGGCCGGGCCAGCCCATCTCCCGCGCTTGGGGCTTTAGGGCGTCCCCGCTGACCGGTTTGAATAAAGAAAGTGCGTTTGGATTAGAAACCCACGCTGTGTCTGTTATTCCCTCTGCTTAGAGGAGCCCCTTTCCGTGTGGGGAGCCCGGGCCCTCTTCAGCAGGTCTGGGGCTTTGGGGGATCTGGTCTGGTGGTGGTGGGGGGCCTGGTCAGAGCTGCAGACGCACTGTGAGGGACCCTGGGTCCCAGGGTTCAGAGGCCACTTGCCAGGCTCCGAGGAAGAGACGTCTGCACACACGTGGGTGGGACTGGCCAGGCCACCCCCGCCCCTGCGGGAGTGACACCTGGACTGTGGCCTTGGGCGGGCCGCTCATCTTTCCATGAAGTGGGCCGTGGACATGGGTTGGGGCTGTCGGCACCCCCAGTTCAGGGCCGGTGGTGTGCAGCTCAGGGAGCTGAAGGTCGTCATGGTGGGCACTTGGTGGGGCCCAGCTGTTGTTCACAGGGCCCGAGAGGCAGGGCCAGGCCTGGGCAGTGGAGCAGCTCGAGTCCTAGCCAAGGGGGATCCCAGAGATGCAGAGGGAACCTTGGGGGCCAGGGAGGCGGGGTGGGACGAGTTCCCACCTGCAGAGTCTCCTCTGCCACGTGAAGTGACAGGGCCGTTCTGTCGTCGTAAAAACAACAATCAAGATTTCAGGACATAAATCCTGGATGGCTCCAGTGTGCCAGGCTTGAGAATGCGGTGAACTAGACAGCCGGAGAGCCCCAGCCCAGTGCACTTTGAGGGGGAAGGGAAGCTTGGCTCAGCCCAGAAAGCCAGTGAAACGGGCATCTTCTCCCCCAGACCCAAGACGACCCTCCAAGACTGCACCCCTCCTCCTCCCATCCCTCCGGTTCACAGAAGCAGCAGGGTCAGGCAGAGTGGGGGGCCTCGTGCCCGCACCCTCCAGTCCCCACCGCGTGTCGTCGCATTGTTAAAAGTTAGCTCCTTACATCAGCAAGATGAATTCTCTGCAAAATTACAGTCTCTTGGCCAAAGGGTGCCGTGCTATCATTTAAGGGCCTTCCAGCCAGCCAGGAGCTCCCAGGACCACGTTTGCCTCCGTAAACTTGGGCAAGCCCGCTTCGCACCTTCACACCCTGATAGACACTTCCTGCGTCCCAAACACAGTGATTGTACCCCACTGGGGCACGGAGGGACGTCCCCTCCGCGTGAAGCCTAATTGGTTACCGCCCCCCCCCGCCCCGCCCCGTTGTGGAAATGGCTGAGGAGGGCTCAGACTTCCCGTCCCCTCCAGGCCAGCCCCAGCTCCCCCCAAAGCCACTTGGTCGGTAGGGGGCCGGAGACAGTCACCTCGTGCCCCACACGCAAACTGAGTGAGGGCAAACTGAGTGAGGCGCGGTGGAGTCATGTGGTGGGGGGAGGGGAGGGCATTGGCCTTTTCTCTTGTTTTATCTTCTCATTCCTACCTCAGGGCCTTTGCACATTCACTCCCTCTTCCAGGACCTCAGCCTCCCTGCAGGGCTGGTTGCATCCTCTATCTATTCATGGGGCTTACTCCTGCCAAATGTTTAACTGTTTTCTATGTATCACGTCTTTTTGTTCTTGTATGCCTCTGTTACGGCTTTCTTTTGCATTCAGTGACTATTTTCTAGTGTAGCTAGAAAATTAATTCTTTTAATTTTTTTCATTGTGCTTTTTGAGTTTTTTAGGGGGTTGTTCTATAGTTTACCACACACATCTGTTGGGTTGCTTTTTACTGTGACAAAATATAAGATTGGTAGGGGACTTCCCTGGTGGTCCAGTGGCTAAGACTCCACACTTTCACTGCAGGGGGCACAGGTTTGATCCCTGGTCAGGGAACTAAGATCCACATGCCACGCAGCCAAAAAAAAAAAAAATTAAAAAAATACAAGATTGGCCATTTTTAACTGCTTTGTAAGTGCACAGCTCAGTGGCATTAAGTACATGCACATTGTTGTGCAACCATCCCCACCATCATCTCCAGAACTTTCTCTTCCCAAACTGAAACTCTTAACTCCCCATCCTCCTCTCCTAGCCCCTGACCCCCACCATCTACTTCCTGCCTCTATGGATTTGGGTCCTCTGGGGACCTCACATGGGTGGGATTATACAGTATTTTGTCCTTCTATGTCTGGATTCTCTCACTGATGTCCTCAAGTTCCATCCACATTGTAGCATGTGTCAAAATTTCCTTCCTTTTTAAGGCTCAATTATATTTCACTGTGTGGGTGGACCTCATTGTGTTTATCCCTCATTCATGGATGGACACTTGGGTTGTTTCCACCTTTTGGCTACTGTGAATCATGCTGCTGTGAACATGGGTGTGCAAATCTGTTGGAGTCCCTGCTTTCAGTTCTTTGGGGTATGCACGCAGGAGTGGGATTGCTGGGCCACATGGTACCACATACATCTTAATGTACCAGAATTGCCTTCAGATGGACACTTGTTCCAGTGACTATTGAAAGCGTACTCCTATATAGCTCTCATCCCTCGGCCCGTCCTTGCTCTTCTTGTTAGACATATTACATGCTTATGTGTTGCAAACCTAGCACTGCAATGTTGCAGTTGTTACTTTATATCGATATAAGTTCGTCTGTTAAAGGCTGGCTGGTCCCTATCAGGGAAGCCGTTTCTGACCATCTGTGCAAAGCCACTGTCCCAACCCCCCGAGTTTCCTTTTGGCTCAGATATCTGTATGACCTTGTTTCTTACGGGTCTGTCTCGCCCACTGGGACGCGAGCTCCCTAGGGGAGGGCCAGCCCCGAACCCAGACAGCGCGCTTACTGCAAACAGGCACTCCATAAACACTTTTTTACGTGGATTTCATTATGGAGATTAAGGAGCACGAATATGAGTTTCCAAAACGGGCGGCGACGCGTCCCACGTCCCCCAGTTGAGGAAGGGGCTCCCAAATACTAGGCGGCCGGCTCCAGCCTGGGGGGTCCGAGCACCCAAGGTTGGCAGAGGCTCCTTTATTCCTCGCAGCCAGCGCTCTGGCCTCCGGACAGCAGAGGGCGCGCGTCCTCCGTTGGGAAAGCGGAAGCGCAAGCGCGCGCAGCCCGGGGGCGGGGCACGTGAGAGGCCGCGAGATAACTGCGCAGGCGCAGAAAGGACGATCTTTTCTGAAGAGCTGACCAGATGGTGAGTGCTGTGGTTAGTGTGTCCGTCCCGGGCCCATCCGGCGCCATCCGAGCTCTGGGCGCGCAGTGGAGGCCGGGGTCAGGCCGCGCGGCTGCGGCAGCCTCCTGCAGGCCTCTGGAACCGCCGCCGGACATGGGGGCGCGGGGCGGGCCTGCTGGGTGTCGGAACGACCCGGGTCAGGGAAGGCCTGTGTCGGCCCGCTTGTCCCAGCCGAGCCCCCGTGGCCCCGGGCCGCCCCAGGACGGGCCCGAGGTGGTGCGTCCCCGTGGGCTTCCGTGCCCGGGAGGGCCGCACGTTTCTCGGTGGGAGCCGCGGGCTCGGTTATGCCGCCGCAGGCTGGGAGATGGGTCTCGGGGTCCCGCTCACCAGTATCCCGGCCCGCGCAGGCGGAAGTGGAGCAGAAGAAGAAGCGGACCTTCCGCAAGTTCACCTACCGCGGCGTGGATCTCGACCAGCTGCTGGACATGTCCTAGTAAGTGGCGGCCGGGCAGGGGAGGGGGATGGCGGCGGCGGGGGTGCCCGAGGGCTGGGGGCTGCAGCCTGACCTGCGGCCGCGGCCGTAGACCGTGTGTAAAGGAGAGGGCGGGGCTGCGTGCGGATAAAACTCCACGTGGAGACGTTGAGGATCGAATTTAAAAGGATTTCTATGCGTCCTCTTTGGACGTGTTTTCGTCCACTCGGAAATGTAAACGCTGTCCTAGCTCGCGAGCCTCTTGAGATCGGGCAGCTGCAGGCTGGGATTTGGTACGTGGGCGGGAGTTTGCCGATCTCTGGTATAAGGTTTGGCTGGAGGAGATGGAAGCTTTTAGGCAGGGTGGGTGCGACGACCTGGCCCCCAGATGGGGAGGGAGGCTTGCGGGCAGCCAGGGACGCCTTTTTTCCTGGAGGTGTACGCGGGTCTGGCTCGGAGGGGCCGGCTTCCTGGGGGCACAGCACAGGGTCCTCGTTGGCTGTGGGTTTCTCAGGGTGGCCCCGCTCCTGGGTTCTTGAGGCCTTCGGGGCAGAGCAGTTTGCCCGTGAAGTTCGGCGGCTTCGCCGCCTCACCTGAGCTATCTCTTTTCCTGGCTCGGCTTCCTCGTTTGTAGACAGCGGGGGCGGGGGGCGGTTCTTGAACCGGAGGGCTTTATCCCGAACATTCGGCGCGGGTGCCGTGGGCCCTGGCAGGGCTGCGAGTGTTGCTTTGGGGGCCCTACGGGAAGCGGGAATGTCAGTGGGCGGGCGGTGAGGGTGAGCCGGGTCTCAGGCCTCCCGCTCTGTGCGCTGTGCCTGCAGTGAGCAGCTGATGCAGCTGTACAGCGCGCGGCAGCGGCGGCGGCTGAACCGCGGCCTCCGGAGGAAGCAGCACTCGCTGCTGAAGCGGCTGCGCAAGGCCAAGAAGGAGGCGCCGCCCATGGAGAAGCCGGAGGTGGTGAAGACGCACCTGCGCGACATGATCATCCTGCCCGAGATGGTGGGCAGCATGGTGGGCGTCTACAATGGCAAGACTTTCAACCAGGTGGAAATCAAGGTGCGTGTGGGCTGTGCTGGGCCGGGGTGGGCGGGGCGTGGCCACCCACGCCCGCCTGACCACCCTGCTCCCTTCTTCCTCAGCCTGAGATGATCGGCCACTACCTAGGCGAGTTCTCCATCACCTACAAGCCTGTGAAGCATGGCCGGCCCGGCATTGGGGCCACCCACTCCTCCCGCTTTATCCCCCTTAAGTAGGCTGCTGGCCAATAAAGGTAGAGACTCGTCTAGTCCCGAGTGCGACCAGTCCTTCCCACGTGTGGTGCTTCCGGTCCACCCCCCAGGGAAGGGGGCTGGGCCTGGTCACAAAACCTGGAGGCTCAGGTGGGTCACGGGCCATTGTTGGACAGCGTGTGGCCCTGGGTTTCCTGCTGTAGACACAGCCCCTCCGGTAGGCTGAGGCTAGGGAACGGGTGGGTTGGGCTCTGTGCTAAGTCCCGGGATGTCCAGGGGCCTGCGCTGCCTGCATCGGTGCCTCCTCTCGGCTCTCCCTGTGCTCCTGATCAGCTTCCGAAAACCACAGTAACCCCGGGGCCCCGAGCCTTGGATTGAGCCTTCCTGGGGTGTCCTGTGGGTGGGGTCTCCACCGTGTTCCCTAAGTCTTCCTGGTCAGATCTTGTTTCCTTCACGATGGGAAAGATGGCAGATGCCCCAGTGGATGGACAGGCACCGTGACTGTCCAAGTAGCAGTGAGGCCCTGAGGGGTCCCTACGACTTGCTGATGGGATGTGGAAGAAAGTGGATGGGACTCCCAGGTTCTGGCCTGATATACTGGAAGGCTGGAGTTGCCATCAGCCAAGGTGGGGAGCAGGGGGGTGTCCTGCAGGTGGCCTTTAGGCACCCAAGTCTGCACCTCAGTTTAGAATGTGAGGGGCGGCCACAGTCCAGCCATGGAGGTGGGGAGGAGATGGTTGAAAGGAGCTTCTCCCCCTGTGACTGCTGCTCTGGGCTCCTTTTCCGGAATTTCAGTTTTAACGTAATTTGCTTGTACTGTTACATCTTGGTCTGGAGTTAAATTGAACAGAAAGCACAGCTCATCGTGTGTAACCTCGAGTGGAGAAGGCAGGACACAGATTGCGTGACAGGATTAAGCACTCGGGTTGGCCCAGTTTGGCAGAAGGACCCAAGTGCTGAGACTAGATTCTCTGCAGTCTGTCTTATGTCCCTGATTCATGGAGGGCTCCTTTAAACCCTTAAGGAGAAGAGAGCAACCCGTTAGGAACAGGGCTGATGTATAAACAGACAGACGTCAAAATGCTGCTGGACCTCTAGTTCCTAACGCGCACATGCCAGGAGCCAGAGCCCTGCAGAAACCATGAGCTTCCGTGGGCTGAGAAAGGACAGGTGGGCCTGACCTACACCTGGCAGGAGGGAAGGATGAGTGGGGAAGGCAGCCCGTGGGTCCAGCGCACTAGATAGGACACCTGGGTGATGGCAAAGGTGAGAAGTGAGGGGCTGGCAGCCCATTCAATGGATAGAACACTGACACACTTGTGGATGGCCCCCTGAACCTGATCGGGCTTCAGAAGAACCAGCTAGAAACTTGAATACATCACGTGAGGCTTGGGTGTCAGGTGAGATTAGCTGTCTGCCTCGCAGTGAGTTTAAAGGCCTTTGTGAGGGCTGCCATGGAAGGTCTCTGGGCAACATGGACCAGATTCACTTCAGTCAGAACAGGACCTGCCTGCCCGGCCCCACAACTGGAAAGGAAGTAGGTAGCCTCCCTCCACTGTAGCCTCAGTTGTCTTTTTGGAAATTCCATAATTTAAAAGAGCAATTGGGCTTTACCTGGTTGCGTAGTGGTTAAGAATCCGCCTGCCAACGCAGGGGACACCGGTTACAGCCCTGGTGGGGAAAGATCCCACATACCGCGGAGCAACTAAGCCCTGTGCCACAACTACTGAGCCCGTGCGCCTAGAGCCCGTGCTCCACAACGAGAGAAGCCACCACAATGAGAAGCCCGTGCACTGCAACGAAGAGTAGCCCCTGCTCGCCACAACTGGAGAAAGCCTGCGCAGTAACAAAGACCCAGCGCAGCCAAAAAAACAAAGGACTTCCCTGGTTGTGCAGTGTTTAAGAACCTGCCTGCCAATGCAGGGGACACGGGTCCGAGCCCTGGTCCAGGAAGATCCCACATGCTGTCGAGCAACTAAGTCCATGTGCCACAACTACTGAGCCTGTGCTCTAGAGCCCATGAGCCACAACTACTGAAGCCTGTGTGCCACAACTACTGAAGTCCGGGAGTCCTAGAGCCTGTGCTCTGCAACGAGAGAAACCACCGCAACGAGAAGCCCATGTGCTGCAACTAGAGAAAGCCCGCGTGCAGCAACAAAGACCAACACAGCCATAAGTAAATCAATAAATATTTTAAAAAGGAAAGATAAAGCAATTGCTGAAGTAAACACGTTTTTTACATTGGATTGGAAGAGTAGAGAGGAATGCCCTGGGCGAATCCGACCCTTCGCAGGGAGGTGGTTTTTGACCCTGAGCACGAAAAGCTGTACAAACGTGCGTAACTTTGGAGCTGCTAGGCCCTCCTGCAGGAGCAAAATGCATGTGCCAGGGGTGTGAGCCCCTCCATCTTGCGGAGTGGAACTGTGCTGGTGGAAGTGGGGATGGGTGCTGCCCGGGGTGTGCAAACATTGCCATCTGTTTGTAAATAAAGTGTTATTGGCACACAGACATACCCATTCATATTCATTCCGGTGCTTTCCTGGCCTGCGGAGTCAAAGTTACTGACTGAACCTTTAGCACAGAGTTTCTTATTTTGTAAAAATGAGCAGGACCCTCCCTGGGACAGCAGCATTGGTGTGACCCCTCATCAGGCCCCCTGTAACCAGGGTCACCTTTTGAGCGTTCACAGGAAGCTTCCAGCCTGGCCACCACAGGTCACCGGGGTGGGCTTAGGGCAGGAGTGGCAATGATCATCACTTTAATTTTCTGCAGTTTGTATAATAGTTACGTAAGATTAGGAGACTGCATATTAGTATTGTATCGAACACCTCGTCTTATCCAGACTGCGGCGCGCACTGTAGCCGCCAGGTGGCGCCTGAATCTTGGAGTACTATCGGGGCGGTACAGGGGGCGAGGCAGGAGTCCTTGTGGACCCGGACGTCCCCGCCCAGCCCTTCTGTCTGGTGGCGGCCCGGGCTCCGCCTTCAGGCCGCGCTACGTTCCTGCTTCTTTGTCCCGTCCCTCCTGAATCTGTCCTGGGCCCCTGAAGCCTGCGCGCCATCTCCACCATCTCAGAGGCAACTCCCTCGCTGGGGCTCGGGGCTCTACACCCCTCTCCCACCCCCGTCGGCCAGCTAGCTTCAGAACCTAACTTGCGTCTGCCGCTTCCCACCGCCCCACTGCTACCACCCTGGCCAGCCCTCCACCATCTCCCACCTGGACGTCAATTTAATGCGTGTCATCCTCCTGGGATCTCCCCAGGCTCCAGAAGAACGCCCAGGGTCCGCCGTGGCCCAGGAAGCCCCGCCCCCCGCTGTTCCTCGGCCTCTCCCAACCAGTTCCCACCTCCCAGCCTTCCCACGGGCTCCACTCTCCGCCGGACGCCCTTCCCGCTGATTCCCGGCACCTGCTTGCGGAGGCCGGCCCTCACCATCCCGGCCACAGTAGCGCCCCTTTCTCTCGCCGCTTGTTCTCTACTCCCCAGGACTTAGCAGAGCTCGTGATAACGCCCCCTCCGCCACTCCCACCGTCCCTTTCCATCCCCCCCCTCCCATCCCTCCCCACCCCACCCCACCCCATCCTCCCCATCTCCCCCACCCCACCCCTCCCGGACGCCCTCAGTCGCCCCGGACCCCGCCTCGTCTCCCGGCACCTCCCACGGCCTGTTCTCCCCGAAGCCGCCAGAGGGCGCGTGTGAGCAGCGAGCGGGGCGCGTCCCTGCTCTGCCCGCCGCCCTGGGGGCTGGCTCCCTCGTCCCCCCACCCCGGCGCTGCACGGCCTGACCCGCCCAGTCCCCTCCTCGTCCTCACCTCCTGCCCCTCCCTTTGCGCTAGCGGTTGATGCTGCCGGGATGCTCTTCTCTCTTGGGTCACCCCTCAGGTCTCCACTCAAGTGCCCTTCCTAGTAGCCCCCCACGCCCCCCACCTCCCCTGCTGTTTCCTCCTCAGCGCCCACTTCTAGCCAACATGTTCTCCTGTTGACTATCGGTCCCTCTCCCCCCAGTGTCAGCTTCCCACGGTCAGGGGCTTTGACTATTTTGTTCACTGCATAGGGCCCAGCACGCAGTAGGTGTTTAAGTGTTTTGTAAATGACTGAAAGTTGGTTTACGTGTGGTGTCGCCCACCAGTCCCCCGCGTGCCCAGCGCCCAGTTCAGAGCCCGGCAAGCAGCAGGCGCGCAGTCAACGTTTGCTGAATGACTAATGAACGGAACGCGCGGCCCCGGCCACTGCAGGGACACTGTCCAAGCGGGCAGCCGACTGAGGCCGAAGGGCGGCGCCCCCCTACGTGCCTTCGAGATCTCCGTCCTCCAGGGGACCCCTCCTACCCCGGGCCCACTTCCCAACACCGGACCGCCTCTCCAGCTCCCGTGAGAGCCCCTCCCTGCTCTTCCCCCGCCCCCAGGGACCCCTCCCGCGCCTCTCTAGGGCTCCCCAACCCCGTTGGACCCCCGCCCCTCCCCCCTCCTTCTCCGCTCACGCTGGTCCCCGTCCCCATCTCCCTCACTCGGTATCTCCTCACGCCGCCCCTCCCAAGTCCTCAGTCCCTCGAGACTCCCTTCCCCCGCCCGGGAGGGCCCCCCAGTTACCCCCTCTTTCGCCCCCTTCGCGTTAGAGTCCCCGCCTGCCCCGCCGTGTGACCCCCTCTCAGTCCCTTGCTCCGCGCAGGCGCAGGCTTCCCGGCCCGTCCCTCCCACCCCCACCCCCGGCGGCCGAGGGGCGGGGCGCAGACTGATTGAGGCGGCCGCGGCTCCATGGGGCTCCTGGGGCTGCTGAGCCTGCTGCACTCGGCCTTCTTCGGGGACCAGGTAGGGCGCGGGGGTCCCGGCCGCGGGGCGTGGGGTCTGGCCGTGGGCGCGGCTGGGGCGGGAGAGCCGCAGCCCGGAATGGGGTGAGGACCGCGGGAACGGTGGTCGCGGCAGCGGGAGGCGCAAGGGCACGCGCAGGGAATCGCCAAGGGTCTGGGGTCTCGCGCAGTCGCTGTGGAGACCGTTGCCAGGGAAACCGCCTCAGGTTGTTCGCAGGGCTGGCAGCCCCTCCCCCGCGCCGCAGCCACAGTCCCCCCCCCCCCACTCCGGGTTTGCGCAGGCGCGGCCACGCCGGGCCCAGCCTTCTGCCTCCGAGACAGACCCCCGGACCCCTCCTCATTGCGCAGACCAGAAGACTGGCTGCGGCGGGGGCGCTGCGGCGAGGACTCGCTCTGCCGAGGCTCCGCCGTGCGCAGGCGGGTGGGGGACCGTGCCACGCCCTACAGCTCTCCAGGCCTCAGTTTCCCCTTCTGGCCGCAGAGCGTAGGGCTGACTTAGATGTTCGCCCACGCGGATGTCCATAGTAATATCCATCCCATCGGGCCCGAGCGCTTTGCTGGCCTCCGAAATCTGAATTCTGGGGCTATAACATCCCCTCTTTAAGAGAAACTGAGGCTGGGAGGGTGCTGCGGGGAGCCCAAGGTCACGCCTCGAGCTGGGCTGGAGCCTGAGCGCGGGGCGGAGGCGCCCGCAGAGGGCACAGCCCAGAGGCCGGCGGGAGCTGTCCGCGGTGCTGAAGGAGCCTCGAGCCCGTCCGCTCCACGCCCGGGAAACTGAGGCCCAGAACCGTGGTCAGGCGACCCATCCCGGGTCGGGATTCGGGGACGCGGCCTGGACCAGCCGGCCCCACCCCTCCCCCACCTCCAGTGGCATTCTCTCCTCACCTGTCAGGGCCCTGCCCAGTCACCCAGCCTGAGCCCGTCTCTGTGATCTCATGACCACCTGCTGCCTTCCTGCTCCCCTGTCCCCCACCCCCATCCAGCTCCGAGTCGGGGGACGCTCCTGGTTCCGCCCCCGTCCCCTGACACGGCGGAGGCTCAGTGGGGAAGGGGGGGGGGCGAATCAAGGGGGCAGAGATGCCCGGGGTCAGGCTCAGAAGGCCCAAGAATGAACCTGGCTGTGTGCCAGGCTCGGGGGGCGTTGTTTTATGGTGGCGATGGGGAGAATCGAGCCCTGTGCGGTAGAGGGAGCAGACGATACCAGGGAGGGAGACTGGGAAGAGGCCCCCCACTAGACCTTGGCACCCCGAGATTGGGCCTGGGGTCCTGGGAGGCTCTGAGGGTTCCGAAGGCTCTTGTCTTTCTAGAATTTACAGTGATGCCCGATTCTGGCTGTGGCTCAAAGATTTACAGGGTCAAGGATTTGGGGTGGTGTCAGGGACGTGATGTTCCAGAGGCTTGCGGACAAGGGCATTTTGCCTTGGGGTCTCAGCCCTCATGTGCTCTCAACCTTCCAGGCCCCAGCCCCACCCAGAGTGTTGAGGAACGCCCAGGGAGGGCCTGGTTGGGCTTGCACATGAACTCAAGCAACGTGCTCCCTGCCCTGAGCGTCAGTTTTCCCCTGTGAATGAGGACAAGACTGGCCATTGGACCCTCCAAGCCCCCTGCCAGCTCTAACGTTCTGGCTGAGAGGGGCCTGGAGAGCAGTGGCATCTAAGACTGGATGGGGGAGCTGAGACTTCGTCCCATGGGTGTTGGGGCAGGGATTCTCTAGCCACCTCCCAGTGAACAAAATGGGAAACTGAGGCCATGCCCCAGGTCATGCAGGGGAGTCAAGGTGGAGCTGAAGTCGGCCCTGGGCTCTGTCCTCTCCCCGCCCCCATTCCAGCTTTGCCCAGTCTGCCCTGCTTTCCCGTGGTCAGCTCAGCCCCAGGACTCCTCCTCCTCTAAACGCCGCATCAGTTCCCTGGTCCAGCCCCACCACCGAAGTCCATATGCCTTGAGTGGGCTCTGATCTCTCCTGGCTCCAGGCATTGTATGTGCTGTTCCCTCAGCCTGGAATGCTTTTCCCCTCCTTGATCCCATGCCCAGCTCTGACTCATGCTGAAGAGGCCCAGCACCGGTGTCCCCTTCTCAGTGCAGCCTTCCCAGCCTCTGGAAAGAGCCCTTCTGCCCATTGCACTCGCTCCCGGGTCCCACAGGCTGGGGGCGGCTGTGTTTGGCTCCGGAGGCTCTGGAACACCCAAGGTCCAAGTTCTTTCGGCGCCTCCAGTGTTTTTGTCCCAGGGTGGGACACAAGGGGCCTCCTGCAGCCGGCCCAACAGGAGACACCATGGTGGCCGTGGTCCTTGTGTCCTTGGCTGCCCCTCCTGTCCTGTCCTTCCCTGCACCAGCCCTTACAAAGGCTGCAGCCACCTCCCGATTTTACAGAGGGAGAAACTGAGGGTCTCCAGGTGAACGACCTGCCCTGGCCCCCCAGCCAAGAGAAGAGAGAGGCAAGCCCCAAAGCCATGTCTTCTTCGTCCTTTGGGCAGCAGGCGGCCTGAGCTGCAGCTGCAGATTCGGCCTCTGGGTGTTAAACCCTCAAGTGGCCTCCGGGGACCTACTGACGATCTGAGACAGCTGGGGACGGGTACTCCTGGGAGCCCAGCCCCCTCCCTCTGCTGGCTTCCCTTGTGCGAGGGTGAATTATGGGTCCCACAGGGGACAGACACAGAGAGTCAGAGATTCAGAGAATGTAGGAAGGGCCATGGAGTCACGGAGGCGCTGACACTCTGCCAGGCAGGGGGACAGGGAGAGATGTAGGGTCCCAGCGTGCCTGCCCATCCCCCACGCTCACCCCCCATGTCAGCCAGGACGCTCGACGGGGTGGTCCAGCTAGATCCCCAACCCTGGCCTGCCCTGACCCATCGGATCCAGGCCAGTCCGTATCCGTGGAGAGGGGCTTCCTGCCCCGCCCCTGGAGCTTCCCTCCCTCCACCCTAAGGTTCTGATGTAACACCCAAAACTGGATGGCTTACACTCATATTCTGCAGATCCAGCCACTGCAAGTTCTGAAACGCCATTTCACCCCGAATGGAGTGGAGGCCTGGAGTGGAGGACACAAGGTCATGGTCATTGGGAGGCTCCCTTCCCTAAGGGGTATTCACCCATACACACACGCACGCGCACACACACACACACACACACCCCGCCGAACCCGCTCGGAGGCCCGAAGCCCCGCACCCGCCGGCGGTCCCAGCCCCGGGCCGCCATTGGCTGTTGCCATGGCACCAGCCCATCTTCCCGTGCCGCCATTGGCCGCCGCGCCTGCATCCCGCATCCTCCCCCGCTCGCGGTGGTCTCGCCCAGCGCCCGGAGTGGCGGCGCCGCCTGGCGAGGCCCGGACTGGGCTTTGTCTAACGCGGAGTCCTCGTCCGCCCCGCCGAAACCCCGGAGCCCTGGAGCCCGCGCCCCGCGGCCGCCCCAGCCCCGGAGGACTGGGAACTTGGGCGGGGCCGGCGTAGCTGCGCGGAGGGAGGAACCCCCAGGCCCTCGGCACCGCAGCCAGCCCAACCCCAGTGAGATAAAGTAAGCGGGCGCCTTCCCTGGGTGGAGGGCAGCGCGGGTGCGGCCTCCGCCTTGCCGGAGTCTCTGTCCTTTTCTCTCTGCCGCGCCTGTAAGCACACAGGCTGGAGCCTCCGTTTCTTCAGGGCGGAGCCAGAGGAGAAACTGTGTCCCAGGGAGGTGGGCGTCTGCGTCGCTGCAGTTGATCCCATGCAAACACCCACTCACAGGTGTCAATACCCAGACCTCCCAGAGTCTTCGGACAAGACACTGTGTGTCTTGGGGAATGGTGCTGCACCTCTCTGTCATTCAGACAGAACCCCTAGCTATTGGTGCTTTCCTATCGGTGCACACATATCGGATGCGGTCCCCCGAGGCAGCCTGGGGGTGAGGGGCAGGCAGGAGGGAGGAGGTGGCCTTGTGACGATGGCGGGAGTTAGGAGAGGTGCTCCGGGCAGGAGAACTGCATGTGAAATGGCCTGGGGGAAAGAGAGCTGCCGGTGGCAGTGATGCGGGCTGTACGCAGAGGGCTCACAGCTTATGCTGAGGGTACTGGGGAGCCGTGGAGGCATTTGCGCAGGGGAGAAATGGACTCCAACTCGCAACTTTCCCTCTGTCCGTGCATGAAAAGGGGATCGTGGGAGGCCGGGAAGAGGCTGGCGAGGCTGCCCTGGGAGGGGCCAGCTGGGTAGAGCTTGAGGAGCTGGTGGGAGTGGGGTGTTGGGGACCCAGGTTGGAATGGGAGGGAGCCTGATGCGTGGCCCTGCTACCAAGTTCAGTCTGATGGGGACGCAGGAGTGACCACTGGGTCACTCCTGTGGGGGGAGTGAAAGGTCTGAGGCTCTGTCTGGGCCATTCCAGAAGAGCCCCTTGGGGGCAGCCTGGGGAGAGGGCCCCAGGAGGGGTCTGGGTTTGCCGAGTGGGAGGGGCATGCACGGGACTAGTGCTTCCCCCTGGCTGGGCATGGCATGGTGGCCTCAGCCAGGACACAGGGCCCCAGTCGGACCCCAGGGATCTTGCTACAGCGCCAGTGGGTCCTGATCCCCAGCTGGGACCCCCGACTGAACCTCGGGCAGGATCAGTATCAGGGTAAGAGAGGGGACTGTGGTCCTCAGGCGCCAGCCTCCCCCACCTGACACACTGTCACCCATGGGACTGTCCTGTCTGCTCCATGACCACCATCCCACCTGGCCCTCTAGTTGGCCCATAAGATAAGCCTGGTAGACCGAGTTCTCCCCATTCCTCAGATGTGCAAACCGAGGCCTGCAGCGGGGGAGGGGCTTGTGTGCTTCCAGCACTGCCTGGACTTGTGACCACTTCCAGGACAGTGTCTGGGTCCCAGTCATGCCTGCTGCGTCCCCCCAGGCTCAGTTTCTCTCTCTGGGAACAGTCGAATGCTGATCCTTGAGGCTCAAGGCTCAGGACTGTGACAAGGTGTCAGATGACAAGGCCAGGCACGCAGTAGGTCCTCTGAGTGGTTAGAATGGACTGACTCCTCCTTGGGGCCGAGCCCCCCCTACCCCTACTCCAGGCCCAGCTGTGCCCACAGTGGGTGGGGGGGCTCCTGAGGGGAAGGAGAGGGAGAATGAGTGAGCGAGTGAAGGAATGGGTGTGCCCCGGTGGTGGAGGGAGAGGGAAGGGGCAGGTGCCCCCCTGTGGGCAGGGGCGGCTGACTGATTTGGGGAGGGGGCTCAGGCGGGCAGGGGGAGGGGGCTCCCAGGGAGGAGCTGGCGGAGGGGATGGGCTGCCATTGGTGCATCTCAGACAAAGGCGGAGGGAGGGGGTGAGGGCTGATGGGAAGGGAACAAAGAGGAAAGGGGGGCCGGTGGTGGGACGGCTCGGTCAAGAGGGCCAAGCCAGGGAGGAGACACCGGCTAGCTGGACAGAGGGAGGAGGCTGGGCTGTAGCAAGAAGGGCAGCCAGACACACAAAGAGCAAGTGGCAGTGGCGGCTCCAGGGGCGGGGGCAGGGGCCTCCGGGGGCTCTAGGGACAGAGGGCTGACCGGAGAGGCATCAGGGCCGAGCAGGTAGCTACTCCGGATCCAGCTGCTGCTGGAGGGGGTGTCCAGGCTGCAGACCCCCAGGATGACTACGGTGGGTTTGTGTCTGGCTGGCTGGCTGTCCAGCTGCTGGGGCCACCATCAGCCCGTCCATCGCTTTCTTAGAACCTTCACGGCGTTCTTATTGGCCAGCATCTGGGCCAGCTGGTAGTCTGTCCACCCAGCCTCTGGGCGGCTGTGCTCATTCAGGAGAGGGTCTTGGCTCTCCGTCCATCTGTCTGTTTGTCTCTCTCTCTCTGGCTGTGTGTCTCTGAGCCTGGTGGCATTGGACTGGTGAGTCCCCCTGCCAGTTTCAACTGTCTGGCTGTCCGTCTGTGTGTCTAAAAGCCCCACAGTGAGGGCCAGTGTCTGTCTGTGTCTTGTCTGTTGGTCAGTTCAGCTGTCTGTCTGAACACCTCTCCGACAGTTCTGTCCCTCTGTCTCCCGTTGTCCCTGCCTATGTCCGTCACTCCACCTGCCAGGCCGTCTGTCCCCCAGATTCCCTGGGCCAGCACCATCCCGCCTGCAGCAGTCCACGCCAGCCACCCCTGCCTGAGACCCAACCCAGGGCTGGAACTTAGGTCGAGGGCCGCCCCCTACCCAGACCCTCAGATCATCCCTCTCTCCTGTGGGCCCAGGCGCTGCAGGAGCTGAAGATGACGAGCTCCGTGGCGCCCTACGAGCAGCTGGTGCGGCAGGTGGAGGCCTTGAAGGCCGAGAACAGTCACCTGAGGCAGGAGCTTCGGGATAACTCAAGCCACTTGTCCAAGCTGGAGACAGAAACGTCGGGCATGAAGGTGCGAGGGGAGGCTGGGCGGAGGACGTGGACCCGGGTCACAGGGACAAACATCAGGGCGCTGGGCCCAGGGATGGGCAGGCAGGACAGGGGCATCTCACAGGGGGCTGGACCACTGACCGCTCTCTTTCCGGCCTCCATGTTCAGGAGGTCCTGAAGCACTTGCAGGGCAAGCTGGAGCAGGAGGCCCGTGTGCTGGTGTCCTCGGGGCAGACCGAGGTGCTGGAGCAGCTGAAAGGTGAGGGGCTGGCCTGGGGACCCCCCCCCCCGCACGTTGGGGCCAACCCTGGTCCGCTTCCTGAGGGAGCTGGGAGGAGGGGGCGCAGGGGGCGTGCTGACGTCAGCCTCTCCCTCTGCGCCCATCCAGCCCTGCAGATGGACATCACCAGCCTGTACAACCTCAAGTTCCAGCCCCCGGCTCTGGTCCCTGAGCCCACTGCCCGGACCCCCGAGGGAAGCCCGGTGCACAGCTCTGGGCCCTCCAAGGACAGCTTTGGGGAGCTGAGCCGGGCCACCATCCAGCTGCTGGAGGAACTGGACCGGGAACGGTGAGATGGTGGGGAACCTTGCCACAGGCAGTGGTCACAAGGCTCCACCCACATCATGAGCCCCCTTGCCCACTCCCTGCCCCATCCCCATGTGGTGCCTCAGCCCCCTTTCCTGGCCCAACTGACCTCAGCTGGAGGACAAGGGCGGGGGGGGGGTGTTCCTGGCAGAGGGGAAGGCTCCTGGGAGACGTCCCCAGGGGTCCTGGACACACAGGCGTCACCAGGGACAGGGCTGTGTCCAGTGCCAGGGCTCACAGTCAGGCCTGGAGCCAGAGAGACTCAAGGCAGCCTTTGTGGAGAAAGGGCTGCGGCCCAAGAAACCTGGGCTTGAGGCCAGAAGGAGGAGGCAGGGTCTGGGTGCCTAGCTCAGCTCAGCTGCGTTGTGTGCGGTCAGACAGGGAAGTTCTGGAGCAGCCTGGAGTTAAGTCCATGCTTTGCTGTCTGACCTCAAGCAAGAACGCTAGCCCCTGCCAGCCTCAGACTTCTGCTCTGTAAAATGGGAATAGCAGTGTCTCCTCACAGGGTGTGAAGAGGGAGACTCTACTGCACCTGGAGCAATCCGAGCCTGAAGTTTGCCCTGTGTAGGCTAGAGGGAGATTAGCCAGTGTTCGAGAGGTGTTAGAACAGCCTCCTCAGAGCCTTTCTCCGAGGACCAAAATTTACAAAGGAGTTACCTTTTTTACTTTCAAATAATTTCTGCACTCCATCCCCACCCCAGTGCCAGGGGCACCACGGGCGAGACTTTGCCACACTACCTATTAAACTTGGCACCCAGTAAGCACCCCAGAAGTGATTACGAAAGTCAGGGTAAACAAACACATGGCAACGTCTCCCGCTCCGTGAGCCCGCGTCCACCGACCGGCCCTCCGCCAGGTGTTTCCTATTGAATGAGATCGAGAAGGAGGAGAAGGAGAAGCTCTGGTATTACTCGCAGCTGCAGGGCCTATCCAAGCGCCTGGACGAACTCCCGCACGTGGAGACGGTGAGCGCGCGGAGCTGCCCGGGATTTTGCAGTGCCCCGCCCCGCCCCGCCCCGCCCATGGCGGGGGGCGGAGTGGAGCGGAGGCCCAGCCCTCGCCCGGGTATCGCCCCCCTCAACTCACCGAGGCCCACCCGCCCCTCCCAGCAGTTCTCGATGCAGATGGATCTGATCCGGCAGCAGCTGGAGTTCGAAGCCCAGCACATCCGCTCGCTGATGGAGGAGCGCTTCGGCACCTCGGACGAGATGGTGCAGCGGGCGCAGGTGCGGCTGGGGCGGAGCCTGGGCGGAGCCATACACCGGCGGGAGGATCAGAGCGCAGATATTGTTGTGGGAGGGGCGCAGATATTGTTAATGGGCGGGGTTATATGCCTGCGGGCGAATCAGAGGACAGAGACTCCTGCGGGTGGGGCCTGACGCAGGAAGCGGAGCCAGAGTTAAGAGCTGAGTGTGAGCGGAGCCGTAGGGGGCTTAGCGCAGACCCCGGCACAGAGAAGAGTCCCAGAACGATAGGGACGGGGCCACCAGTGCGAGGAACCGTGTCTGACCAAGACTTGGGCGTTGACAGTCAAATGGCGGGACCAAGTCAGAAAATAGGTGGGTCCGGAGGGATGGCCTGGGGTTTAAGTTGTGGGCGGGGCCAGAGCCTGGGCTTGAGGGTTGGACCTTGGGTGGGATCAGGAAGTGGAGTCAGATAACTGGGGGTGGGGTGGGGGTGATGAGAGTGGGTGGGCCATATCAAGGAGGAGGCGGGGTCAGAGCCCAGGGTGGGGTTTTGGCAATGGATGGGGCCAAACCAGGGACTGGGTGGAGTCAGCATGGGGCAGGATTTGGACTGGGGACGGGGCCATATTGGGAGTGTGGGCGGAGTCGGAGCCGGGTGGGATTTCCTCAGTGTGCCCTTTCTCCCACGCAGATCCGTGCTTCCCGCCTGGAGCAGATAGACAAGGAATTGCTGTCGGCACAGGACCGGGTGCAACAGACCGAGCCCCAGGTACCAGGAGGGGCGAAGTCAGAGCCCTAGTGCGTGGTGACAGCCCCAGGCAGCAGGGAGACCCCCGGGCCCTGCCCAGGGTTCAGGAATCCGTCTGCGGCCCCCGCCACATCGTCGTGGGGGTAGGGCAGGCATCAGCAGCCTGGGCGCTTTGTGGGGTGCCCCTGGGCGGAACCCGCAGGCCTGGCGTTCTCCCCACAGGCCTTGCTGGCAGTGAAGTCGATGCCGATGGATGAGGACCCAGAGGCCGAGGTCCCCACGCACCCTGAGGATGGTGCCCCTCAGCCGGGCAACAGCAAGGTGAGGGGAGTCTGGGGGGGGATGCTGAGAGGCGGGGTGGGGGCAGTGGCGGCCGGCTGGGTTGGGATACACAGTGAAGTGGGTCCTGCATCCCTGCTGCATTTGAAGGCCCCTCCCTCTCCAGGCCTCCCTAAAGCATCCCCAGGTGTGGGAGGGTCATCCTGAGTTGGAGTGAGTCGGGAGGTTGGGTTGTGGTGCGGAGCCTGGCGTGGGTGTGGATACCTGTTCTGTATATTTGAGGGGCACTCTGCACTTAGATGTAGGGGGCCACCCCTAGGAGTACTGGTGAGGCTGATGGGGTGGACATTTGGCTCTCATGGGCTGGGGGCATCTCTGCAGTGGTGTGTGTGTGTGTGTGTGTGTGTGTGTGTGTGTGTGTGTTGCTCCCCGGGAGGATGCAGGGTGAGGGTAGTGGGGTGAGCAAGAGATTCTCCTGGGCTGAAGTCATAGGACTCTCATCCGTTTAGGGGGAGTGCAGGTGGGCCCGTCTGGGGCCAGGTGAGCCAGGCGGGGCTCCCCACCCTGACATCTCCTGCCCCTCGCAGGTGGAGGTGGTCTTCTGGCTGCTGTCCATGCTGGCGACGCGTGACCAGGAGGACACGGCACGGACGCTGCTCGCCATGTCCAGCTCACCTGAGAGCTGCGTGGCCATGCGCCGCTCGGGCTGCCTGCCGCTGCTGCTGCAGATCCTGCACGGCACCGAGGCGGGGGCTGGGGGTCGCAACGGGACCCCAGGGGCGCCGGGAGCCAAGGATGCGCGCATGCGCGCCAACGCAGCGCTGCACAACATCGTCTTCTCCCAGCCGGACCAGGGTCTGGCACGCAAGGAAATGCGCGTCCTGCACGTGCTCGAGCAGATCCGTGCCTACTGTGAGACCTGCTGGGACTGGCTGCAGGCCCGGGACGGTGGGCCCGAGGGCAGCGGCGCCGGCGGCGGTGAGTGAGTGAGCAGCTTCTGTGCGCTGGGCGGCAGCCTGGGCTCCCCGGGGGCCAGGGCAGCACCACTGGCAGTAACAGCGGCCTCTGGCTTTTGCCGGGCACCTGCTCTGTGCCACGCGCCGGCTGAGGCCTCCTGGGAACCTGTGAAGACAGACTGGCAAAGGGATAGCCACAAGGTGGACGCTCAAGAAACGGTCGTTGATTGAATGGATAGATTGTAGTTAACCCTCGAAAGGCGGGGGCAGAGTTTGAGATTCCTAGCTGTTGGGGCCGCCTGCAAAGTTAGTATCAGATGCTAAGCACCAGGCGGGGTGAGGCAGGCCCCTCCCTGTTCACTTCAGAGGGGCCGATGCTCTGGGGGTGACCCCGTGCGCCCGGCGGGCAGCACTTTGTAAAGCTCCAGGTCTTGGCAGGTCTGCAGGGTGGAGACTGCAGGGAGGGGCGGGGACCCACCAGGCGACATTTCCTGCAGTGGAAGGGCTCTGACCCGGTCCCCTTGCCCACAGCCCCGGTCCCCATCGAGCCACAGATCTGCCAGGCCACCTGCGCCGTGATGAAGCTGTCCTTCGACGAGGAATACCGCCGTGCCATGAACGAGCTGGGTGAGTGCCCCTTGCCGCCCCTGCGAGCTGGAGCTACCCCCGATCTGGACGGCCTCCGGGCCTCACCCGGTGCAGGGCAGATTCTCGGCACTAGTGGTCCTGGGGCTCAGAGAACAGGGGAGAGGCCGGGAAGGCAGGAGAAAAGGTGAATCGGAGCTACTGGGTGGTCGAGGCGGAGCGACCCTGTGAAGTTTTAGGTTTGGGAGTACTGCAGCATCTTTTCCGCATAAAAGTAATCAAAACATGGGGAAAGGAAACATCAAGGGCCAAACGAGGCACTACTTCTCACCCAGCAGATGGTCAAACCACTCAAAGGTTCTGTAAGGTCTCACGTGGTCCGGCCACATAGACTCGGGCGCTCGAAACCCATTGTGGGTGTGGGGGGGAGCGCCCAGGCGCAGCCTTTCCGGGAC
Organism: Monodon monoceros; assembly: GCF_005190385.1. Taxonomy (NCBI): domain Eukaryota; kingdom Metazoa; phylum Chordata; class Mammalia; order Artiodactyla; family Monodontidae; genus Monodon; species Monodon monoceros. Next base: position 156,560,027 of record NW_021703768.1, read on the forward strand.
GGGCATCTGGAGTGGCAGACATTTTACAAGAGGGCACAGGTCTGGAGTCCTTCCTCCGCCAGCCGGTCCAGGGACGGCTGGAGGTTACCAAGCTCCTTCCGAGAGGCCTGCACACTCAGTGCTATGTTGATAATTCCACGAAGATGCGATCTGCCTTTTTCACTCTCGTGCGCATGTGTGTTCAGAGGGGTTTTTCCAGGCACTCCTACTCTGAGGACCGCTGGGCTGTGCGTTCTGGGGTTAAAAGATTTCTCCGTTTTCATTTCTAGTGTGGTAAATATTTTTTGTTTATTGAAGTATAGTTGATTTACAATATTGTGTTAGTTTCAGGTGTAAAGGGATGCAGTTACATATACATTCTTTTTTCATATTCTTTTCCATTGTGGTTTATCACAGGATATTGAATATGGTTCCCTGTGCTCTACAGTAGGACCTTGTTGTGTATCTATCCTATATATAATAGTTTACATTTGCTAACCCCAACCTCCCACTCCATCCCTCCCCCCAACCCCCTCCCCCCGGCAACCATAAGTCTCTTCTCTGTGCCCATGAGTCTGTTTCTGTTTTGTAGATAAGTTCATTTGTGTCATATTTTAGATGCCACATAAAAGTGAGATTATATGGTATTTGTCTGACATACTTCACTTAGTATGATAATCTCTGGGCTCATCCATGTTGCTGCAAATGGCATTATTTCATTCTTTTTTTTAAGGCCGAGTAATATTCCATTGTATCTATATATACCACATCTTCTTTATCCACTCATCTGTCAATGGACATTTAGGTTGCTTCCATGTCCTGGCTATTGTGAATGGTGCTGCTATGAACACAGGGGCGCATGTGTCTTTTCAAATTATAGTTTTGTCCGGGTATATGCTCAGGAGTGGGATTGCAGGATCATATGGTAGCTCTATTTTTAGTTGTTTAAGGATCCTCCATACTGTTCTCCATAATGGCTGCACCAACTTACATCCCCACCAACAGTGTAGGAGGGTTCCCTTTTCTCCACACCCTCTCCAGCATTTGTTATTTGTAGACGTTTTAACGATGGCCATTCTGACGGGTGTGAGGTGGTAGCTCATGGTAGCTTTTTTTGTGTGTGTGGTAAGTGGGCCTCTCACTGTTGTGGCCTCTCCCGTTGCGGAGCACAGGCTCCGGACGCGCAGGCTCAGCGGCCATGGCTCACGGGCCCAGCCGCTCCGCGGCATGTGGGATCCTCCCGGACCGGGGCACGAACCCGTGTCCCCTGCATCGGCAGGCGGACTCTCAACCACTGCGCCACCAGGGAAGCCCTCATGGTAGTTTTGATTTGCCTTTCTCTAAGAATTAGTGATGTCGAGCATCTTTGCACGTGCCTCTTGGCCATCTGTATGTCTTCCTTGGAGAAATGTCTATTTAGGTCTTCTGCCCATTTTTCGATTGGGATGTTTGTTTTGTTGTTGGTGGCAGTATGATAAATATTGAGCTGTAACCCAAGTGAACTCTCTGGGGTCCTCAAAAAAATGTTCAGCGTGTACAGGGGTCCCGAGATGGAAATGCTGGCATGTCACTGGTGTCTGTCAGTCAGGCAAGGGATGCGTGATGAGCTGAGTGGCTCATCCAGTGAACGTGCCCCACGCACAGTTCAGTTCAACCTCTTTTTCCCTATTGTTATTTTTTTCCTTTGTGTGGGTTCCCGGGAGTGGAGTTTCCAGATTAAGAAGCAAAAAGGCTTTGGAAGCTCCCCACTCCGACTTATAATTACGTATTTAAACATTTTTAAATTTTAATTTTTTTTGGCCACGCTGCAGAGCTTATGGGATCTTAGTTCCCCAATCAGGGATTGAACCTGGGCCCTCAGCAGTGAAAGCACCGAGTCCTAACCACTGGACCGCCAGGGAATTCCCTAAACATTTTTTTAAACTGTGGTAAATTATATGTAACATAAAATTTACTGTCTTAACCATTTTTAATCTTTTCTTCCCAAACTGAAACCCTGTCCCCATTAACCACTCAGCCCCCCAGCCCCCTCCCCAGCCCCTGGCAACCACGAACCCATGCTGTGTGTCTGTGGTTCTGCCTGTTCTGGATGTTTCCCATCAATGGAATCACACACTCTGTGTCTGGCTTCTCTCTCTGAGCATTGTGTTCTCCGGGTCCGTCCATGTGGTAGCGAGGGTCAGGGCTTCACCCCTTTTCGTGGCTGAGGGACGTCCCCGTGTGTGGAGGGACACGGTGTGTTCCTCCGTCATCTGGTGATGGACACTCAGGCCGTTTCCACCTTCTGGCTGTTGTGGCTCGTGCTGCTGTGCACACACACGTACAGGTTCGCTTTGGAAGTTTGTAGGTTTGTGTTGCTAAGCCCCTTCCCCAGGGTGGTCCCCACTGGCGTGCTCTTCAGCAAAACTGCCTCACCGGTCCTGGGTCCTGAGGACGATCCTGTTGCCGAACGAGGGGGAAGGGCTGCGTGTGTTTGGGTTCCTGCAGGTTTTTTCCCTTCTGCTCCCGCTGACCATTTACTCTTTAAAAAAAATTATTTATTTGGCTGCACCAGGTCTTAGTTGCAGCATGCAGAATCTTTTTTTTTAACTAAAAAATTTTTTTTGGCTGCGTTGGGGTCTTCGTTGCTGCGCGTGGGCTTTCTCTAGTGCGGCAAGCAGGGGCTGCTCTTCGTTGTGGTGCACGGGCTGCTTCTCATTGCGGTGGCTTCTCTTGTTGCGGAGCACGGGCTCTAGGCGCACGGGCTTCAGTAGTTGTGGCACATGGGCTCAGTGGTTGTGGCTCGCGGGCTCTAGAGCGCAGGCTCAATAGTTGTGGCGTACGGGCTTAGTTCCTCCGCGGCATGTGGGATCTTCCCGGACCAGGGCTCGAACCCGTGTCCCCTGCATTGGCAGGTGGATTCTTAACCACTGCGCCACCAGGTAAGTCCCCATGCAGAATCTTTTAGTTGGGGCATGCAGGCTTTTAGTTGCAGCATGTGGGATCTAGTTCCCTGACCAGGAATCGAACCCCGGGCACCCCTTGCTTTGGAAGCATGGAATCTTAACCGCTGGACCACCAGGGAAGTCCCGACCATTTACTCTTTGTAAAGTGAGAACCCAGTTGTCCTAGTGAGTAAAGAACTGTGTGTGCAGGAACCTCCCTGGCGGTCCAGTGGTTAAGACTCCGTGCTTCCACTGCAGGGGCCGCGGGTCTGATCCCGGGTCGGGGAACTAAGATCCCACATGCTGCGTGGATGGCCAAAAAATTAAAAAAGAAAAAAAAAGGAAAAAAAAGTCGCGTGTGTGGGCCATCAGCAGTGGCTCCTGAGCACACGCCGTCTGGTCCGTCCTGGGGACGCAGCGGGGCAGCCACCAGCCCTGCCCTCAGCGGCTTGCTGGCTAATGCTTTGGGAACTTCTCATCTGGGGAGTTGGGGGCTTCCCTGAGGAAGTCACTCTTGAGCAGAAGGGGACTCAGGAAACTGGGCGAACAGTGGGGAAGAGCATCCCGGGCAGAGGGAACAGCATGTGCAAAGGCCCGGCAGCCGGACAAAGTGTGACTGGGGGCTGAGGGCAGAAAAGAGGCGGGCGTGAAGGCGCAGGGCACGCAGGGGGCTGGGCCAGCCAGGCTGCCTGGAGGAGGTGTCCTCAGAGTTGGGCTTCAAAGGTGGGCTTGAGGAGAGCAGATCGGAGGGAGGGGAGGGCGTATGGGTAGAGTGAGCTGCGCGGGCAGAGGCTGGGAGGTGGGCAGGCGGGGTGGTGAGGGGCGCCCCCCTGCCCCCAGCCCTGCCGTGTCCGCACAGGTGGGCTGCAGGCCGTGGCGGAGTTACTGCAGGTCGACTATGAGATGCACAAGATGACCCGGGACCCTCTCAACCTGGCCCTGCGCCGATACGCCGGCATGACCCTCACCAACCTAACCTTCGGGGACGTCGCCAACAAGGTGCCTGGGTGGGCCGGCGGGCGGGCCAGCATCCCCCAGGCCAAGCCCTGCTGGCCTCCTCCCCGCCTCGAAGCAGCACTGAGAGGCGGGGACAGGCGGGGAGACTGAGGCCTGGGGTCCAGGCCACCATCCTCTTGGCCCCTTTGCTGCCGCCCCTGTGGAGTGGGGGCCTCTGGGCCTGGGCAGGGTGTCTGCGCCTGCCGGAGCCTCAGTCTTCTCATCAGAGCAACAGGGCGAGTGCTCTCCCTCCGCTGTGGTGGTGAAGATGGGGTGGGGGTTGGGGTTCGAGCTCCAGCACAGAGTAGGTGCTCAGTCAACGCGGTAGGTGCCCCTGCCCCACCCCCCGCCACGGCATGACTCCCGTGTCACCCCACAGGCTGCACTGTGCGCCCGCCGGGGCTGCATGGAGGCCATCGTGGCCCAGCTGGCGTCCGAGAGTGAGGAGCTGCACCAGGTACCCGGGGGGCTGCGGTGCTGCCGGGGGTTGGGGGCAACCCTGGGCTCTGCCACCTGCCACCGTGGGGCTTGCGGGTGGGCCCTGTGAGCCACCCTGAAGCCTGGCCCGGGCCCAGACAGCCTGCCCTGCACTCGCCCAGGTGGTGTCCAGCATCCTGCGCAACCTGTCCTGGAGGGCGGACATCAACAGCAAGAAGGTGCTGAGGGAGGTGGGCAGCATGACGGCCCTGATGCAGTGCGTCCTGCGAGCCTCCAAGGTGGGCACTGGGCGGGGTGGCGGGGGCCACGGCTGCGGGGTGCCAGCCACGTGGCTGGGAGGCACCAGCAGCAGGTGGTGAGTTCGCCACCTTGGGGGGAAGTCAAGCCAGATGGACAGCCCGCCGCCTGGCAGCGGGTCCAGGCCGGGGGCTTCCAACCCAAAAGATCTTGCTGTGGCCGGTTGTGTTACTTTTTTTTTTTTTTTTTGCGGTACGCGGGCCTCTCACTGTTGTGGCCTCTCCCGTTGCGGAGCACAGGCTCCAGACGCGCAGGCTCAGCGGCCATGGCTCACGGGCCCAGCCGCTCCGCGGCATGTGGGATCTTCCCGGACCGGGGCACGAACCCGCGTCCCCTGCATTGGCAGGCGGACTCTCAACCACTGCGCCACCAGGGAAGCCCCTGGTTGTGTTACTTTTGACTTCTACTCGAAGAGGCGTTTGGGTGCCTTGTGCCGGCGCCTCGAGGGAGAGGGTGCGGGGGTGGGTGGGGCTGGGGACCCGCTGCTGACCCCCTCCTGCTCCTGCCCTGTGCCCAGGAGTCCACCCTGAAGAGCGTGCTCAGCGCCCTGTGGAACCTCTCAGCGCACAGCACGGAGAACAAGGCCGCCATCTGCCAGGTGGACGGCGCCCTGGGCTTCCTGGTCAGCACACTGACCTACAAGTGCCAGAGCAACTCGCTGGCCATCATCGAGAGTGGAGGCGGCATCCTGCGCAACGTGTCCAGCCTCATCGCCACCCGTGAGGACTACAGGTCAGCAGGGGCACGGGGGAGGGTGCTGGGCAGGTGGAGCCCAGGAGCAGCTGGCATGGGGCTGGCGGCTCCCCCTCGGCGCTGAACCACGGGGAGCCTCACCTCGTCCACCTGCGAATGGGTCGGCACGATGCATGCCCGGTCGCTGACTGTTTTTAGTATAAATACATCCCCAATATTGCCTGGGATATACTCGTACCACATTTTAAATTAACTTAGTAAAAATATACGTAGCATTCTAAGTCATATTAATAATGCTTGTTCTTTTTCAAACTATTATGCGCTAAGTAGTAAACAAAGATTATTCTTCATTAACATACATATTAACTTCTTGCTAGGTAACGTTAACACTAAGTAATACTTCTAACGTATGAAAATACGTAACCATTAAAAAGTATAAATACATCCCAAATAATGCATGGGATATACTTGCGCTAAAGACTGTACCAATTAAAATAAAACAGTATTTATTAATAATGCTAATAACAAACAATATTTAGATTTCAGTTTACTTTAAAAGTACTATCTTTAGTATAAATACATCCCAAACACTGCACGGGATATACTTGTACTAAATTGTAAATTAACATAGTAAACATATACATAATTTTCTAAATAATAATTAATAATTACTGGTTCTTTATTAAAATGTTATTCACTAAGCAACATTAATAAATAAAACAATGCTTATTCTTCATTAGCATAACTATTTATTACCTACTAGGTAACATTAATAATAAGTAATACTTCTAATGTATGAAAATACATAGCTATTAAAAAGTATAAGAATATCGCAAATATTGCGTGGGATATACTGAATTTTAAATTAAATTATTAAAAATAAAAATGCAGGGCTTCCCTGGTGGCGCAGTGATTGAGAGTCCGCCTGCCAATGCAGGGGGACGCGGGTTCATCCCCCGTTCCGGGAAGATCCCACATGCCACGGAGTGGTTGGGCCCGTGAGCCATGGCCGCTGAGCCTGTGTGTTCGGAGTCTGTGCGCTGCAACAGGAGAGGCCACAACAGTGAGAGGCCGGCAAACTGCAAAAAAAAAAAAAAAAGCAGCATTATTTTCTAAATAATAGTAAAAATGTGTTCTTTATTAAAATAAATAAAATTATTTGTAAATACTACTAATAAATAATGCTTCACATGTAGGAAAACACATAACGTTTAAAAAGCATATCCTAAATACTGCTTGTGCTAAAGACTTTATAAATTAAAATAAAACAATTTACTAATTACGCTAATAATTAACAAACAATACTTAGATTTATGTTTTCTTTTAAAAACACTATCGTTAGTATATTCCCGAATGTTGCATGGGAGACACTTGTGCTAAAGATCTTACCAAGTAAAATAAAACATTTATTTACTAGTAATGCCAATAATTAAGAAACAATACTTAGTATTTTTAAAAGCAAACAGAAATATGTCTTTACTATATCCCAAGTACCACAAGATTTAGGTGCCCTAAAATGAGTTATACTATACACTACTATACATAAAATAGGTAATCAACAGGACCTACTGTGTAGCACAGGGAACTCCAATCAAAGGTCTGTAATAACCTAAATGGGAAAAGAATCTGAAAAAGAACAGATATATGTACATGTATAATTGAATCACTTACCTGTACACCTGAAAGTAACACAACACTGTAAATCAGCTGTACTCCAATGTAAAATAAAAAGTAAAGAAATAAAATGAGATGGTTTTAATGAAATTTCATTTTAAATAATAAGTAATAGGGGCTTCCCTGGTGGCGCAGTGGTTGAGAGTCCGCCTGCCGATGCAGGGGACACAGGTTCGTGTCCCGGTCCGGGAAGATCCCACATGCCGCTGAGTGGCTGAGCCCGTGATCCATGGCCGCTGAACCTGTGTGTCTGGAGCCTGTGCTCCGCAATGGGAGAGGCCACAACAGTGAGAGGCCCGCGTACCGCAAAAAAACAAAACAAAACAAAACAAATTACTTTCTAAATAATAGTAAAAATGTGTTCTTTATTAAAATGAATAATTTGTTAATACTACTAATAAATAATGCTTCAGATGTATGAAAACACATAACTTTTAAAAAGCATATCCTAAACACTGCATGGGATGTGCTTGTGCTAAAGACTTTATCAATTAAATTAAAACAGTAATTTACTAATTATGCTAATAATTAACAAACAATACTTAGATTTTTGTTTTCTTTTAAAAACACTACCTTTAGTATATTCCCGAACGTCGCATGGGAGATACTTGTGCTAAAGATCTTACCAAGTAAAATAAAACATTTATTTACTAGTAATGCCAATAATTAAGAAACAATACTTAGTATTTTTAAAAGCAAACAGAAATGTGTCTTTAGTATACCCCAAATATCACAAGATTTAGATGCCCTAAAATGAGTTATACTATACACTACTAT